>NC_133432.1:2606666-2906666 GCF_011762505.2 Arvicanthis niloticus
ACCTAAGACAGTGGAGGGGTGGGCTACAGGCCTCCTACAGCAGAGCCCCTCTGGCTGGTCTGCCTGCAGCTCTCGAGATGGCCTGACTTTCCTGATTTGTCAGATGGATTGTGGGAGGGGGGAAGGAGGTAGAGCTGGATTGGAGGTGCCTCATGGGGTCCGTGCTATGGGATGTGTGTGTGTCTGTCTGTCTGTGTCTGCATGTTTATCTGTGTGTAAGTCTGTGTCTGTCTGTCTGTCTATGTGTGTGTGTCAGTCTCTCTGTGCATTTCAGTCCCTGTGTGTGTTTCCTGTGTGTGTGTCAATATCTGTGTGTTTGTGTTTGTAAGTCTCTGTGTGTCTGTGTGTATTGTATCATTCTTTGCGTGTGTATGTGGCAGTCTGTGTGTGTGTCTGTGTGTATGTGTCAGTCTGTATATGTTTGTGTGTCAGTGTGTATGTCTGTGTGTGTCTATCTGTGTGTCTGTATGTATGTCAGTCTGTATATGTATGTAAGTCTTTCTCTGTGTATTATGTGTGTCTGTATGTCAGTCTGTGTGTGTCTGTAAATCTCTATGTGTGTGTGTATATGTACACCAGTCTGTGTATTGTATAAATCTTTTTCTCTCTGCATGTATGTATGTATGTATGTATGTATGTATTTATGTCAGTCTGTGTGTGTCTGTAAAACTCTCTGTGTCTTTATACGTATGTCAGTCTGTATATGTCTCTGTGTGTGTCAGTCTGTAAATCTGTGTGTGTGTCTATATATATGTCAATCTGTGTATGTGTGTAAATCTCTCTGTGTGTGCATGTATGTATATCAGCATGTATGTTTGTATGCGTGTAAGTCTGTGTATGTGTGTTTATATGTGTATCTCTCATATATATATATTTATTTATTTATTTCAGTCTGTTTATGTGTGTAAGTCTGTGTGTGTGCATGAGCATGCGTGCACACTTGTGTTATTTCTGCCCTCCTCTCAGCTGGACACACACACAGTCCTGAAGCAGGGAGGAGGAGTGAAGGGCTCCGTCCATCCTTCCTAAATGTCAGCTGTCCACTCCGCTGCCTGTGGAAGTGGCCGTTGTGCTAATCCCATGAGGGTACAGAGTGGCCGGGATCTGAGCATGCGCATCTGCTGATCAGACAGTCACACAGGCTTCCACCTCCGCCCTCTGCCCTCCACCCTCCACCACCACCACCACCACCACCACCACCCCACCACCACCACCACCCACCCCCGCCGCCTGCCTCCCCTCCACCCCGCTGTTTGGTCCCCGTCTGGCACCTGGCAAGCAGCTGAAGCTCTCCTGCTGCCCACCTCAGAAGCTCTCTGGCTGTGGCTTTCAGGCTTCCAAAACTTTCTCGTTGTTTGTCTTCTCTACCAGCTCTGACCCCAGATTCTGAGTTACATACTCTGACCCTTTCTCTTGTCTTCCCTAGGGGTCTCTCTGTGTCTCGTCTCTGTCCTTCTTTCTGTCTCTCCACTGGCCCTTGCTACAATCACTATGTCCACCTTTCCCAGGAAGCTATCAGGATTCCACACTTACAGAGACACCACCAAAGCTACAGGGCTGAGGCTGTGTGAGTGACGTCTTCCACCAAGTGACCAGCTGTGTCTGTGCTGACCTGTAGCCACCTTATCCTGAACCCTGTGTTCTGTGAGCTTCCATAGCTAACACACACATTCTCCCTGACCCCCGCCCCCACTCCTGATCCCCAACGCCTGACCCCCAACCTCTGACCCCGGCCAGTTCCTGTATATGGGTTCCTCAAGATAGCACCAGACAGGGAAAGTTGCTAGCCTTTCTCTGGGCCCAGCGAACTCTCCCGCTGCTGAACAGCCATGCCTGGGTGGAGTCTCCAGGCCTGGGATTCGAGGGCCCCAAGGTTGGCAGCCCAGAGTCACACCATTGTTCTTTGCCTCAGCCCAAACTTTCAGGATGTTCAGCTCACCACTTTGAGTTACTGTTTTCCTGTAAGGCTTGCCCGCATGCAAATGTGCCCCAACCCCTTTTTCTCAACTCCACCTCTTTCCCATCTGTTTTCTTGCTTGCTGCTCAGATGTCTCCCGGGCCAGGCTAGGGTTCAGCAAGTGTAGGCCAATACCTCCCTGCACTGCCTCCTGCAGACTTGGCCCCTAGACTTAAGGAGAGAAATTAACAAGAGCATCCCGTCTTCAAACCATCCGGGGGCGTGCCTGCAGCCTGTCTGGGTGCAGCAGGCATCCTCACTGGGCCCATCCCAGACACTGACACCTCAACAGGCCATTCATCATAGCTCCTGTAGCACCCCTCCGCACCCCGCCCCCAGGAGGGAACAACTGAGTACACTCCTGGCTCCGCCCACTCCCCAGCTCCTCTTCTGCTGGGTTCACGGATGGGCGGCCCCCCCTGCTCTTGGCGCCCGCTCAAGCTGCCTGGTGAACTAAATTGATTTTTTATCGTTGCTCTGGAGCGAGCTTAATGAATCTGTTAGTGACGGCTGCCTGCCCCAAAAGCCTCTCAGTGCCCGCGCCACCAGAACGGCTCTTCTTGCAAAGGAGGGGGCGTTATTTAAGGCTCAGCCTGGGCTCTGGAGAGCAGCCGGGGCATCGGTTGAGAGGTTGCCTTCCTCCTGGGGGGCTTCTTGTGGTGGGAGGGGCTCGCAATGGCTCCGGAGGTAGGAAAGCAACTAGGAAAGATTAAAAGAGTTTGCTTTGCTGTGGGTGCTGGGGACCAACAGTTCATCCGCCCACCACCATCAGTCTATCTGTCCGTCCGTATGTCCATCCATACACCAAACTCTGTATTCCCACATCCACTATTATGTGTATCCATCCATCCAGCCAGCCATCCATCCACACATCCATCCATCCATCCATCTATCCATCCACCCATCCACCCGTCTGTCCATCCGTCTGTCCGTCCATCTGTCCATTTGTCCATCCACCCATCCATCCACTTATCCATCCATCCACCCATCCATCCATCCATCCATCCATCCATCCATCCATCCACTCATCCACCAGCCCATGAATTCAAACACCATCCACTCGTCCACCTACCTAACCCACCTAACCGTATGTCTATCCCCGTATGTCTATCCATGTGTCTGTCTGTCCATGCCCATCCCCATCCATTCATTTTTCCATCCGTCCTTCCTTACAAACCTATCCTCAGTGTCTTTCCATCTGTCCATCTATCCATGCTTCCTGGTGTCTGTTGCTCATTTATTTTATCATAAGAACGACTCGTTATGAAACCATCATGCTTGCTTTGGCCCACAGAATCACGTGGGCTGCCCCAGACGCCACAGCTGCTTTCTTCAGCCTACTCCTGTTCATGACACCATGGCTTCCCAAACCTGCCCAAGGCCCTCAGTACCCAAGACTCCTCTACTTGAGACTAACACTTTTCCTCTACCCCGATAGCTATGTCTTTTTTCAACAGGCCTCTAGTCAAGTTTTACAGCCCAGAGACCGTCTGTGACCACTTCTAACTCAGACCAGCACCTTTCTGTTTCTGTTTCTCATTTTGGTGACTTCCCATTCTTCACCCTCAGTGAGCTATTGGTTGGGTGGGTGACCTGTTTTCTCTTGCCTTCTGGTGAGATGGAGCTCACGGTGGCCAGAGCAATACTGGGGATCCTATCTGCTCTCGGAGTCCTCTCAGCCAGGTGCCTTGCCACACACCTGTAGATTGTGAGTTTGAGGCCAGCCTGGGCTACCGAAAGACATCCTGTCTCAACCAAGAGTCCTTGTCCCTCAGAGACATACACAGCCAAGCTCAAGGGTGTGTGGCAAGGATGTGTTGGACAGTTCATTCATGGAGCTGGAAGGTCGGCCAGTGCAGCCTTCCTGAAAAACTGGGACATTCAGGTTTCTCAGCCTGAGATCGCTCCCTAGACTGCACTAGGCAGGCTCTGCAGGTCCAGATTCAGATGCAAAACTTCATTAAAAAAAAAAATTAAGACAATGGGCAGTTAATGATACCAGGGAGAGGAAGGCATTCTGAAGCCCAGAAACAAAGACATGAATCACAGAGGGGGCGGGAAGTAGATAGATGTGTGTACCTGAAATTAAAGAAGAAGAAGAAAAAAAAAAAAACCAGTATGACTAAAGAGAACATAAATGAAATTAAAACCTAGCTAGCGGACGGACGAGCTTCAACACATTAAAAAAAAAAAAAAGGTTAGTGCCCGCCATATAGATATATTTTAAAACCTGATCACATATCAGGTGGAGACAGTAATGCCCTCAATGAAGGAATTTCCCAGGAGGCGGCATGTAAATGACCGCAGAGGTGCAGGCAGCTCCAGAGCAGGTGAAACCCCTCTGGCTGACTTCACCAGGAGCCAATGGTGGCTTCAACGCAGGGGCTTCATGAGTAGGGTTTGGTGTTGACCAGGGAAAGAGGAGGTGGGTACTGAACCTCTAAAGTCAGGGAACCCCTCTCTTGGGAGACATTTGCTCACCAAGTGCCTTAAAATGAATGGTCCAAGCCACCCAAAATGGCTCAGCTGTGCAGGTATGAGGAACCAGGGTGCATACCCAGAGCCAAGGTGAGTAACAGGCACGGTAGGTGAAACACACTTATGAGTCCCACGCTGGTGGGAACAGGTATTGGCAGAGCTGCCAGCCTAGCCAGCCTGCTGAGCTTCATACCCACCCTGTCTCATACAAGTAACGGCAGAGAGCAATAGTTACATAATCCTATCTCTTCCCAGGCCTCCAGGAGCATGTGTGCACACAAGCACCCACAAGCACACACCCAAACGACACAGATCATCCCGACCTTCAATACCCCCAGAACCAACTCCACCCTAAGCATCCCGGGTCTGTTATGCCCTGGGCATGGAACAGGATTCTGAAACACACACCACAGATTCAGATATGATATGGCCAGAGAATATCACACACAACCATCATTTCCGAAATAACTGAGGTGAGTGACATCTGTCTAATGCTATAGCAAGGCAGGAACGGCAGAGAGAAGACCCCTGTTAAGCCAGCAGCAGAGCCTGGGAAGCGTTAATACCTCCCCGGTATTTTCTGCTGTTTTCTGTATTGTTTGTTTAAACACATGCCCTTCTATTTCTTTAGAAATGGAAGTATAGAAAAAATAGAATAGACATAGAAATATTTAGAAATAGAAGACATAGGGGTATGCTTCTGCAGCAGTTTGAAGAGATGAGACTTTCCTGTATAACCCAGGGATGCCCGAACCTTGCTATGTACCTGTCTGGACTTCTACCCATGTTCTGTTTACCTCAGCCACCTGAGAGCTGGAGGTTTCAAACATAAGACACCAGGCTTGGTGAAAGACTATTCAAAGACATTCTTCCCTTTCCAAAGTCCTGTTTGTTCAATTGCTACTAAATGGCTAGTAACCAAGTAGGCAAACCAGTCCTGATTTTTTTTTCAATCCTTGGAATAAAACCTAGGACTTTGTGGCAGCTGGGCAAGGGCTCTACTACTGAGTCACAAGCCTAGCCCACATTTTATACTTCCATTAAAGTGAAGCCTTCCAATAAAGTCCCACAATGTTTATAAAGTTTCCCTCAATTAGGGGCCATCTGGTGAAGGAGGAACCCCCAAAAGGCATGCGCTGCTCAGGTGAAGTTTTCCAACTTCTGGCCGGTGTGTCAACTGTCACTGTGCAGCACGGAAACATCTCAGGGCTGGGAGTGCTCATCTTGCAAGCAGAAGGGCCTAAGTTCCATACTCAGCAGCACATAGTAAGAGCTTTGCTTTTCTCTGTCCTGGGCATGCTCCTGTGACGGACATCAGGGAAATCTGGTTGCAAGTCACTAAATGCCAGTAGCTCTCCCCATGGGAGACAAACTCAATCCCAAAACGCTCCCCAATTGTGCCATTAGGGGGCACAAAGTGCTCCATCTTGGAAGCCACTGGTGTCAAGGAAGAAATTGGGGGTGGTGGTGGTATTTCTTTTGTCCACACCGAATACACCACACCGATTTGTTTAGCTTTTCACCGGAGGATACTTCCAGATGCCCACTATGCCTTGTGGCCTCCCAGAGATCAATCCAAGGCCCATTTGATTGTCTGAAAGACATCTCTAAAATTGTCTCCTGTTCCCATCCAGTGATAAGGACCATATGCACACCAAGGACAGTGCCTTGTCATCCCAACTCTACCTGGGAAGAAGCCACAGTTCTACAGAGCCAAGCACCACATGAGCCGGCATTCTGGATCCTGTGGAGGAGCTGCTCCGGACTTCCAGAGAGTGATGTGTGAATGGGAAAGTGACCCTTAATGCTGGAGGGGGCAGGGGCACAAGCTGGTGGCTAGGTATCCAGGTACAGCCCTTTCCGTGAGTGTGTGGCATTATCATTTATCTGTGAGGCACCGATGGGAATAATGCAGTTACAAACAAAACAAAGACAAAAACAGAAAACCAAACAATCTCAGGGAAGAGGCAGGAGGTGTTGCAGGTTGAGGGCTTCCATCCGGAGCTAAAGCCCAGGGAAGAGACTGATCCTAGATCCTGGTCATGGTAAGACTACCATTGCAGGAGGGAGCTGTCCTGTGGAGGAGGTGATAGACCGACCCAGCCAGGGCTGACTGCACCAGGCTGGAAGCAGGCAGCAGGTAGAAAGGTCCTTGCCTTACTCTCCAGTCCCACATGCTCATCACTGGTGCCCATCAGCCGAAACACTCACTCTGAAAGCCAGAGACAAAGAAGCGAAGAGCCAGCCGCCCTGCCTCCACCCCACTGCAGAGGTGAAGAGGCAAATGGGGGAGGGGTGTGTGCAGGTCCTGCAAACACAACCGTCCTACAAAGACCCTCTGTACGCACCACATGAAGAAGTAAAGCTACAGACGGTGTGGTAGCTCCATCAAAGCCACACAGGCAGGAGAGACAGTGCCAGGACCAGAAGTCTATATCATCCGGACCTCAAAACAGGCTTTGAAGTGTGAAGGACCAAGGCTAAATCTCTGCCTTGACACTTAGATTCGCTGATCTTACCGGTTACCTTGTAAAGTGGGCTTAGTGACTCCTGAATCCTTGGGCTGTGGAGGGCAGATGGGGCACGTAGCATGAGGGAAGCATTGGGTGCTGATCACCGACTCAGACAAGGCCTCCCCCCCAACTCCCGGCAGTTATTAACTAGCGTCAGGCTCTGCATTATGTATGGGGCAATTTGTCTGCCTCTCCCTCCACCCGTAGCATCGATCCCCACGCTCGGCGGCCTCATTGAGATGCAGGGCCACAGCCCTGGGACTCCATCCCAGTGTCTGCTCAATAGCTTATATTTTTAATTTGTCAATAATCTGTTCAGACCTTGGACTGAGCCCCGTGGAAGGCTCAGCAGGATTGCTGCCTAGGGAGGGGGTGTTGTGCACCAACGGGAAGGGACAGTGACCCCTGCATCAGAGCAAACCTGATTGAGGATGAGGAACAAAAGGGGACCCAACCAGATGCCGGAGATCAAAGGAGCTACAGGCTGGGAATGTGCATCTAATGCCAGCTCAGGTGAACTTGACCAAGACACAAAGCCTTTTGGAGACCCCGCTCCACATTTGTAAAGCATGTGAAGGTCTGTAGAGTGATCTAGCATGTTCAATCAGAACAAGCCTTGACACACAGAGGAGTGTGGCGTGCATCAACTATTCCATTGTCACTAAACGTTTTCTTTTAAAAAGGTTTTCTAAAAAGTCTCGTAAGGAAGACAGTCGGCAGTGAACATCAGTGGATCCGCAGTGCCCGGCATCGCCAAAGAGAAGCTTCATTTCCTGACTCATTCCTGAGGAAGCTGAAGCTGGGAGAGGATAACTCTCTGGCCCAAGGTCAACCAGCAGGGCCGTGTGATTCAAGCACTCAGTCAGAGTGGAACTTCAATCCTTGCAGTTCCAATCATGTAGGTCAGAATCCTCAACACAGGACAAGACAAAGCCCCTCATCTTTGCCTGAATTTTGTGTGTGTGTGTGTGTGTGTGTGTGTGTGTGTGTGTGTGTGTGTGCTTCTGTCTGTTCTCTGACAGCCCTGAATGCTGTGAGGAGGCGCAGGTGGCCTTCTCCCTCCCTCCTGGGTCTTCACGCATCCTTTCATTCTGATGTACATACCTTTCCCCCCAATCCCATGGAAGGAAGAGACTAGGAGAGGCCTCAGAGCTGGAAGAGGTGTCTAAGGATAGAGATGGCTTTCCTCCAGGAAACAGAGTCCTGTCCAAGGTCAGGACTGCCCAGATCAGCTCAGGACTTGAACATGTCACAGAAGGCCATCAGGACTGCTGGAGTCCACAACTTCTTACCTCTGACATCACCTATGCTGGCCAGTTACCACTTGTATAATGTGTCTCTTCCTGCAGGATTCACTCATGGCTACAGGAGAAAATATAAGGTTCAACCATTCTGCAAGGTCCTGGAGGCCAGGCCCCTGTGCATGTGAGAAGCAGCCAAACCCAGGGGCCGTGACATTTCTCCCACCTCCTGGGTATGTAGTCTAAGGTGAGACCACCATCCAGCCGAGTGCCACAGAATCTGAGCCACTGGGGAGTCAGAGGGTGGAGACTACCTTAATCCCTCACCCCGACCCACTGTTTCCCAAACTGGTTACTGCAAGGGCCCCAGAGAACTGTAGGCATGCTGCCTCTCCCTTCTTCAAACTGGGGGGACCTCAGGAGCCTGGGGACTTTAACTTCTGTCTCCAGAGACCTTTCCCCCAGAGTCTATGTCTGTTGATTGCTCTGTTTCCTCTAGAGAGCTCTCTGGTGCTGGCAGAATCCCCATGTGCACAGAAGTCGGCAGCTACCAATGCCCTTGAGACTCCTTCAGCACCTGAGGTGCACTCATGAGTGCTTTGTAATGCCGGATCCTTGAGAGCCTCCACAGTCACTACATCTCGTCCTTTCCCACTGAGCAGACGGGAAACTGAGGTAGGGCAGCTTGAGAGCCTGCTCAAAGAAAGATAGGGCAGATGGCATCCTCATACCAGCCTTCTTCATCCACAGTACATTAGTCTTCTTAGGAACACCTGAGCTAGGGGAACCTCAGAAAGCCACTGGGATCCCGGGGCTCTAGAGGACATGGGATGGATGGATGGATTCTCAACTGTCTCCCTCCCAGGATGGATGTGGATGCTGGAGAGGAGGAGTGAGTCCCTGGCCAGTGTGCACCATGCAGTGTGAACACAGATGGTTCACAGTTTCACCTTATAAATGTAACTCTGCCACCAGTCTTGTCAGCTCAGAAGAAATCAGGACTGAGCTACACCATCACAATCACCTTCTGCTCCTCCCCACTCTCCTCCCCCTCCTCTTCCCTTCCTTCGTATTTCCACACTCCTCTTTCTCCTCTTCCTTCTTTCCTTGTCCCTCCCTCTTTGTCCCCTCCTCCCCTTACTCAGCTCCTGGTCTTTAGAGACTTGCAGATGTTTCAGCACAACTTCCCAAGAAGTGCAGGAGATGGTATCATTGTCCCACACCCCATGTCTTCTTACACATCCTGAAGACCCCAAGAGAAGCTTGGGACTTGCAGAAGAGAATTCCCTCCCCACCCACCCCCTGTCCCACATCTATCCTGCAGAGGGGCCTCACCAACCACCAACCCACAGAACTCAGCTCTGGTTTTCTCAGAGGCTGTGATCTGCTTTACAGCGCAGCCATTTCTGGACAGGAGCAGGGAGCTTGTGGTTGGCGTCCCCACTGGGGCTGGTCTTTCTGTTCTCCATGCTCTAGGGTGAGGACAGCCAGGTTGGTTTGCCAGGAGCACTGGGATGTGAAATGGGCCAAAGAACAAATGAGGGAGGGGAATTCAATGTGTCTGGGTTTCTCTGTGGCTGGAGTTCATTCATGCGGGAAGTGAGTTGAGTCTACAGATTTCCCATGGGGCTCAGAGTGTCAGCTGGCCTGGTGACAGGCAGCCCTGGGGCAGGGCTAATGGAAGGGTAGAAATGCTAAGCCTTGTAGCAGCTCAGGGTCTCTCACTCTCCACATTCTATTGGCTGTGTGGCCTGGGGTAAGCTGCTGCCTACTCTGAGCTTCTATTCCTCTATTAGATAAGCAAATCTTTGGAGCTGAGAGAGGGCAGGACTAGTGTCATGTTGAAAAAAAAAAAACAATAATTGGTTGTGAGCGTGCTCAGGGCGCTGGTTTTAAAACACCCAACCCCAGAGGCCAGGTCCCATTCATGCCCAGATCCACTAGCTGTAGTAAGGAGAGGTCTCTGTCCACGGTGCTGAAACGGAAGCCCAAAGGTTGAGGCTACGCCAGCGTCTTCCGGCAAGCCCTGGTGGAGAAGGTTTCCAGTATCTCTCTCCCCACACTCTCATCTCCTTTTCTACTGTGGTCCCTCACTCTCTCCCTCATGACTTTCCGTTCTGTCCTCTCTCCTCTTTCTCTTCTTTCTCTCCTGCTTTTCGCTTCCCTTGCCTCTTACCTGTCTCGTCTGTCTCTTCTTTACCATCTTCTCCTTCACCTTCCTCTTCCTCTTGACCTCTGTCTGCCCGGATGACTGGTTCTAGTTCACCCCAGACTTCTGCCTCCTTGGGAGACACACCTCCAGCCGGAGTCCTTTTTCTCTTCCCTCGTCCACCCTTTGGAGACATCACTGTCCCCATCGTGTCTCCAGATGGAGATCCAGAATGTCAGACCCCCACCCTTCTTCCACTCTCCTCTGTAGAGATGCTCATTTCCCCAAAGAGAAGCTCCTGAGGAAGGGGGCCATCCGGCACCCAGTAAAACAACAGATACACATCGAACCCCTCAGCTAAAGTTCTTATCTCTGAACACATGTCTTACTAACTCACTTATGGGCCAGAGTGAGCACAGCATCCAGGGAGCACAGCATCCAGGGAGCATAGCATCCAGGGAGCACAACAGCCAGGGAGCACAGCAGCCAGGGAGCACAACAGCCAGGGAGCACAGCATCCAGGGAGCACAGCATCCAGGGAGCATAGCATCCAGGGAGCATAGCATCCAGGGAGCACAACAGCCAGGGAGCACAGCAGCCAGGGAGCACAACAGCCAGGGAGCATAGCATCCAGGGAGCACAGCAGCCAGGGAACACAGCAGCCAGGGAGCACAACAGCCAGGGAGCAAACAGCCAGGGAGCACAGCAGCCAGCAAGACAGGGCAGTCAACCTTCTTCCTAGAGAAAGGAAACAGGGAGAGGGTAAGGCACTGGTCTCAGTCTTTGTTAAAAGGATAAAAGCCAAAGCTCTGGACTGAGGCTACTTTGGGAAGAGTGAAGACATTTTAAGTTTGAATATGAGTGTAGGGGCTGACACATAGATTCAGACTTGAATAAAGAAGGAATTATCCAGGTAGAGGACTCAGAGGTTGTGAGCTGAGATGTAGCTAGTACCAAGTCCCCCTGGTGTGGGAACGTGAGGGAGAAGGATGAGCTCAGGGTGGTGGAGCTGGGCCTGACCTCTCAGAGCAAGAGACAGCGTCTCCTTTATGGGAACAGCTACAGCTTTGGGGCTGTCAGTGGACTTACACGGCCATTTGTCCCCACTGATACCTGTATGGGAGGACACAAGGCTGTGAATTGTTTAGATTTGTCATGCCACCTTCTTCCCCAGCAATCTCCAACCCTACCAGGTTGTCAACAAATCTAATTTATCTAACCTGGCACAGGACTTGACCTGACAGAAAACCTGACCATGCGGCCTCAGAATGGTGGCTGGTGTAATCTCATCACCAGAAACACTGTTTCCCCTACCACCACCACCATTATGACACTATCACCGTAATCATCACCACCACCACCATTATCACCACCACCATCACCCCATTATTATCACTGCACATCTGAAAGATCTTTCACAACTTTGTAAAAAATTCAAGATAGACACAGTAACTAGCCTGAGGTCACACAACCGACAAGCCCTAGTTTACACACTTAACCCCCAAGTTGTGACAATTCCACGTAACTATGCCTGAAGTTTAGACACCAACCTGTGCTAGGAACTGAACAGGGCTCTTGTCCAAATGTTGGGTGAGGCTCTGCCCCGCATGCTTTGAGAAAGGCTTGGCTTTCACTGCACAGATGAAAAGCACCAATTTCCCCAAACCAGGAAAAACAAGACCCTTGTTCAGTCCGAGCTGGACATGTTGGTTATACCCTGTCATTGCTTAACTTCGACACATCTACCTGAAAGACTCATGAGCTCAAAGCATGGTTACCGAATGGTGTCACTGTTGAGAGGAGCCTATTCCAGAGAGCACTCGCCTCACTGGTGGATCTCCTGAAGTCCATGACTGAATGGTACAAGAGGAGAAACCTGGTTGAAAGAAGTGGGTCTAAGTGAACCCCTAAGAGGAGGTATTTGGCTAATGATCCCTTATCCCTGTCCCCCAACCCCTTCTGTCCCTCTTCCCCTACTTCCCTCTCTCCTCCTCTCCCTCCACTGCTGTCACTCCCACTCCCCCTTCTTTCCCCTCCCTCTCCCTCTCACTGACCCCTTCCCCTCTCCCCTCTCTTCCACTATTTCCCCTCCCCTTCCCATCTCTCTCAGTGCATGCTACTTTTCAAAGTGCAGTAACAGAATACCTTGACAAATGCAGCTTATAAAAGAAAGTATTTAATTACACTCATGGAGTTCACGATACCAAGCAAAGGCATGCCAGCAGGAATAGCCAAGGGTTCACATCTTGATCCACAAGCAGGAGGCAGACAGTACACTAGGAATAGCTCCAGCCTTACAAAATCTCAAGCCCACCCCAAATGACACACCTCCTCCAACAAGGCCACACCTACTCCAACAAGACCACACCTCCTCTAACAAGGCCACACCTACTCCAACAAGACCACACCTCCTCCAACAAGGCCACACCTCCTCCAACAAGGCCACACCTCCTCTAACAAGACCACACCTCCTCCAACAAGGCCACACCTCCTCTAACAAGACCACACCTCCTCTAATTAGGCCACACCTACTCCAACAAGATCACACCTCCTCTAACTAGGCCACGCCTCCTCTAAAAAGATCACACCTCCTCTAACAAGGCCACACCTCCTCTAACAAGGCCACACCTCCTCCAACAAGACCACATCTCCTAATCCTTCCCAAACAGGTCCACCAACTGCAGTCCTACTATTGAAATATGGGAGCCTATGGGAGCCATTTTCATTCAAACACCATATCTGCCCCATAGGCTTGTAGTCATAGAATAATGTAAAATGCATTTACTCCGACTTCAAAAGTCCCCTTGGTCTTTCAGTTTCAATGCTGTTTAAAACTCCAAAGTCTCTTCTGACGCTCAAGGCAATCTCTGAACTCACCCCATCTATAAAATCAAATTAGATGCTTCCAAATACAATGTCACAGAATACGCATTACATCCCTGTGTTGGCTACTTTTGTACAACTTGATACAAGTTGAAGTCACCTGAGGAGGGAATGCCAGTTAAGAAAATGCCCTATAAGCTTGCCTACAGCCTGATCTTATGGAGGAATTTTCTCTTCCTCCATAAGGGTCCCTTCCTCCATTGAGGGTCCCTCCTTTCAGATGACTCTAGCTTGTGTCAAGTAGGCATACAGCTATCCAACACAGCCAACCCTTCTCAACTTGACACAAAAACACATCTCTGCTAAGCCATAACCTTTCCTTTCATATTTATCCCCCCCCCAAAAAAACACACTGATATCAATATCACACTTCAAAACAGTCCAACTTTTAAAAGGCCCACAGCGTTTAAAAATTCAAACACTTAGAAGTTTAAAGTCTTTTTGAAATATTCAAAAATCTCTGTAAAAATCCAAAGCTCCTTTAAAGGTCACTGTCTCTCAACCATAGGATCCTGCATAAATAAATAAATAAATAAATAAATAAATAAATAAAGTGCATTCTTATTCTAAGGGGGAAGACCAAGAGCACAGACACAATCTGAACAAAGCAAAAGCAAACCCCAACAGTACAAAGCTGAGTGTCAGACTTCTGGGGCCTGCGCATGATTTTCTGGGATCCTCCAAGGGGCTTGGTTCACCTTCATAGTTCCACCCTCTTCAGCGCACACAGTGTGTCTGGTTCACCTTCCTAGTTCCACCCTCTGCAGCACACACAGTGTGTCTGGTTCACCTTCCTAGTTCCACCCTCTGCAGCACACACAGTGTGTCTGGTTCACCTTCCTAGTTCCACCCTCTGCAGCACACACAGTGTGTCTGGTTCACCTTCCTAGTTCCACCCTCTGCAGTGCACACAGTGTGTCTCCGGGTGCAGACTCCATGGCTGCTGTCCATAGTGGTCATTCCATGATACTGGCCTCTCCAGTGCTGGAGCTGGGCTTCACTTTCACCAACAGCCTCTCCTGGTTTCTCTTCACAGTGCTAATCCTCAGTGTCTCTGTATGACCCTCCAGTCTTGGGCCTTCAACTGACACTGAGTTTGCACGTTCACCAAGGACCTCTCCTGGACTTTCACAGTGCTGAGCCTCTGCTGCTCTCCCTGACCCCTTCATGCCTTCAAAGCTCTTACACATCACCAAGTGTGGCCGCCAGCACAAGGTACAACCTAGGTCACCTCTAGAGTAAAGCTTCTCTGTGTTGGCCCTACAGAAACGCTTTCCAGAAGATGTCAACTCAACAATGCTGGTCCCAAATTGTTTCTTATTTCTCAGGTCCAACTGACCAGCATCAATTGTCCCAGCAAAGCAAAGGTTTCAATATATCGGTGCTGCTCTCTTCCTAATCACAGCTGATTCTTCAGCCCCAACTGAGCAGAACCTCATAATCTGCGTTGATATTTTTCTTCAAAAATGGCCCCAATAGGGTCTTTAGACCTCCCTCTGAACTTCAAAATCCAGGCCTCCATTGTTTGTATCTTTCTCAACAATTATCTCCCAAGCTGCCCCAGGATAGCTCACCAACCTTTGAATGCTTAATGGCTTTTCTGGGATGGTTTTCCAATGTCCTTTCATAATTCTCCCAAAACAAATGGTTGAGTCTGTCACAGCAATACCCCACAATTCCCAGTTGAGAAAATGCCTCCATAAGGTCAAGCTGCAGGTAAGTCTGTAGGTCTTAATTAGTTATTAATGTGTAAGGTCTCAGCCCATATTGAGTGGGTGCCTCCTCTAGGTTGGTAGTTCTGGGTTCTATAAGAAAGCAAACTGAACAAGCTTTGAGTAGCAAGCCGGTAAGCAGCACTCCTTCATGGTCTCTGCATCAGCTCCTGCCTCCAAGTTACTGCCGTTAAGTTACATCTTGTTGGGTGATTGGACAGAGCTCACATGCAGGTACAGTGTGAACAAATGCTTATGCATCATGGGATGGCTTTCTAGTCTAGAAATTGGATGTTGCTGTGCAGACTCTCCCCACTCACCTGCTGGAGATAGAACACAGACTGGCTCTCCACACCCCTCTCCCCACCCCAAGCTTGCCTTCTCCTATTTGCTTTCAATCCTGTCCTGTCTCAGGACACTTGGCATCAGTGGCTTGTTCTGCAGTCCCTTGGGACTGCCAGGATCCTTACATCAGATAAAGTGTTATGTCAAAGATAATTTTCTCTCTTGTCCCTGGGGATTCGTTTCAGGTTCCCTTGGGCACCAAAACAAGTGGTGTTCAAGCTCCTGCTAAAAAACTGCCCAGTGTTTGCAGAGGACCTTCACACATCCTTAGCATGCTCTGCCTGGTCTCTAGTTAGCTCACCATTCCACTACCTTAGAAATGCTATGAATTGCAGGCATCTTGCTGTAGAGCTGAGGGGGTGATGGGGCGAGGGAAAGGGTCTTCATCAGAGTCAAAGTTTTCCAATACATTCTGTCTGCAGCCAGTTGAATCCACTGGTTCAAGCCCCTGGGAATGGAGGACTGGCTTGACAGGAGAAGGGAGAAAGCTATGCTAGCCCATGTTTATAATCCCAGTCTGCACTCTGGAGGTTGCTGCAGGATGAAGAGTTTGAGGTCAGCCTGGATTAAGTGTCCAGCTCCACCTTCAGCAGCTGGTCCAGGAGATCATCAGAGAACATGCTGAATTTTAGGTCATGACTGAGGAGGGGGGTATGGAAGGCAGGAGTCAGTCCCCAGCCCCCACTGATCTGGGTATACAGAGACAGGAGAAGTCAGACCTGTGTGAGGACAGGCAGACCCATTAACAGGGGCAAGAAATACCTGCAGGGGGCAAGATGGTGGTGGCAGCATTAGTGGTGGGAACAAGTCAGGGCTCCAACTGAAAGAGCCTTTAATGTCAGAAACACAGACATGGCCAGTACTTAGTACCCACAAATGTAGCAGGTGCAAGAACTGCCAATTTACAATTCCTATGATGTCACTCTTCAGCTAGCTGCTCCTGCACACCACCTTCCCAGCATGCACACAGGCTCAGAAAGCCTCAGTACTTTCCCCCACATTCGCACAGGTGGAAAACGGCCTGGTCAGATGTCACTACCTGCAGAGAAGAGACTATTCTGCCAGCTACGTAGGAAGCCAATCTCCAACAGGTTTACCAGCATGAGTCTCCAGGGTAGCCATGCTTCAACAGCTCAACCCCAGACCTGCAAAGCATTAAAATTGAAGCTTTGTCCATTTTGACTCTGCAGTAGATCTGGGAATGCTTCCATGCCGGGCCTATGGAAGAACCTGTTACCTCTCTGCCATAGAACCTGTGGTGTCTTGTATAGGGTAGCGGAGTGTAGAGACCGCCAACCACTACGATTGTTCCTTTCTCAAAGGATAAGGAAGTCACGTTGCTTTACCAGTCTGGAGACAAGGGTTTTGGAGGTGCTATGGCAGGGGCCCTGGAAAGGGACAGCTGGGAGGGAGATTAAGGAGATTCACACGGAATGTATGTACGTCTGGCGCGTATGGTGCATTTGGCAGGGACAGACTTGGGACGGAGACGCACCTCCCCCGCCCCCCAAAAGATGCGAACGCCATTTGGCATTCCATGTTCTCCCAGCCAGCCCGGCCTTGTCTGCATGCAAATGCTGAGCTGGGGGCGTAGTCTGCACAAGGGGAGACTCACATTGACAAAGAACAAAGACTGGCAGCTCAGGGGATAAGGAAGCCAGGGCACTTACTCCTGAATTCTCCTGCAGGCACCTTAGACTTCTCTTGTGCCCCAGAACTGAACCCGACATCCAGATATTCAATTTCTAAAAAGGTCCTACCCTTCACTCTGGGGGTGGACTAGATCAACTTGTATTAAATTTTTCTTTATTTGTGTGTATATGTTGTGGCGGTCACAGGGAAGCTTGTAGGATTTTTTTCCCCCTTCTACCATGTGGGTCTTGGGAATCAAACCCAAGTGGTCAGGCTTGGCAGCAAGCCCCTTGGCCCACTGAGCCATCTCTCTAACCCTTCCTTGTTTCTTGGTTTTTGGTGTATAAAACAGCAAAGTATGTATTATCTGCTCTTGGTTTTGCTCCAGCCACCTTGGGGTCCCCAGACTAAAAAATCAGCTCTTGAGACTTCCCAGCATGTGGCTTCATAGTTATTCATCTCCAGGGGATCTTCTCCAGGGAGAGGAGACAGCAAAGGAGGGAAGTCCAATGTCTCTCTCCGGTCTGGGGGGGCGGGAAGGAGGGAGTTGAACACCCTATGAGGGGAAATTGACAGGAAGCAAAATAAAATGGAAATTAAGGTGCTAGGCAGCTGCCCCACAACCTCACTGATCCCTGCTCCCAACACAGGGACCATCTTCTTCCACAAGCCCCCGCTAACCCTTGAACCCAAAGATCCCCCCGTGGAATTGTGTGAAACAATCACTTATTGCCCAGAGGCCATGGTAGGGCACAGCTGCAGATTCCCGTGTCTTCCCATCTTAGGCTTGGCAATGCTGGGTTTAAATTTAAATTCTGCCCCTGATAGAACAAGAAGCTATTCCCTTGCTTTTAATAGTCCGATAAGAAAATATCCCAGAGTCAATGCGTACACATATAGGGGAACAGCTTGCACAGGACAGAGATTTGGACACATAGCCACTCCGACAGAGTTGTTGGAGAACGCTTCCCCTTTCTCTAGGTAAATGCAAGCACATGCCAGAGCCCGAGGGGAGCATCACTCACTGGTCAGAAGTGTACTGTATTGCACACCCAGCCCAAATGGATCTGGCAATCCTGCGTGTAAAGACCTCAGCATGGGCAAGAACCAGGTCAGCACTTGCCTGTGCCACAAGATAGCCAACAGCGTGTGACATTTGAGCCAGCCCTTAAAGTTCATAAGGAGGCTTAACTCAAGGCCAACATAGCTTCTACTGTGTCCTGGCCATGATCTTTAAAGAAGTCACAAAATCAGCTAAACCTTGGTTTCCTGCGTTCATGCGAGATGCTCCTTTCTGCCTGTAGTGTGTGTGGGTTTGATGGGCCACAGCTTAAGCCCTGTGGTTGGCACCTGGTACACATGGGCTGCTGTGAAATACTGGAGTCCTTGGGGAGGAATAGGAGAGCTCCTGCCATCATGTCATATATCAAAGGAAGGCAGCCTCCTGTCTATCATGCCAGCAAAGATGCTCGCTCCCCCCAGATGAGGCAGAAGACAAGGTTATGCACTTCCGTTATCTCCCACTCCCCTTATGGATACATAGAAGACTCTGAGACTCTATTTCTGTGAAAATGAAAATTCTTTCAATTGTAAAAACAGCCCGCTAGGGACAGCTCTTAGGCAGCATCCTTACTCAGTCTATAGCCCCCAAATTATACCTGGAGGTGAGAGGTGGAGACAGGAGATCCCAGAAACTCACAGGCTAGCTGAGTGTGTGCAAAGACCCCACCTAAAATAAGGTAGAAGGTGAGGACCAACAACCACAGTGGGCCCTGATTGCAATGCTCACAGGGTAAACAACATCTCCTTTTCTTTTCCTCCTACAGATTCAAGTGGAGACAGAAATCTTGAATGTATTTGCAACAAAAGAGAGAAAGTAACAGTTGAATCTAAATGTAACAGGTCCCCTGTGTGGTTACCGGGACTCCTGGGAAGAGTCAAACGGCTGTCAGAGGCAGTTACATGGCTACACTTTGCAGGACACCGGCTCCTTCCTTCTCAGCAATCATATTCATGAGAACAGGGAGGGGACTGTCAGCTCTGCTCCTCCACCCCAGGGCTCTTGCTGCTGCTGTTTGAGGAACCCTGGGGCTCTGTGAACACCGTGTGACAGTGGCACTCAGATCCTTCCTTGCTGAAATGTTCTAAGTGCCTGGGCTGCTGTTGCTCCTCCTCCTCCTCCTCCTCCTCCTCCTCCTCCTCCTCCTCCTCCTCCCCCTCCTCCTCCTCCTCTCCTCCTCCTCCTCCTCCTCCTCCTCCTCCTCCTCCTCCTCCTCCTCCTCCTCCTCCTCCTCCTCCTCCTCTTCTTCCTCCTCCTCTTCCTCTTCTTCTTCTTCTACTGTCTTGGCACTCGATTTATCCCAACCAGCGTGTACATGGATGGGGGCGCACCAGCACGCCTGGATATCACTACACATGTTCAGAAAGAAGGCAAGAAGGTAGTCTCACAAGCCATTAAGGGGAAATTACCAATGCATTTTTCTCTTGGCCTCTGGTACATTAATAAGAGAGGTTACAAACTGGCAAGGAGCAGAGGGTGCTAACACCACAGTGGGACAGTAGAGGCTGCCAGTGCAGCTGTCTGATTTCACAGTCACAGACATGCCTTAGCAGCTCCAAGGCTGCATGTGGGGAAATGGCCCACAGAAGTCTTGAGAAAGTCAGTAAGAAATGCCAAGTCAGTGATTCAGGGATGGGGTGGCGTGAGGTTTAAAACAAGGAAATGGTAAAGGTATCCTGGGACTCGGTGAACCACTGCACAGCCCACAAGGAGCTAATTCGTCAACACAAACCTGGGAAATGGTTGGCTGGTGCCTCTGTGCAGGGTAGACTGTTGAAGGGCTTGTGCCTTGGCTTTGATGCTTCATGAACTTGACAGCCTCTGCTGCAGGTGTGTCCTGCACCTTGACTTTGAACAGGCTTCCTGTTGTTGCTGCTGAGATTCCTGGCTGTCTTTTTGTTTTGTTTTGGTTTTTTTATCAGCAACACCTGACTGATATGGTTAACTGCAAAGTCCTTCATCTTACTCATTCAGGAAATGCTTTGTGTGCCAGGTGCTCTGACAGGTGCCAGGTGCTCTGACAGGTGACAGGTGCTCTGACAGGTGACAGGTGCTCTGACAGGTGGCCGGCTGATGGAAACGGGCCAAGATTTCAGATTTACTGATTTCTAAGATTGCAAACGTTGTTCAGGGCACAGGCCCGAGAGCTGTAACTGTGTGGAGGTTATTTCTTCTCTCGTTGCTATGACAAAACGCCTGAGAGAAGCGAAGCCTAGGAGGAAGGGTTTCTTGGCTCATGGCTCGCCGGTGGCAGTCACGGTGGGGAAGGCATGTTGGCAAGAGTGGGAGGCAGATGATCACACTGTTCCTGCAGTCAGAAGGCAAAGAGAGATGAATGCTGGTCCTCAGATGGCTTTTCCCTTTTTATTCAGTACAAGGTCCCAGACATGGTGCCACCACATTTGAGTATCCTCCTACCTCAGTCTAAAAGATTCTCACCAGACACATCCAGAGGTTTTTTTCCTTTCCATTATGATTCTAAATCCCATCCAGTAGAAAGTCTGAATTCACCAGGACAGTAGGCAGATCAGCATACGCAAGGGGCTCCTATCCCAACTCACTGAAAGCAAGGCAAGCCAGAAACTTCTCCCAACATTGATGGTTAGGACTGTGGATCTCATTTCTCAACTGACCAGCAGGAAGAAGAGTTTTCAGTAGGAACTAGGATAGAATCTCTCATCCCAACTCAGGTGGAAGCCAGATGGAGGGAGGGAGGCTCTCGGGGCATCTCTGCTGAGCAATGAAGGTTCCAGAATTTGAATCTTAAGAGGATGGTTTTTCAGGCAGGCAAGGAGACAGAAACCCTCAAAACGATTCTATGTATCATTGGAAGTAACAGTGGAAGACTGAGGGGCAGGTATGGGGCCTTGAGGGACCTAAGCAGGAAGGCATTTATATGCCAACCAGAGAGATTTAAACTGGATCCCTGGAAAGGAATTAGGAAGCCATCGGAAGTTTGAGCAGGGCAGCATAGAGTTTCCATTTGGAAATTTTAGAAAGGTGTTTTAGCTGAGGCTAAGAGGCCAGGGGCGGGGGGGGGGGGGGAAAGATGGGCGAGGGACCCTGGAGGAGGGGCAGTATTACCCAGAAGCACCAGGAGGAAGACACGAAGCTCCTCCAGAAATGACATCTGCGCATCGTGCTTCTATGAGCTCCTGAAGCCCCGCTCTTATTGTTTATTTTATACAATCAATTATTCTGTTTATTATTTATTAATTTGCACAAAATCAGCTCAGAGAGGGTAGGTAAATGTCCCCAAGTCTCATAGCAGGTGAACTTAGGGCTAAGGACCTAAGAAGTTGGAATGCATGTAAGGATGGCAACTTACCCACAAACCCACTGGGTTTTTTTTCCCATTTCATAACTCATCAACTAGCAAAGCCCCCACTGTGTGTATGCTCTGAGCTGAAAAACTCTTGGAGAATGAATTCTTCAAAAAGTCCCCGTCCCAAAGGCCAGAGTTCCCATGATTTGGATGAGAAAGCTGAGGCCCTGGAGGGTGGGGTGATGACTAACTTTTATGTCAAGCTACCAGGGATATTGCCAAGGCTGAAGACCTCAGAGAGACTGGGGCACGAGTAACATCAGTAAGTGTCAGACAATGAGGCTGACTCCACCATGAAACGTTTGGTGAGAAGTTGGCCTATTTAGGCCTCGGTTTCCCTAATCTCCCAGCCAGCCAGCCAGCCAGCCCTTATGGACAAGTCATTCTGGTATTCCAGCCATGGCAGGGCACTTTAAGTGACAGGAAGATTCCTATCCCTCGGGCTTCAGGAAGACTTGGGGTACACAGACCTGCTTCTTCCTATCTCCTGGCTGTACACCCCATGAAGGCCACACAGCGTCTAAGTCCCCTGTGGCACACTAGCTGAGCTGCCTCTCGCCCTCCTCCCCCGCCTGCCTGCTCTGCTGTTTACACACTGTGCACAAAGCTCGCTTTTGCTCCAGTCTCGTGAAACCTGCTCTGTTTCTTCTCGTTTATCTTCTAGGTGGGTTTGAGCCTGTAATTCGGTTAATTATTTGCCAGAGCAGTGGTTTGGTGGATTTGACCCAGCGTGAGGAAGAGGCACAGAGATATAGATCCCGAGAAACCTCTCTCTATCCAGAAAAATCTAATTTCATCATTGAGAAATCTTCTGTCTTAAGCAACTTCCCCACTACCACCACCACCACCATAAATTTACATATTCTATATGTCTGCAGAACAAAGTGGGTCCCATTTGCATAATGCAGCTGGAGGGGCCGGTGTGCTTCATGAACCCTAATGCAGCAGCCGGAGCTGGGAGCTGTTATTAAGCTGTAGACACTGGCAGGAAGGAGATCCAGATGGATTTCCACTCCAGCCTCGTATCGCCTGGCTGCCTGTTACCCAAGGCCCAGGCCCCGGGCTGCAGTGGATCCCAGAGCTGGGGGCAGTCAGCTGGTTGGCCCTCACGTCAAGTCTGCAGGCTGGTGGAGAGTGGGCAGCTTTAGATTTCCATGCTGATAGCATGAGCAGCTGCTTGCATTTTGGAGAGTTTTGTGCTGTTACTTTTGCCCTGGCATGGTGCCCCTCCCCCCTCTGTCAGAGGGTCACTATGTAGCCCAGGTTGGCCTTAAACCACAATGCTCCTGCTTTAGTATCCCCATGCTGGGACCGAAGGTTAAACCAAATACTTGATAGGTTTAAATCAGGTTAATCCATAAACCTGTCCTACTTTCCAGGCAGCACTATGGGGCCCTCGGTGAGTGCCAGATAGGCTGAGTTAGCCCACAGTCGGCATGGGACAGAACTGAGGGCCTGGGTGAATCACCCAGGCCTTATTCCTTGTGGTTAATAATGGGTCCTGTGGCTTTAACTTCTCCAAGCAAATGCCTTTCATTTTCAGGGAGTTGATGCTCCTGGTGGGTTAGATGGGGCCTTCAGGGTTGCTCAGTGCCAGAGTTCAACAGGGAGCCACTTCTTGGGACACAGGTGTGCCAGAGCTACTGTGACACAAGTGTGTTATAAAGCTGTTGTGACACAGGTATGTTATAAGGCTGTTGTGACAAAGGTGTGTTATTGGGCTGCTGTCACACATGTGTGTTATAGGGCTGATGTCACACAGGTGTGTAATAGGACTGCTGTCACACAGGTGTGTAATAGGACTGCTGTGACACAGGTGTGTTCTAGGTCTCCTGTCACACAGGTGTCTTATAGGCCTGCTGTCACACAGGTGTGTTATAGGGCTGATGTCACACATGTGTGTTATAGGACTGCTGTGACACAGGTGTGTTACAGGTCTCCTGTCACACAGGTGTGTTATAGGGCTGATGTCACACATGTGTTACAGGTCTCCTGTCACACAGGTGTGTTATAGGGCTGCTGTCACACAGGTGTGTTATTGGGCTTCTTTGATGTAGGTATATTAAGGATTGTCACACAGCTATTCTGACTTAGACTGCTACATTGGATCATCAAGACCCAGGCTGGCTGCATCAGACTGAACGGCTTAGAAATTTGGAGTAGAGGTCTTCAAATAGGGAATCTTAAGGAGACCTGGGCTTTGTTGCAGTGGTCTGGGTTCAGATCTCAGCCGTCATGAAAGCCAAGGGTCTCTTGTTTCTAGGGAAGTCCTATTGCTTGTAGAGGGGTGTAAGCTCACAAAGGAAACTGTGACTGAATCCAGCTTAGCTCATAAAACCTCTGCCAAGGGCAGCCTTCTGCTTCTGTGTCCTGACATCACCATGGTATGGACCTGTGTCATTACAGGGGAGGAAAGGGAAGGGGAGGGGAGAGGACAGGAGGGAGGAGGGATGGGAGAGGAGGGAGGAGGGAGAGAAGCAAAGAGAAAGAGAGAGAATCGTAACATGCAGACACGCTAGCTAGTTTAATTACCATCACATAGCTAGAGTGGCTTATTCTGTACTCTGTTCTGAACCCACACCTGTGCCAGGTTGTGACCCAGTGTTCCCGTGTGAGGTGCACACCAACACACTCCGTCTCAGATCTGCAACCGAGGGCTTGCCTGAGCATGTCCACAGCAGAACCATCTGATGCCTAAAACTAGGCACTACCCAGGTGCCCAGCCATTCTTGAAAGTCTTCCCTGCAACAGGATGCCAGTTCCAGCCACTTCCTGTTTTATAAACGAAGCTTCACTGAGACTCAGCTGTCAATCTCCTGTCACCTGTGGTGGCTTTGGAACTGCACCAGCATATGTGGTCACAGCGGGCGGGAGACCTATAAAGCCCGGAGGGCTTCCTTATCTGGCCCCTTTCGAATAAATGTGTCTCACTTCCTGCTCTGCAGACATGAAGATGAACAGCCTGAAACTTCCTGAAGACTATGGGTGATGCCCCCTATGACATCCTGAGCAGACAAGGCAGCCTCGTCAGGACATAGTAACAGACACTTGAGACGGCCAGCGGGCCGTGGTCAGCCACTGGAGGAAGACACAGCGACCTGATTCTGGATCATGGTGGGGAGACCTAGGGCTGAGTCTTTGAAGCTCACTCATCAAGACACATGCTCGCACATTTTCCCAAGTGCTGAGAACCGTCTGCCTGTGTTTCCTTCGTGGGAACCTCAGACAGCACACTGTCAAGTGGGAAACAGACAACAGACAACTTTAACTTTCACACGCGAGCACACATTTTCACTTGCTCGGCAAATGTATTGATCACTCCGCCGAGCAGGTGCAGCTCACAGCTCAAGAAGTCGGCTCAGCCACTACCTCCTTGGAGCTTCGAGGTCCTGTGTGCCTACAGGACAGGGACCTGCAGACTTGCACCCAGACTTGCACTTTCCTAACTGGTGTCCCTCCCCCTTCTACTGTCACCACTGGGTCCTGCTTACCACAGACAGGTAGCAGTCTAGGTGACACTACCCAGAGGGAACATGGACCTCCAGAGGGACACCAGTCTTGGCTGAGCAGAATTGCTGTCTTCCCAGTGGCCTTGATTTGGGCTCAACTTTAAAGGCAATGTCTCTAAAAGCCTGATGTGTTAGGAGTCTTCGAACTTTGTGATCACTTGTCCTATGACCAGGCCACCCCATTGTCCCATCTTTCTTTGTGTGTGTGTGTGTGTGTGTGTGTGTGTGTGTGATATATGTGTGAATATGCCCAGTCATGTCTCAACATGAAGCTACCAACTGAGGTTTGTAGCAGCCAGCCTCCCCCTCATCCCCTAGATCTTCCATATCAGCCTCCGAGGAGCGCCGAGAGTCTAGCCATGTCACACCCATAATACAGACAGGACAACTGAGGCCCAGTACAGTAAAGGTTGTCCAAGGATGCTCAGCTTGCAAGTGGCCAAGGCAGGATGTGACCCCCACCTAGGCTGCCAATGTGGCTACTGTATTGCAGGGCCCGGCTCTGGAGTCCTCATCCCCAACTCTAGGAGAGAGTCTGTGGTTGCATATCGGACCATGTGCCACTGTGTATCTCCAGACATAGAAAGAATGCTGACTGGGTCACAGCACAGATCCAATGCTCAGTGGCTAGCTTTTATCTGTTGCCACCAATTAATGTGACACCTACCTCTATCTTGGCACTACTGTTCTCTTAGAATTAAAGAGACTGATGCCCTAGGTCCTCTGTAAAGAAAGAGGCAGCTCCACCAAAGCCATTTAGTATGCTAAGCAGGTTCCTGCTTCCTGTGAAGTGCTAGTGCTGGCGTTTGAGACGTGGAGATACATTCAAATTAACCCCATGCTATTCCTCTTCCAGATCCTCTCCTAGGGCGAACTCCTGAGCACCGACATTACTAACTCAGCAGGAGTGCAGGGATGGCTTCCCCCCTGCCTTAGACTTGGGGAGGGCCCTGTGTGGCTTCCCCCTGCCTTAGACTTGGGGAGGGCTCTGCTTTTGTATAAGCCCAGCAGGTCGACATTAGAGCTCAAATACAATTGAGCCCCTCCTAGCCCTGCCAAAGGGCCCCTTAGAACCGGGTCTGACTGGCTCCCTCCTGGAGCTCCATAAACACTGGTTGTTCAGTCAGTAAGCGACTACATCTCAGCCTGTGATGTCAGTTCTGAGGGGATGGCACCAGGTAAAGCCAGCATCATTGTCCTTGGGGAACATGAGTTTCATGAGAGATGGATAATACAGATGATCAAGTTTGTTTCGTATCAGGGAGACAGGGCCAGGTGAGGAAGGCTTAAAGAACAGATAGGCACCTGTGCTGGTGTCTGGGGCTTGTAATGAAGTTACAATGGACTTAATGGTGAGACCAGTGGATCCTGACACCATTTCAAAGCTAAGAGACTCTGAGGTCAGGGGATCCAGGCTCTGTCCATGTTAGAGGCCACCGAGCTGCAGAAAATGTGATCCTCCAAGCATCTGGGAAGTTGAGTCCACTCCTAACTGTGGAACAGATTACAGGAGAGAGACAATGTGTACCTGTAGTGATCTGACCTCCCGCAGGTAAGCGGTTCCTTCCCTGAGGTAAGCCCCAGCCCGTCAGCTTCACTGGGGAACTGTGAGCATCCATAAAGTATTGATGTGGGCTGGGCAGCCAGATGTTTCCTGTACCTCCTGTGCTTTCGGTCCATCTGGGCAAAGTTCAATCCCAACTTAACCGTGAACTTGGACTGCTGAGTCTCTTGAGGAATCTCCCTGCTCTTCCCTGTGTCTTTCCCACGCCTGTCCTTTCCCCATCAACAGACTCTCCCATCTTGGCAACAGAGGCAAAGGGCTAGACCACCAGCTGTCCTCAAGCACTAAGGGCTGCCTTCGGAGTGCGTTGACCTGCCTCTTTCCTGGCCTCTTGAGGACCCTACCTCTTCCAAGAGCCACAGGCCATTGCACAATAAACCTTTATCAATATGACTCCAATAAATGTTTCAGCTCGCATATAAATTCCAGCACCCGCCGCACAGCGGAGGAGACCTGCTCAATGCTCAGCCCATAAAGAAGTAATAATGTAGTTAAAAGGTGGGGCCCGTCACCCTCGTAAAGCCAGGAATCGATGCAGGGGAGCTGAGGACAGCAGGCAGCGGAACCTGCTTGCCTTGCTACAGCCAAAGCAGAGGACACCACGTAGGAGTGAGCTGCGGATCTGGGGAGGGGGTTCTCAGGCCTGGGGGAGGCCCCAGCTGAGGGATCACTATTCTGGAGTCTCGGTGAACCACCTGTCAAGGGATCTACTTTCTGTCTCCAGGCCAGCCAAGCTTCCATTAGGTCCCTTCAACTCAGTAAGCCTCAGTCTTCTTCCCAGGAAAATGGGCAATGGATTCTTGGTTCAGAAAATGAAGATGTGAACAGACGCCGTGACTCTGATATTCAAGGGGCTCGAAGTCCCAAGGCAACCCAGGATGGACATATATGCACCAATAGAAGGAGGAGGCACCCCTGGAGGGCAACAGGGAGTTGTGGGGACTAAAGAAAACAGGCTTCTCATGGCTCTGACTCCTGCCGCAAACCCCAAAACGATCTGAATTTCTGACCTTGGATGAGTGAGTTTAGAGTTTTCACAAGCCTGCTAGGGTTAACAATACGTGTTCACACTGACCACACATTCCCATAGAGATACTTTCAACACAGAGGGAATGGTTGGGCTGACATGTTCACAGACATGCACACACATGCTCACACAAACACATACACAGACATGCGTGAGCACACACACGTGTACACACGTGTACACACACATGCAGAAATACAGCAAAGAATGGGGCACTGGAGCTCAGACTCTGTTGCTGTGGGTCTCCAGGCCTGGTACTGAGCCCCTCTGAGCTTCGGTTTCAAAGTTAACAGTTTTCACTCATGGGGTTTTTATAATCAAGGACTATTCCCCCAAAGCATGTAAGACAAGGTGTTTGGGACCCAGTGCGCTCGGAGGTTGGCTACTGCCTGCTTTGGACAGACCTTAAAAGCAATGCCAGGGATGGAGGGTAGGGGGTGAAAGGGTGGAGGACCAGTACTACCCTGAGGTCATGTTTTCCAAATGTGTCACCCTCCTCGGGATCAGCTGTTTTCACTGAGCAACTGCAGCAGTCATTGGATAGGGCATCAAGGAGCAGAAGTCAAGGGGCAGAGGTCAAGAGGCAGAGGTCAAGAGGCAGAGGGACACGTGCCTCTGAGGTTAGTTGCCGACCATGTCAGGTGTCTCGAAACATCCTGGATTCACTGTTTCTGGTGTGTGTGTTTGTCAATCTCTTCTCTGTGTATTCCACAGAGATGAACAAACTTGGGCTTTCTGTCCCCACGGGGAACGCAGTCTTAAGGGCAGACAATGACCCTCATCAAGGGCTACACAGATGTGTGTCCTATCCCAGCTTGGCAACAAGGTGAAGCAGGTGCCAGGGTGTCCTGGTGTAAGATTCTGGGAAAGGTTCCCTGTGGAAGTGAGTGTGGCCACCCAAGGATGGAGGAAGCCAAGGCACTCCCAGGGTCTGTGATGGGAAGAATCGTGGAGCAGTTAAAGGGCATAGAGTACAGCATAGGAAGCTCTGTGCTGTCACCTCAAGGTTTCCATGAACACTGCCACTTGGTGACTGTGCTGAAGAATCTCAAACTGTAGTTTGAAATCCTCTTAATGAAAGTTACCGGTCTGCCGGGCTGTGGTGGCGCACACCTTTAATCCCAGCACTTGGGAGGCAGAGGCAGGCAGATTTCTGAGTTCAAGGCCAGCCTGGTCTACAGAGTGAGTTCCAGGACAGCCAGGGCTACACAGAGAAACCCTGTCTCGAAAAAACAAACAAACAAACAAACAAACAAAAAAGAAAGTTACCGGTCCCTGAGGGTTGTCTCGAGTGGGACATCTCAGGTAGGACTCTCTGGAGACACAACTCTTGAGAACCTGTGTTCATGGGAATGTGAGGTTCTAGTAGCCTTCAATCTTGGAAAGCCAGCTTGCCTTCCTTCTCCCACCCCAGACACACACATGTAACCCAGGATCTCTGCAGCGGCTCTAAGGGGGAGAACACAGAATGGGAAGTACTTGCTTCTCCCCACACC
The DNA here is from genome assembly GCF_011762505.2 of Arvicanthis niloticus. Taxonomy (NCBI): domain Eukaryota; kingdom Metazoa; phylum Chordata; class Mammalia; order Rodentia; family Muridae; genus Arvicanthis; species Arvicanthis niloticus. The sequence continues at coordinate 2,635,558 of NC_133432.1, forward strand.
ACCTTTGGCATGAGCTCCCCGACATCTAATTTTAATTTATTTACTAACGTCGTCATTATGGTATGCGCTCGCCGGGGCAGGTGCCATAACACGCGTGTGTGTGGAGGTCAGAGGTCAACTCTGAAGAATCGAGTTTCTGCTTCTATCTTTACTTGGATTCCGGGGATCAAACATGGGTCACCAGGCTGGTGAGCGTCAAACAGCTGTCCCCTGTTGAGTACCGGGCCTCTACACATGTGCCTTTCTTGTCTAATCTTGACCTTGGGTTCAAACACTTGACACATAAGGAACCCGAGGCTCAGAGGGGCAAAGCGACCGACCAACCAGAGCATCACACACAGCAGAGCCGGCATCCTTCCATTTCTAGGCTGCCCTCCCCCCTGCAATGGCTATGGTTATGTCCAGCTGGTACAAGGTAGCAGGTGGGAGAGGCCAGATATGTAGACTGTTATGGTCAAGAGGTCAGCCCCACCATGGAACCAACAGTGAGAATTATTGGACAAGCAGTTTCTCTTTGAGGCTCTGCCTCTCTTCCTCTGTAGATGGTGGTGGAACTCCTGCCTGTCTAGTCTCGTAAACCCCCCAAAATATAATGTGTAGACAAGGGGAAGTAACAGCTACGTGTAGGCCGAGCCTCTGACACTTGCTGTTTAGCCACCAATCATAGGCATTACTCAGCCAGCACAAATGAAAACACTCGTACGGCACGAGGACACACAGCTCACTGGTGCTTCGTGCAGTTTTGCCCATTGTCCCAAACACAGTGGGTATCCTGAGAACCAGCCCAGGTTAGCCCTAGGGAGGATAAATGGAGCAACATACCCAAGGCCATCCAGCCATCGGGGAGAGCAAAGCCAGATCAAGACTGAACCTTGTGCTGAAGAGACCAAGGTAGGGTGGTGAAGGGCCCCACTTTCTCTGGAGATGTCGGCGGTAGGGACGACAAAAGAGTTATAAGTTCAAACTGCAACAGATAGATAGCTCGCAAAACTGGCCCAAACTCCTCCTGCTTCTGTCCTCGGTGCTCATGGTGTGTTTACAGTTCTCCCATCTGGATGCCGGGCTGTCCTATTTTATCCGCCAGTTATGGCCTTTGGCTTCCTTTAGCCAGAGAAAATGAAGACAGAGGCCACCATTCCCACAATGCCGTGCAAAGACCTCAGGTGCTTACATCATAAAGCCACCGAGCTTGGGGCTGTTGGCTCTTCAGCCATCGCTGGCAGACACAATTTCACAATTTGGTTTCTTTACCTTCCTTTTCTTTGTTGTTTTAAAGAGATTTGTCCTATTTTTAAAAATTATCTCTATGCGTGTGTGCACATGCGCACATGGTTACAGGTGTAAGTGGAGGACAGAAGAAAGTGTTGTACCCTCATGGAGTTACAGGTGGTCGTGAGCCACCCTGTGTGGGTGCTGGGAACTGAACCCAGGACCTTTGTAAGAAGGTTTGTTCTCTGGGCTGAGTCATCTCTTTAGTCCAGTTACCTTACTTTCTAAGACTGTGGTCTTGGGAAAAATACTTCATATCTCTGAGCCTCAGTTTCCCCATTTGTAGAGGATGCGGATGGTGGGGCGACTTCCCAGAATTCCATGGAGATCAAATAGGAGAAGGCACCCGTGGTCCGTGGTCGGTGACCTGGCCTGCAGACAGTGCCCAAGAGGCGGAGCTTCTGTCTAGGAAGCCCTCCGCCTCAGTCGCCCTGGGACTACAGTGTGCTATCTGCTCCCAGGCAGCACTTCAGACAGATCTGTAATTAAACCGCGACTAAGCTAATAGCCCTGGGAACTTCAAGCTGTGCCCTGGCCCCTAGACTCCACTGGAGCCCTGGGCCAACCAGGGCAGGGCCAGCACCAGGGTGGGCGGCCCTAGTGTAGGTTGAGTTCAGTGGTGCAGCTCTCCCTGCTTGCCGGAGCTTGCGTGTTTACATACATCCCATAATCACCATCTGCACAGCCAGCGGCGTTTGTTGCAAATGGCCCATTTCCATCTGTTGAAGCAATTTCCTCAGAGGAATTCGCGTTGATCACTTTTTTATGCAAAGCTTTTGTGGAGACCATTTTTCCCCCCAATGGTTTTTAATAGGTCTAAATATCTGAGGCGCAGGGAGGGGCCTCACAGGAAGGAGGCCATGCAGGGAATGGTGGCTGTGGGCAGCCAAGGTGGGGGAGGCTGAGTTCCCTTGAACCCTACCTGTATTCCTCATCTGTGGCCCCCAAACCCATCACTGTGACGGGCCCCAGCCTGGGCCATACCACGTCAAATATTTATTGTTTAGAATTCTTCTGGAGCCAGCAGCCCCTGGCTAATGGAGAGGCCTCGCAGGGAGGGAGACCAGGGTGTAGTAATTGGCCGAGCAACTGGTGATTCCACTCTGAGCTCCGTACCTGAAAGGACCAGATGGGCGATTTTGCATATTTTTGACAGCTGTAATGAACAGGGCAGCTCCGTATTGATTAAATGCCTGAGAAATTAGTGGAGCCCTCGGGAGCTCTGTTATTTACTATTTCTGCTCAAACCTCAGCAAAGTTTACATAAGCAGGAGTTGAGATCCTTGAAATGTGATGATAAATACATTCCAGGGCCCCAGCTCCTTGAATGCAGAGGGGAAGGCAGACTGCGGCTTTGGCCACTGAACTCCTGGGGGACACACTGATGTCTGCATCCCCAGTTTACAGTAGGGTGCCAGGTGCATAGAGGTGCCCAGGAAGTAGTTATTCCTTAGTAGACAAAAAAATCTAAATTTAAGTCCTGGACTTCTGTGGGTAACAGGCTTCCAGAAGCCAAAACCCTACAATGCCCCGTCATTCGACTAGACCCTGATCCTGTCCACAAACAAGGCATTAGTGTGTATGGGTGCCTTCTACCAGTACTACCCCTCACCTTGACTCTGCAGAATAGATTTTTGCCTCCCTCAGGGCTTTAATGTACCGGGTTATAGCTCAAGGGAGAACTCTGATAAACTGTCCACTTGTTCCCAAGGAGATTCATACATACTGAAACTGGAGAATCACAGTGTGATCTGGAGTCCTGGGTGTGAATCCTGATCCCACCCCCATCAAGCACACATGAGTTCATGCTCAATACTGCACCATGAGTCCCTGTGTCCAACTTCCCGCCCCTCCTGCCATCTACAGCTGGACAATGAAATTCACCTGTGAGAGCTGAGAGCTCCGTGTATGTGAGTCACAGGTCCTTACCGAGGCCATCAAGGAGTATTGCTTTGCCATTCCAAGAGCTATCTGCCAGGAAACAGAACCACAGACTCAAGAATGTACAGCTATCCATGGTGCTGTCCCCGGTGGAGGGAAGGTAGGAGGGGAAGAGAAGGGGGAGAGACACACCCTTGACTAAGCACACAGGCACTAGGCACCATAGGCTGGCTTGGGGTGAGGGGTCTTGTCAGCTCTATGGCTGTCTTTAAGCATAATCACAGAAGGCAAGTGGGACTTGATGAGTTATTTGACCCTCCATAGGAACAAGGAGGATGGACTGGCAGAGTAGACAGGTGGGAGGTGTGCTGATGGCAAAATGGCAGTGAGGGTGATGACAATCAGGTGACAACACTGGATATGATCCAGGTGCTACAGACAGGCTCAGGACTCCTTCAGTCAGACTAACAGGCTCCTGAAGACATTTGTGTGCAAGACTCTAGCTTGTTACTTTGATGGATGGATGGATGGATGGATGGATGGATGGATGGATGGATGGATGGGTAGATGGATGTGTGGATGGATGAATGGACAGACAGACAGATAGACGAATGGATCTATGGATGGATGAGTGGATGACTGGGTGGGTGGATGGGTGTGTGGGTGGATGGGTGGATGGATGGATGGATGGATGGATGGATGGATGGATAGATGGATGGATGGATAGATGGATGGATGGATGGATGAGTAGATGGATGTGTGGATGGATGGATGTGTGGATGGATGAATGGACAAACAGACAGACGAATGGATCTATGGATGGGTGTGTGGATGACTGGGTGGGTGGATGGATGTGTGGGTGGATGGGTGGATAGATAGATAGATAGATAGATAGATAGATAGATAGATAGATGAATGGATAGATGGGTGGATGAGTGGATGGATGAATAAGTGGGTAGATGGATAGGTGGATGGGTGGATGGATGAATGGATGGACAGACAGACAGATAGACGAATGGATCTATGTATGGATGAGTGGATGACTGAGTCGGTGGATGGGTGTGTGGGTGGATGAGTGGATGGATGGATGGATAGGTGGATGGATGGGTGGAAGATGTATGAACTGACAGACAGATAGATGAATGGAGGATAGAAAGAAGGAGGGATAAAAACAGAAGAGATTGAAGAAAGATGAATGGAGGGAAGATGGGAATGGAAGAAGCAAGGACACAATATGTAAAAGGAAGGGAGGGTGATGAGGCCACAAGAGCTCAGGCTCTATAGGACCAGAAGGGGAGGTGGGGAAGACGCCAAGCCTCACTGTGCCGTGAACTCTGCCAGGCAGGACACGGGACTGGGATGCACTCGCTGTGTGCATCGTGGAACGTTACCATATTTCATTCACTTCTCCTCCAATTAGGTAAAAAGCCTGTTCCATTAACAGCTACCCTTGCAGATCCAGACAAAATTAACTCCTGGTGCCTCATCTCAGCAGCAGGGCAATTGATTCTTCCCTATAATCCGCTGATTTCATTAGCAATACATTTATTTGGTACATGCATTTTTGCCATACTGCTGCAAGGAAATGGCCCTGCAAGGTACGGGCTGTGGGGGAGCACTCGGAATATTAACCAAATCGCTATCGCAGCCGTGGCGTTGCTTAAAGATCATATGTAAATCAAATGTCAGGGGAGAACACTGGAGCTGGGCTGTCAGGAAACAATTTAGCAGTGGTTAAAGGCACAGCTCATGGCTGGGTGAATCGTGAACTTTGAGAATGGAAATCTAGTCTGGCTTCCACTGTGGAGCCAATGAGACCTAGAGGAGAGAAAATGGGGGGCTGGGGAACCAGGGCTCTCTGTAGTCTACAACAATGAAAATCAAACAAAAAGCGTGTGTACTTTTAAATATTTACAGATAGCTGCACTGTTGAGTTCCTGATGACGCGTTTGGCCTGTGGAAGAATCCTACCATCCTGTCTGCCCTGCTCCAGGAGCAGGGAAGGATAATGCCATGGAAAAGTCGAAATGTGGAGAAAGGTGTCCAGAGAAAACACGTACACTGCAGAGAAAGCTCTGGTGTGCATATGGCATGTCCCAGAACACGGGACCGGAGATTCTGCTCTTGGCAACTGACACTTGCCACTTGGTGTGTGTGTGTGTGTGTGTGTGTGTGTGTGTGTATGCACATATAGATGTGTTTTTATGTGTGTGTGCACGTATGAACGTGTATACAACTAAGCACATGTGTTGTTCAGTGGTTCATGCTCAGTCTCATTTTTCAGAAATTTCTAGCAGAACAGGGTTGTTGAGAAGGTCTGCAAACTCTGAATAGCACCTCAGAAGCATGCACATCACAGATGTCTAGGTGGGGACCTTCATCTGTGTGTCTCCTGTACCCACTCAGCATGCCTGTTACCCCCAGGACAGTGGGGCTCCCCAACTTCCAGAACTTCAAAGGCTGCTTCTTGCAGACCTACACCTTTTTCTGTGAGGGGACCTTCAGAATCTGTGTGTCTCCTGTACCCATTCGGGACGCCTGTTACCCCTGAGACTGTAGGGCTCCCCAACTTCCAGAACTTCAGAGGCTGATTCTTGCAGACCTACACCCTTTTCTATAAGGTCCACTCCTGGAGAGATTGCTTCAGAACCCAAGTCCTGACATTAGCAGCCAGTCCATTGGCATCTCCAGGCCTCTCGTGTCCCGGACTTGCAGCACCTGTGGTAACAGGGGCAGGCTAGAGCACAGTGTGTCTACACTCAGAAGGCAGCAAGTGCCCCTGTCACATCCATCTCCTTCTGTCGTCTGCCATTGCCCCCGTGTCTCCCTGGGAGGGTCATTTAAAGCTGATTTTGATCCCCTCCCTATGACTATGATCAGGGCGTAGGCAACCACGTCCCAGGGTCCTCAATTCCCCTAGGGAAAGTCTTCTCCCTTGGAAAGCCATTAAGGATTTAATTTCTTATCATCTTCTAGTTGAGCCAGCCTGAGTGTTATGAATAATATCCTATTAGCGGAGACATTCAAACAATCACTGCTAACATGTTCTCAGGAGCGATGATGGAGCGTCCTCAGGAATCACTGCTTATCTACAACCCTCTCAGCACACACTCCATCACGCCCGGCACCGCCAGCCCCTCGGCTGTCTCAGATCTCAGATCAGAAGAGCTCCGGGTGGAAGCCTGCAGACGCTGAGCCAGACAACTCCCAGGGCTGTGGGCCCTGTCTTCAATCCATCTGCCCTAAAGCACAGGATGCACCCAGAGCACATCCAAGCCACGGAGGGAGACTCAAAGTCACAGACATGGAGGGATTTCGTAACAGGAAAACAAGGACCACACACCCTTAGTCAAGAGACTAAGCCAGGCAAAGTTGAACATGGAGAAGAGGTATTTGAAGCAAATGAAAATGAGCCAGGCATAGTAAAATCCATCATGCTAGCTATTCAGGAGACTGAAACAGAAAAGTAGAAAACTCTATCTCAATCTGGGTTTTGGAGTGGGTTCAATGCCAGCAGAGGTACTTAGTACACAGTACCAGCAGAGGTACTAGGCTGCAAAGTGAGTTCAAAGGCTGGCCCAGTAATCCCAGCACTCTGAGGGCTGAGGTAGGAGGCTTATAGTGTGGACTACATTCTGAGCAACTACCCTGGGGTAAGAGGTCTTATCTTAGAAATACAAAAATAATTGAGAATCAAAGGTCCCTGAGATGGTCAGTGCTCCCAGAAGGTGCTCCATGCAGTTCTCTGGCCGCAGAGGTCAGAAGACCAAGCAATTGAGTTCCTTCCTGTTGATGCCCAGGGTCCAGGCTACCTGTAGCAGAAGCACCCATTTGTCTTCTGCTAGCTGCAGGGACACATCCACCAGTGGGAAAGACAGAGACCTCATTTCTCAAGTGACCCTGGTCCCACAAGTCGTTCCTCAGCAGTGAGGGTGTGTTTGTCTACGTTGCCTGTTATTTCTGAGCCTCTTGGAGGAAGCCATAGCCATACACACACGTGTAGACATGCTCTATGCAGACAGGTTTCCCTGTCTGTTTCATAGAGTAGCTCTCCCATTAGCATCTCTGCTGGTACTAAGTACTTCTGATGGTACTGTGTACTAAGTACTTCTGATGGTACTGTGTACTAAGTACTTCTGATGGTACTGTGTACTAAGTACTTCTGATGGTACTGTGTACTAAGTACCTCTGAGCCTGACCCCGCTTGACTCTCATGGTTGCATTCTATGTTACCATGGGGCCCATGAGCTCAATTTCCTGAGCTACTAGGAGCCCATTGCTGGGCCTGATTCAGAGTTGTCTGTCTTAGTCAGGGTTTGTATTCCTGCACAAAACATCATGACCAAGAAGCAAGTTGGGGAGGAAAGGGTTTATTCAGCTTAAATTTCCACATCACTGTTCACCACCAAAGGAAGTCAGGACAGAACTCATACAGGGCAGGAACCTGGAGGCAGGAGCTGATGCAGAGGCCATGGAGGGGTGCTGCTTACTGGCTTGCTTCCCCTGGCCTGCTTTCTTATAGAACCCAGGACCACCAGCCCAGGGGTGGCACCACCCACAATGGGCCCTCCCACCCTAATTGAGAAAATGCCTTACAGCTGGATCTCATGGAGGCATTTCCTCAAGGGAGGCTCCTTTCTCTGTGATAACTCCAGCTTGTGTCAAGTTGACACACAAAACCAGCCAATACAGGGTCTTTTCTTGTGTGATCTCACACTCCTTAGTCTTTGGGGCTGCCAAGGACCCTCTCTAAGGGTTGGGTGCAGTGCCCGGTTAGAGTGTAGAGGCGCTTGGACTCACTGCGTCCCAGGATTAAGCCTGGTGGTAATTCCACATTGCAGAGACCATGAGCTGCAATTTCTTCACGTAGGTGAATCCAGGAGAGAAGGATCTACCATCTACAAAGCCACCTCGTAGCAAAGCAAAACCTTTAAAGTCCTGAGCCCTTGCAACCATCCAGACTTTCCTCCATTCCAGTGTGACCATCCCATAGCCTCCCAAGCACTAGGATTACAGGTGTGAGCCAGCACACCAGGCTCTGATTTCATCCTAATCAGGTGACTCCTGTTTCTGCAAGGGAACACTTGGGTTCCGAGAACACAGCCAGGTTTGAAGCTTCCTCTGGTCCCCCTGTCCCAGTGCAGGCTTCTCCTCTTCTTCCTCCTCTTCTTATTCCTCTTCTTCTTCTTCTTCTTCCTCCTCCTCCTCCTCCTCCTCCTCCTCCTCCTCCTCCTCCTCCTCCTCCTCCTCCTCCTCCTCCTCTTTTCCCACATCCCCCTTCTAGTCCTGCTCTTCAAAGCAGCTGGGGAAAGGGCAGTGTGGAGACACTCCCTCCTTGGGCCACTTGCATGCTTAAATGCTTCTCTTCCGTTCTCTCTGACCTTGGGTGGCTGCGGTCGCATAAGTGAACAGCGATAGACTCTCCGTCACCGTTCGATGCCCAGGGGAATGGTTTAAGGCCCTCCACTGGAGTATTTTTATGCAGACCATAATTTCCTTTAAGACCTTCACTGCGTCCCCGCAGCCTCCCTGCCCTCTCCTCTCAGGAGTGCGCTCAGAAGAAAAGCCACCGCTAATGAGGAGACAGGGATTTCCAGGCAGGCCAGCTGCATCACCCCAAGCCTGTGCGGCTCTGCTGTCATGGGGGTCTCCATTCTGCTCCCCGAATTTCCCATCTGGAAATGGTGGTGAGCAGGGCCTGCTCCGGGGGCCCAGGACAGGGAAGGCAAGCACTGTGCTATGCTAAAATCAAAAGACAGGACAAGCACTGTGTGGCTTGCTTACTGTCACACTGAGACACGGGGCACAGCAGGATCCAAAGCCCAGGAACCCTGGTTCTGTGCACAAGGCCAAACTACCTTTCATCAGGCATTGAGGAGAAAGTTCAAAGCTGCCCCTATAATCCTCCAGGGCTTACTGCTATTGCTGGGTCAGAGACCAAGCCCTTACCCACTGTGCCTCAAGTTCTCCTGGTGTCTTTCTTCTCTGCCTTAAACATTCATAGTCCCCTCCCCACCCCCATCAAACACAGCATCGCCAGGCCTGACAATGACTTCATCACTGTCTCTCTGTCACAGTAGATGTGATCTCCACTTATCTCTGTGTGTTTACCCAGGTGGACTTCTTATCTTGTGATGACCTCGTTCATGCATGCTAAAGCATGTACCGACTGACCTCATTCATAGACTCCAGTACGCTAAAATGTGTGCTGACTGACTGACTGACTGACTGACTGACTGAGTTGGTGCAGGGTCAGAGCAAGATATCGAGGTTCAGCATCAGGATGAAATAGTTAAATTCATCTTCAGGTACAAGATCTCAAGGGCATCAAAACAAGAATCAGTTACAAACAAAATCTAAGTGTCTTAAGTGCAGCGCTGTGAAGAACCACCAAAAAGCCTGAAGGCAAGAACAGTGTCAATAACACACTCACTAAAACACAGTCTGTTGAGACTGCTGAGGTCTTTAGTGTCCCTTGTATTTTGTCCCCAAGTCTTACCTTGCTCCTGCGCTGGCTGGTTTCTGTTTTCCCACCAAACATGTCTGGGACCCCAGGAGAGATCATCGGCCTCTCCAGTCCTGTCTGTTCTCTTGGGTAAAACTGGAAGGGTCTTCGTGAAGTCCTTCATCATCTGAGTTGGCAGAGAAGAGGCACCAGGATACAACAAAGACATGGACGTGACAATCTCTGGGTAAGGAAAGTGAGTGCCTTGGGTCAAGTCACATTTTGTGAGGCACAGTGCTGGGCTTTGAACACTCATCTGTGCTCTCCTGGAGTCTCCCCAAGGCCACCTGTGTCAGCAAGTTAAGGCTAAGACAGGGGAAGGGTGGGGAGCAGATGGACTGGGATCCGGGCACCCAGGCCCCAGCTGAGACCCTTCCCTGAGTCACAGTGGTGTCTGGAATCTGCACAGACTTCTCTCTCACAGAGTAAGATGAGACGTGGGTGAACTGCAGGCTCCACAAGGCACCCACAGTGGCTACCCAGGAGGTGTCTGCTCTCCCTCCCAAGTGTAGCCTCTCACTTTGTGCTGTCTGCCTGTGACCTCTCTGATGTGTGGATCTCCATAGTCTTCTTGCAAAACAGAATAGTGAGACAGGCCTTGGGGAGGGATAGGTGTGTGTTTGTGTGTTTGTGTATATGAGAGAGAGATACACAGAGAGACAGAACGACAGAGAGAAAGCAAGTATGTGAGTGTGTGTGAGTATGTGTGTTTGTGTGTGTGGTGTGTGTATGTGTCTGAGTATGTGTGTGAATATGTATGAGTATATACATGTGTGATGTGAGTATGTGAGAATGTGTGTGAGTGTGAATATGTGTGAGTAGGTGTGAGTGTGTATATGTGTCTGAGTGTGTGTGTAAGTATGTGTGAGTGTGAGTATATATGTGTGTGATGTGTGTGTATGTGTGTGTGTGAGTGTGTGTATGTGTGAGTGTGAATATGTGTGAGTGTGTGAGAGTGAGTGTGTGTGAGAGTGAGTGTGTGTGAGAGTGAGTGTGTGAATTTGTGTGTAAGTGTGAGTGTGTATGTATGTGAATATGTGCGTATTTGTGTGAGTGTGTGTATGAGTGTGTAGGTGTGTGAGTATGTATGAGTAGCTGTGTGAGTGTGTGTGAATGTATGTGAGAGTGCATTTGTGAGTGTGTGTGTGTGTGTGTGAGTGCATGTATGAGTGTGTAGGTGTGTATGTATGAGTAGCTGTGTGAATGTGTGAGTGTATGTGAGAGTGCATTTGTGAGTGTGTGTGTGTGAGAGAGAGAGAGAAAGAGAGAGAGAGAGAGAGAGAGAGAGAGAGAGAGAGAGAAGGGAAAGAGTATGTGTTCCCAGCTAGACTGGAGCTCACTATGTAGACCCAGCTGGCCTTGAACTCGCAGAGATCTTCTTGCTTCTGCCTCCCAACGTTGTTGAGAAAACGTTTTAAAAACCACCCCAAACGTCCAGCCTCGATGGTTCTCATGAGACAGAAGGTGATACAGAAAGAGCTGACACTGCAAGGTCAGACGTGCTTCTGACTGTGCTGCACGCCCTTGCAGAGCCTTCCCAGGGCACAGCATTTACTTACTGAAGAGAAGCCACCAGATTACAATGACCCCATCCTTAAAACACCTGCAATCCACACTCCATCCTCAGGAACCCCAGGTGGCATTTCCTATGCTCTCATGCAGGGGGCGCTTGTTTCCACGTTACTTCCTGTGTCTGGGAGACTTGTCCTGGCTAGACAAATGCTGGAAGGTCCCAGTGTTCTCATGTTCACATCTGTAAAGGAGATGCTGGTAACACCTGTGACATGGCAGAGCACACAGAAGAGGAAGACGGGGCAGCGCCTGGCTCTGTTGAGGGCTCTGGAGACCAGGATGTCTACCAGATACCAGCACGGTATCCTGCTGTTGGCGGATCTTGCTGCTGTGGGTAGATCAGAGGCTTTTTGTCTGCCTTTGCTGTCAGCTGTATATCTACTCAAGATTGCTCAGGCCGTGATGACAATAACCAGAGAGCTAGAAGGGAGAAGGTCTGCCTGGTGAGACCTGGGGATGATCCAAAGAGAACACATTCACAAAACAAGAAGAGCCGGCAGGACACAATACACCAGGGCTTAGACTGGGAGGGTCTCAGCTGGGGAACAGGGACAGCAGTGTCCCATAGGTCTACAGAGCCAGGAGCGACCATCAGTGACCCTGTAGAGCCAGAGTCCGATGAGTAGGTATCATGTAAATCTTCAGACTGGTCACAAGGGAGTTAGGAATTGGTGGTGTGTATGTTTTCCGTATGCCTACACATTATTTCTGCGTGTGTGTGTGTGTGTGTGTGTGTGTGTGTGTGTCTGCAGATGTGTACACTGTGTGTGCCTGTGTGACTTTCTCCATGGGAATGTGAATGGCTTCACCCAGACAGAACAACAGCAGAGAGTACTTCATCCAAGTCTGTCTGACTGAGCACCTGGGTTTATTGGAGTTGCTTATGGAGTGTCCATGACTCAAAGGCAGCTGCCTCCCTCTAAACCCTGCCCAGCATGGTGAATGTCCAGGTGAATGGCAGCTTAAGAGCCTGGAAGCTCAGAGTCTCCTCTTCCCTGGCATCTATTACTTCTATAACCACAGAGAGGGGTTTGTGAGTTCTGTAAGTTTCAGGGCCTTCCTGAATTGTGTGAATCTCCCTTTTGCCTCCAGGGGGGAGGGTTTTAGCTGAGAGGGAGTTACATCCATCAGTACTTCCAGCAGAGGACATCCTGTGTGTCTCATTGTGAGGTTTACTACATGTGCTGTGTGAATCTGCATCCATGCTTGCCCTCTCTCCAGTAGGCAAGAAGTCCAGTCTCTGAGGAAAGGGTTCAGGAAAGGACATGAAGTAGCCATGAAAACAGCCTAGTGCTTTGTTCATGTGCTCTCTTGGGTGAGGTGCTGGCTTACATCTCCCCAGAAAAAGGCCTGTATTCAAGTTCATGTCTAGAACGAACTATAATCCGGATTGATCCCTGCACTGTCTGTCCTGATAGGTCCCTGAAACTCTGTATCTCCACCCCAGCTCTGACTGGACAAAGACCAGCACCCAACATATAACATGCTGCTGACTAAAGAAAGTGTCAAGTTATAACTGAAAACGATTACTCTCTGCCCTTAGCTATCACTTGGAAAATCCTATTTTGGAAGGAAATACCTGCAAAATATATGTGTTATTTGGTAGTTTGGACGGAAGCCCTTGAATGAAGCCTCAGATATGTCATGGCATTTACGCTCCATCAAGGGATGGAAGACCCTGACTTCCATGCAGGATGCTTACCCTGCCCAGGGGAGTTCTGCCTTCAGAGGACAGGAATCCTCTCAATGATGCCCAGCCTATCCAGTTCACTCTGACATCCAAAGCATCCTAAAGCACCTCTAACCCCCACCAGAAATCTGCCAATTCCAACAGCAGACAGGAAGCCTAGCTCACTGTCCCTCAGTGCCATGTGCAAATGCAGAGAGCTCTGGGTGGGGTGTGGGTTGCTCAGGAGGTCACAGGCCAGAGACACGGGCACCCTTGCTCTGACTGGAGGCTGAGTGAGTCCACACCACAGCTGAACAAAAGGCCTGGCCTGTCTTCCCTCCCTCCTTCCTTCCCTCCCTCCCTTTCTTCCCTCTCTCCCTCCCTCATTTTCCTATCCCTTTCTTTCTCCCCCCTTCCCATCTGTCCCCCTTCCCTCTCTTCCTTTCTTTTCTTCCTCCCTCTCTCTCCATTCCTTCTTCTGTCTTCTTCCTCCATCCTTTTTCTCCTCCCTTCTTCCTCTCCCTCACTTACTTCCTTCCTTCCTTCCTTCCTTCCTTCCTTTTTTCCTCCCTCCCTCCCTCCCTCCCTCCCTCCTTCCCTCCTTACTTCCTTGTTTCCTTCCATCAGACAGCTTTTCCTGGGTAGACCTAAGACATCCCACAGAAAGCTTGGGTGTTAGACAAATTACTGACAGGGTCATCAATTTACAGAAGCATGGTTGACCCAAGGCTGCTGTACCACTGAGGAGTCCAGCCACACCATGGTTGAGGCAGCAGCCACCCAGTCAGCCCTCTACCTCTGATATAAGCTTAGGGTGGGGCCCCATGAGGAACTCCTGAAGGCTGTGGGCTCCATGATGTCACCAGGAAATGTTTATGGACCCAGTCTCATGATGTCTCCTGACACCATCACAGATGCTCTGATAACCTTCACCTCAGAGGATGTCCCTGCATAGCTCACATGCCTCTCACAGGCAAGCGTGTGATGCTTTGGCTACCTGGGGCTCAGGGTGCCAGACACTGTCTGGGTATGTATGACACCAGAGACTTCCACAGAAGCCAGAAGGACAAACTGCTCCACACCAACATGGGTCCCTACCCTTGGGACACCAGCCTATGTGGGACACGGGGCACTTTGCACACACAAAAAAATACAGTCAGAATCACAAGTGGCTCACCCTAACCGTGCCTCAAGCATGGGCCCTAGAGTGACACTGAATGTGAAGGCCTGTAGATCCCAGCAAATTCTGCCCTCTCTTGCTTCTGTTCCCGATGACCCCTCCCTGCATCCCTGTGGGACTCACAGGGTGATGAGGAGTTTGAGTCAGGTCTTCCAACTGAGACTTTTCCTCCCCCCACAGACCTTGAGCTGGTGGACTTGAAGCAGAGGCTTCGCTGGCTAGTGCCCACAGACTCTAGCTAACCTATGCTCTCAAGTGAGTGTGCCAAGAGTCCACCATCCCCATGTCCTGAGCAGAGCTCACTTACCACTGTACCCAGCTACAGATGAGGAGACTGAGGCTGTGGGCTATCCTGTGGCATACCTGGGGTTGAGCGACTAGGCACTGGTGAGCCAGGAAAGGTGACCTGGGCCTAGACTTCATGGACAGGCTGTCTTTCAGTACTCTGTGTACTAATGCAGGAGTTCTGACTCTGTACCATGTAAATACCCCTCCCCCTCCATGATTCCCCTCACCTTGACTTCCTATTGAGTGAGATCTTTACTGGCACCAGCTCATGAGGGGTGACGGACAGCAGAAAGGGAGGACTCAGAACCCCTGATGCCTTGGAACTCCAGGCAGGCTGGCACCCCAGGGACCCTGGGCACAGTTTCCCTGCATGCTCGCCTGGTGCCAGCAGGCAGATGGGTCATTGGCCAATCTTGCCAGCCTGCCAGCTGGCTCTGAGCACCTGGTGGTTGGCACCTCGGCCACTGGGATGGGCTGTGGGCCTGGCTACTCTAGGCATGAGGCTGGCAGTGTGGAGCAGATGGGCTGCCGCTCCATTGGCTGTCCACAAAGCTGCCAGCTGGCTTTGCCATGCCTGGTGCCTGGGCACCTCTGGGTTGGTGTCACGAGCAGGATGCTGCTGTGTTAGCTTTGAGGGATGGGCAGCTGGCATGGAGGCATGCTTTGGCCCCTCCCAGTTGGTCTGTTAAATGCCCCAGGGTCTGAGCTGTTAGGGACTGAAGCCAGGTTCTACCAGGTTGGACATGGAAGAGGACAGATCTTCTGTGCTCTGGAATTTGCCTTTCTTTGCACAAGGGCAGGATTCCAGGGGACAACCCACACCCTTGTCATCGAATCTAGCACCCTAGCATCACTCAGCTGTCAGAGAAGCTGTGTCCCCTGCCAGCCCCTCCAGCTTTGCCAGCTCCTCTCTGCACCCGGTCAACTGACAGCCTGTCTTTTTTTTTTTTTTTTTCAGTTTGGCTGTTTAAAAATTCCTATTCCTTGGACAGAAGAGGCCCAGATCAAGGATGCTCTATGGAAACCCAGGGGAGGGGTAGCCCCACACAGCATGAGATCTACCACCTTTTTCTTCTTTCCTCTGACTCTGAAACGAGTCAGACACTAACAGCCTGGAGAAGCCAAGTCACCTGTCTTTAGTTAGGGTTTTACTGCTGTGAACAGAAACCATGACCAAGGCAAGTCTTATAAAGGACAACATTTAATTGGGGCTGGCTTACAGGTTCAGAGGTTCAGTCCATTATCATCAAGGCAGGAACATGGCAGCATCCAGGAAGGCATGGTGCAGGAGGAGCTGAGAGTTCTACATCTTCATCTGAAGGCTGCTAGGAGAAGACTGGCTTCCAGGCAGCTAGGATGAAGGTCTTAACGCCAACACCCATAGTGACACACCTACTCCAACAAGGCCACACCTACTCCAAAAGGGCTACACCCACTCCAACAAGGCCACACCCACTCCAATAAGGCCACACCTACTCCAAAAGGGCCACACCCACTCCAACAAGGCCACACCTACTCCAATAAGGCCACACCTCCTACTAGTGCCTCTCCCTGGGCCAAGCATATACAAACCATCACAGCACCCAACAAAAACACACAGTGAAGATGCTCCTTTCTTGATCAGTGATAGCCCAGACATCCACGGAAATATGGTGGCTTCTCCACAAATGCACATGACTCCCATGTGTTCACTGAAAGGAGCAGAAAAAGATTTTAGGTTGGGTTCAGTGGCAGATCAGTTACTATGCTATGACCTCTGGGGTCAGTCTTAACACTGAGACCAAGGGAAAGGAGGGGCAGAGGGAGGAGAGAGCAGACAGACGAATGGAGGAGGAGGGAGGAGACAGAGCAGACAGACGGATGGAGGGGGAGCTTCACAAGTCGACACTGACACTCTGTGTACAGTTTCCAGTACTTGAGGTGAGGTGATAGCACTAATATTGTCCCCTAAAAGGGCATCCAGGTCTTCACTGCCTGGACTGGAAAAGGAGACCTGATTAGGAGATAAAACATTTGCCAACAGTGGATGATCTCCAGATACCTAGGGTTAGGATTGGTCCAGTATAACTACATCCTTCTAAAAAGAGTATCTTTGATACATAGACAGACAGAGGGACACCAAGACCACCAGGTGGTGGTGGGGGATTTGGAAGGACCCATCAAGCTTTTCCCCATTCCCCACCCTATAAGACCTTCCCACACATCCTGTCCCTCCATGCCTCTACCCGTGGTATTCTGTTCCAAAGCCCCAGCTGGGAAGTGCAGGAGTGAGCTGTCTTCCAGAGCGTCCTGTGGTCCAGGTTTCCCTAGGGACTCTGGACAGTCTTACACACCAGCACCATCAATGTCTTTCCTAATCCCACACCATCATGTTATGTAGAAAGAAAAGTACACAGTCAGGGACAAGCAGCAGCTCCCTTCCCGCACTCAGGGTCAAGGCAAGCTGAGAAGATATGGGGTCTAGCCCCAGATCCATCTTTAACAGGCAAAGCTGCTCAACCCTGCAGTCTCCAACTGGAAGGCAAATGAAAAGACAAATAAGGCAAGTTTTAAAAAACAAAAACAAAAACAAAACTCATTTTATCCTAGAAATGCACTTGCAGGACAATCTAGGACGCACATCAAATTATGAACAAGTTTTAGCTAAGATGTTGGGGCAGCTGCTCTGCAAAACTGACAGGGGCTAGGGAGACGACTCGGTCTGTAAAGACACTTGACATACAAATAGGAGGAGCTGAGTTCCACCACGAGGAACCATGCAAGATGCTGTGTGGGGTACCTGGGGTTGTAATCCCAGTTGGGGAGGTGAGGTCGGCTGAATACCTGGCCAGCCTCTTTGGCAAATCCCAGAGATCCTGTCTGAAAAAAGAAGTGGACAGTGTGCCCAGGTAATGATACCCAGCCCACACACATATGCATGAGTTCATACACATGCATGTATACACACATATATATATGCACACATACACATCTCCACACATACACACACATACATGAATGCACACACATGCATCTGTACTCACATATACACACATACACATATGCACATACATGTATGAGTGTACAAACATACTCACACATACACACATACACACATATGCATCTGCACACACATACATCTATACACATATACATACATACACACCTGCACACACATGCATGAGTGCACACACATACATATATATACACATACACATATACACACATACATAAGTGCACACACACATGCATACATATGCATTTGCACACATATGCATCTGTACACACATATACACACATACACATCTCCACACACACACATACATGAATGCACACATATGCATCTGCACACACATATGCACGAGTGCACACACATCTATACACACAAATACACACATATACACACATACACATCTCCACACACACACACATACATGAATGCACACATATGCATCTGCACACACATATGCACGAGTGCACACACATCTATACACACAAATACACACATATACACACATACACATCTGCACACACATATGCATGAGTGCACACACATACACACACATACACACATGCATGAGTACACACACATGCATCTACACACATACACACATACACATCTACACACACACACACAAGAGTAAGACATGAACTATGGATTCTGTATTTGTAACTGTGCTTTCACATATAAATACTCTATCCTAGCACACTGGCCTCTCTGCAGTAAACAGCACACAGTAGGTGCTTAATAAATGTCAGTCAGGTGAAAGGATTGGATTTTTTGTCTCCTTCCTTCTTACTTTGTATGTTTCACATTTTCTCCAAGAGTGTGTGGTGTGTTCTCTGAGAGGCAAAATGCTGTATAGGTTATTCTTACACGTTAGGTATGGAATACAGGTGCCAGGAAGATAAACTATAGCATGGGAAAGAGGTGAGGACAGAAATTTTCTGCCAGAGATACAGTGCATGTTTCTCTCTCTCTCCTGCACTGAGACAGTATCTCCAGAATTCATAACCCCTAAGTGCGCATTGAAGGGATGTTGGAGATCCTGATCTTCAGATGAGGAAACTGAGAACCAGAGAGGGTCAGACACCTACCCAGGGTCCCACAGGAACCCAGAGCAGAGAAGGCAGGCCCTGAGCTCAGTGCCTGGTTGTTTCTATCTTGTGCAACCTCTGACAATGAGAACATGAAGAAAGCTCACATGCTGTCCTAGTCAGGGTTTCTGTTCCTGCAGAAAACATCATGACCAAGGAGCAAGCTGGGGAGGAATGGGTTTATTCAGCTTATGTTTCCACATTGCTGTTCATCACTAAAGGAAGTCAGGACAGGAACTCACACAGGGAAGGAACCTGGAGGCAGGAGCTGATGCAGAGACCATGGAGGGGTGCTGCTTACTGGCTTGCTTCCCCTGGCTTGCTCAGCCTGCTTTCTTACAAAAACCCAGGACCACCAGCTCAGGAATGGCTCCACCCGCAATGGGCTGGGCCCTCCCACCCTTGATCATTAATTGAGAAAATGCCTTACAGCTGGATTTCCTCAAGGGAGGCTCCTTTCTCTCTGATAACTCCAGCTTGTGTCAAGTTGACACACAAAACCAGTCAGTACACATGCTGTAAACTCAGTGCCTCTAGGCGATAAGTGTAGGGGGAGCTTGAGAGGCCTGGTCCCTTCCTGAGACCACCCCCACACAAGAGCCTGCATCATCAGCTTTGGAAGGAGACGGGATCCAGTTCCTAGAAGGAAAGTTCTAGAAGATTCTGAGTCTGTCTTGGCCATGTATGTGATACTTGGAGCCTGGACTCTGCAGCTGAGGCTGAAATCACTGTATTTCCCTGAAGCCCCACAGAGTGTTGATAGGCTCCAGGGACAGAGAGATATGCAGCCTCCTTCATGGCCACCAAGGAAGAGATCAGAGAGACAGCAATAATCGTACTGAACACTGAGTCCCAGGGCCACCAGGAAGGAAGGAGCTTCCAGGGAGGAAATGAGAGTCTGAAAGCAAAATCCATTGTCTGGGCAACTGGACTGGGCATGCTGGAGACACTGTCCTGGGACAGGAAAGTCTTACAGCTGCTATTGCTGAGATCAACATCATGACCAAAAGCAGCTCGGGAAGGAAAGGGTTAATTCAGCTAACACTTTCACATCACTGTTCATCATTGAAGTCAGGACAGGAACTCACACAGGGCAGGAACCTGGAGGCAGGAGCTGATGCAGAGGCTATGGAGGGGCATTCTTTGCCTGCTTGCCCTTGCTTTGCTGCTAAGTCTACGTCTTTACTGGCATTAGAGCCTACTTCTTTGGGATTCCAGACTGTGCTGAAGACCAGTTGAAACATCTAGCCTCATGGAGTGAGTGGGATATCGACAGGATTATTGGGCTTCTGCTCATAGCCAGCCATTGCTGGATTAGCCAGACTGCAGCCTGTAAGTCATACATACACAGACACATGCATGTACACATATACATATTCATTCATAGATTCATACACATTCATATATATATACATGTGTATGGATGTATATGTGTGTATGTATATGTGTATGTGTGTATGTATGTGTGCACATGTGTGTATATATTATGTGTGTGTATGTATGTGTATATGTGCATATATGTGTGTGTATGTATATATGTGTATGAGAGACAGAGAGAGAGAGAGAGAGAGAGAGAGAGAGAGAGAGAGAGGTTCATTCTATAAGTTCTGCTACTCTAGAGACCCCTGACTAACACAGTGTGCCTTCCCCTGGGAGACGCACAGCTGTCCATGGGGAAGTCGCAGAGGGATGCCAGCCCCTCCCTAGAGAACGGTTCATCATTTTTGTCTTTTTCTTTCTTGAAACAGAGTCTTAAGTGTACCAAGCTGGCCTTGAACTTGCCACACAACTGAGAATGACCTTGCATCTCTGATCCTCCTGCCTCTTCTTCCTCATTGCTGAGATCGAAGGTACGAACCACACAACGGCTCTGTATGCTGCTGCTGGTCGAATTCGAGGCATCTCATATTCTAGGCAAGTAATATATCATGTGAGACATGTCCTCAACCCTGCCTTTGGCGAAGGGCAAATGCAGTGGGGTCAAGAGCCACCTGTGTGCGTGGCATGCAGGGGTCTGGTAGCTCAGAAGCCTCCACTCTAGGTCTGAGAGGACTTTATCGCTAAGCGCGTTATTGGAAAGCAGATGATGGACAGCTGGGTGATGATGAGGGCGTGGCTTCCCTAAGCCCTCTGCTTTCAGGGGCTGGTAGTCTGTTTCTTGTAGCATGGGGCTTTGCCTAGTTCCCTAACAGAACAACCTCTCCCCAGACCATAACAACCAGCGCCTCGTGGTGCAGAGGGGGAAACTGAGGCTCAGAGGGATGCTAGCAATAACCTGAAGTCTCAGAGGTAGTGGAGCTGAGCACACATGGCCGGCATCACTAGCCTGTCACCTTCCACGTGACCTTGAGAAAAACATGCTGGCATATGTCCTGTCCACTCTGAGTCCTGTGGGAGGAGGACCTAGCAGTATCCATCCACACCATCGCCTTCTCTCTCCACCACCTCCGCATCCTGCAACTCCCCGGTCATGTATAAAACATTCCCAGGCACCACTTATCCCTCATGAATTTTCCATGAGTCCGAGCTCGAGTTAAAACATATAAACATAAAAATACCAAGAAACACTTTTTTTTTTTTTTAAAGAAAGGCCATGTTTCAAAAAAATACCAAGAGACCTGTTTCTGTGCGCCCTCCTCACAGGACCGGCCCCCCAGCCAGCTCTGCTCCCGTCTGTTTCCTCGAGCTGTGTTCCTGCTGGCATCTGTTAACGGCTCCCTCCCTTCCCATCATCCTTTTTACCTTTCTCTCCTTCCTTCTTTCTCTTCACTTTCTACCCTCTCTCCCTCCCCTCCCCCTACACTCCTTCATCCTTCCCTGTAACCACCTCAGATGAAGCTCAATCGTTTATTTTTATTTTTTGTACTGTCCTGCGTGTCTGTCTCTGCCAGGGTCTCTTAGATGGAACCTAAGGGGCTCAAAGTTACAGAATTAAAAATTCCAAAAAAATGATGAAAATCTGGAGTAGCAGGGACCCGGGCTTTGCTAGCAGGAGGTTAACCCCTTTGGAGATTTCTGGACATCTTTCTCCAGCTCACAAATGAGCAAGGTTTACAAAGGAGCAGAGAAGGTTCATCCCCTCAGAGTTGCCCGGGAGCTGTGGTGCCAGCTTGGCTCCCAAGAGTCAGATGGCCCCGTCCCTCTTACTGCCTAGGAGTGCCAGATTCCAGTGTGGTCACAAGTCACAGCACCAGACACTTAACAAAAATGAATGACAGTCAGTTGTGGTGGCACAGGCTTGAAGTTCAAGCTTTGTAGGAGCCTGAGGCCAAAGGAGTCAAGGCCAGGGCTGCAAAGTGAGACCTCATTTGTTTAAGCTATACTGATGTCATAGATTAATCTCAAATTTTTAATATTTTACTAAAAGAAGGAATATAAAAGTCCATCACCATAAGGAACACAGTATCTGACATCTCTGCAAGTCAGACGGTAGCCGTCTTCTGGGAGAACAGAGGCCCTCCCTAGCTGCTGAAATGGTTCATGTAGAACAGGAACACCCTGCTGATGATCTGAGTAACCCCTTATACGAGACTTTGGCCTTAAGAAAACACAAGATGTATACCACTGCTTGTGAGTACTATTAATGAATATCGTTCTTTTCGCAGGCTACGCCACACCGTTTCCCTGTTATTATTAATTACTGTTATCTTGATGGGAGCCACCGATCCCAGTGTATACTCTTGCTGGCTGAGGTAGATACAAGCACTTCCCCACAGGACTAATGAAGTCACAGGCCACACAAACACTGCCATGCCCAGAAGATCCAAGCACCTCAGAGAGTCTGGCATGGCCTGTCTGTCGGGAGACTCTGTCCCTGCACATTTCCCACAATGCACATCTCTTGAGGCTGGGTTTCTTTCTCCCCCTGTCAAGTTCTAACTATAAAGATTCTGGTTAGTTCAACCCTGGGCCTAATAACTGAGACACGGAAGCAGCATCGAGCTTCTGGGAAGGGGCAGCCTGAGAACCTGGGGAGTGGACCTGCCTACAGAGGTCACCAAACACCATGACAGCCTGCAAATGTGCTAGAGAGATACCACCTCCAGCTGGGGGGACTCTGAACAGGGCCTTTATTTCTGTTTTTCTTCCTTATTGCTCTCCTCCGGGGAAGGAAGGCAAACAGGCCAGCTCTACTGCTCCAACAGTGTGGGTGTGAGCCCTCCACGGCTCAAGAAAATCCGTCTTATTTCCATTGAAGGGGAGGCGCAGATCGGGGAACTTCGGCCCTATTACTTAAATAATGGTGCTTAAAAATGCATCGAGTTTAGCCATCTCCCTCCCCTAAAAAAAAAAAAAAAATCCAGAATTTTTCTATTGAGTATACTTTTTCCCTTGGCCATGAATATTAATGTCCCTCTCAGAAAGATCTACTTGAAAAAAAAAAAAAAAAAAAAAAACCAAGAATGAATTAAGTACCTGCAGGTTTTGCTAATTCCTCTTTTTGGTGACACGCCGTCATTACATCAAATTACTGAGATGGGCCCGCTCTTTCTCTCTCCCTCTCTCTCTCTTTTTTTTTCTTTTTGGGTGAAAATTATGGAATATCAAGTATATGTAAATGGAGCAAAGAAAGAGGAGGGGAAAAAAAAAACCTGTGAAGAAGACCGGGGAAGGGATGCATTGGGTATTCAGCCCGCGTAGCAGTCAGCCAATTAATCAAGAACCGGCGCGAGGAGGCTGCAGACGGGATGAGTTCGCCCTTCATGTTGATGGGGCCGGCGCGGGGCAAACGCTACGGCACCTGAACTCACGGTTAGGCATGCAGAAAGGGATCATGGGAATATCTTGCAGTCTTTGTCTTCCCGGTGAAGGATGGAAAATGTCAAGCTGTTGTTTGGCTGGATGGAGGGGGGCTGGAGGGGGAAAGGCGAGAACTGCGGGCTGGAGAGGCGAGGACGCTTTAACTCTTTGAGAACACCCCTCCCCTCTAACTCCCCTTGCCCCCAAGCCACTACCTCCACTTCAGCTCCAGGCCCCCAGCTCCCACTCCCCAGAGCAGCTGTGAGAACTCTCCCTGCAAATAGCTAGAGAGACTTGTGGGCTGGGGCAGACAGTGGTGTGTGTGTGTGTGTGTGTGTGTGTGTGTGTGTGTGTGTACGCGTACGCGCACGCGCACACATCACATGCATGTCAGAGGAGGAAGATAAGAATTCTGTCTCCCCCCCAGGCATGGTCTTTGTTCGTTCTGGAGTGTGTCTGTCCCCTTCGAGTCCCCTCTCAGAGGGGGAGGGCCTTAAAATCTGACATCGACTTCAGGAGGACATTGGTATGACCAGGCATTGAGACTGGTGTAGCTTAGGATTATCCCCAAGTAAGTACCCAGCCCACCCACTAGAGCAGCTGAGGGTTATCCTGAAGCAACCTGTATCCCTGCAGAACCTGCCACCTATGGGCAGGTGTGGCTGGGCCCTCAGCTAGGTCCGGCACTCACAACAGTGACAGTGACCTGGACAACGGGAGTGACAGTTTTCCTACCTCGTCAGCTGATCCCTGTTCCCAATTCCTTTCGAGTGTCCCGTGGTCGCACCCTTTCTAGACAAAGACAGATCCATGGTCCCAAGGACAGCTGTACCAAACATCTGCCAACTGGTATGTGGTTCTCTCAAGCTGCACTGGGACCTGCTCTGGGGCCCCAAGGATCCACTCTGCAGAGAAGGATGCCAAGAGCAGAGATGTGTTATGGGATAGAGACACGTCTCCAGGACATAGGCCCCTGTCTTTTCTAGAGATGGATGAGCACCACAGACCCTAGTCCACCTGCCTCTCCGAGGCAGCTGTATCTACCCCAGCTCACCCGAAGCTTTACCTAAACCGTACTCCAGGCCTGATTTGCAGCCTGTGAGTTTTCCTGAGAGCTTGGCTCAAACACACAGACTTTCAGTTTCTGTCTCACCCCCTGGGCAGTTCCAGTGTCTGACACCATCTCTCATCTGCTTTTTCTACCTGAGATCTGCCAGGTAGCTTCTACCACGCAAAGGCGGGGATAGCACATCTGTCATGGGCAGGGAAAGCAGAGGCATGCTCTGGGATTCTCCACACTCACATATGTGACAGATGCCCAGAGACCAGAGAGGCTAGGAGACTTAGCCCAAGACACACAGCCTACTCAGCAGGGGTAGAGTCTGTTTCCAACCATAAACGCCCACTTGGAACCTGTATCTGCCACCTGCAGACCCCATGGAAGTGGGTGTCTAGCCCAACCATATGATGCTGATTCAGAAGGTTTTAAGAGATCCCCAAATTAATTTATACTTCTAACCAGGTCCCGGAGATGCTGATGGTATACATTAGGGAGCCATTCAGAGTCCTCCTCACTCTGCCTATGCCTAGCTTCAAATAAGAAGTCAATCTGAAGAAGTGGTCTGGGGTACAGGACTGTTATCATGAATACCTGCTAGGGTGAGGCAGGGGGATTGCCTGTACTGCAAAATGAGTGCAAATCCAGCTTGTGAGACTTAGGCAGAGTCTATCTCATAAGTCTATAAACCCGGTATCCCTGGATTAATCCCCAGTAACACATACCCAAGGCAGGGCTGGGGGTGAGAAGAAGAGGGAGCAAGTGCATATGGGAAACTCGTGATAACTCAAACACAAGCAAACGGCTCAAGCGAGAAGGTGTCTTGTTACCCAGCACCCTCCTCTCCACAGCTCACCAAGGGTTGCTGCTAGGGGCTGTTGCAATGACCCCATCCCTTATCTGTCCTGGACCATCTGTGAGTCTGTGCTGCTTCCAAGCATCATTAATTAGATCCTCAAAAGGTTAAGGCCCCATCGGTCCTGACAAGACTCCAGAAAGGATGCCGGGGTCCCTGTAGACAGGTGACACCCCACGTCCTTCCCCAGTGGCAGGTGCCTCTTCATCGGGGAAAAGGTAGGCAGGGTCTCAGGAACAAGATCCGTAGCCAAAGCCACCTGCTCAGAGGTGACTCACTCTCCTACGGTTGACTGCTCTGGGGGAAATTGTATTTGTTAATGGGCTTTGAAAAAAATCAATTCTAAGATGCAAGATTGAAAGTAAAAGGGCCAAAGTCTCCATCCCTGAGAGAACACCGAAGGCCTCTCGTTTCTTCCCTCAGCTCAGCTCCCTTCCTCCAGGTAACCATCCTCTCTCTCCTCTCCCCTCACTCCAGAACCTCTCCTTTTCTCTGCCCTCACCCTCTCCTCCAGCCTTCTCCCACCCCAGGCTTCTACCTCATAGGGCTGCAGAGCAGGGCAGAGCTCTCCTCAGGAAAGCAGGAGAAGGAAGGGCTAAACATCCACCCAGACACCAAGGAGGAAGCAGATGCAGAGGCATCCATGTCTGCCCCCCAAACCCCCACATGCCTGCTTGAGGGTGGAAGGATGGAGAGACTGAGAGGGCAGACCTGGAGTGTGGGGGACCTACCAGGCCCTGGCATGAAGTTCTGACTAGAGCCTGTAAGGAACAGGGAGTCGTGGAAGATGCTACTTAGAGCAGAGACTCATTTTTGCCTTTCAGGGAAAATTCTTTGGATAGTAGTGGAGGTCAGAGGGAGGGACATGAGCTAGAAGCAGGACACTGTTGCAAGCATCCATGACAGGAAAGGAATGCTTAAAGAAGAATGTTGAGAAAGGTGTGGAAGGTGGAATCTTCCACAGCCTGTGGGTGCCCAAAATTGCTCTTTGAGGAAAAAATACATATACATATACATATACATATACATATACATATACATATATATATACATAAGAAATTTAATAGATTTATATTTTAAAATATATATGTAATTAATATAATATATTTTATATTTAATATACAAGTATATTATAATTAAATATGCATTTAATTAATATATTTAGTAAACGTTTCCATGCTCACGATCTTTCTACTGCTGTCTCTAGACCCATCCTGGGTTCTAAAGCTTTCTGAGGTGATGGAATGCTGTGGTTGTTTGTGTCCATGGTGAAGGTGCTTTGTGTGCAGAAGGAATGGTGAGAGGGACTGAGTGGTCAAATTTTAAATCTATGTAAAAAGTTCCAGGTATGTGCTTTGCGGGAGAGCACAGGTTTGGACTGGGGTGGACCTACTAAGATATGTTCAGTCTTATAAACAATCTTTCTGTTGTGAGCTGGATGAGATTCCTCCTATGGTCTCAGAAATTTGAACATCTGGTCTCCAATTAATGGCATTTTGGGGGGAGGCGTAGGAGGTATGGACTTGTAGGAGGCAGAGTGTCACATGGGACAAGCTTTCAGGTTGCTGGGCGTGCTCTCTTTGCTTCCTGGTTGTGCTTTAAGAGATGAGCCATCACAGAGGCATGAAAGCACAGCCAATCAAAATGCAGAGCTACGGGAAAGCACAGCCAATCAAAATGCAGAGCTGTGGAGCCCATTCCCAGCGGATACAACTACAAAACACCACCACACCTAAGGCTCAGAGAAGACTGTGGAAGACAGGACAGAAAGACAATGAGAGCAAGAGGGGCAGGAAGTTTGCTATGAGACCTCGTCTCCTAGTAACGTGAGATGCTACACCCACAAGATCTCATAAACATGGCTGTCTAGACATGAGCGGGCAGGGACAACAGCAACGTACATGCCAAAGTGGACCGGAAAGACCTCAACCCTACACAAAGAGCTACAGGCTACACAGGACTTTTGAGAGTGGGAGAAATGTTCTTGTTCAGCGAAAGGCACAAAAGTTGGTTATCCAATGTCAGCCAACAGTCAGACCTAAAACATACAAGGAATGTTAGACAGACTGAGCAAGCTATGTTTGGAAATACACATATACGCATGTACATATATGTGTATGACAATAATTAATGGAAAAAGAGGCCATGAATTAAAAAAAAAAAAAAAACAAGAATAGAGAGAGAACACGGGAGAAATTGGAGGGAGGAGAGGAAGAAATAGTTCAATTACATTATAGTCTCAAAAAGAAAAGGAAAAGTATCACTCAATTCCTCCAGCCCCCCAACAAAACACCAAAGATCCTGGAGACCCAGCAGTAGCAAATACTTAGCCACAAGTTCTTCCTATAAAAACAAACAAGAATAGCCATTAATACATAAATTTGATTTTGTCTTTAATAGTAAAATTACACATAAACCAAAGAACTGCTATGAAATAAAATTTGTTAGGATTTACTATAGAAAGAAAGATGTGAGTTCTTGGCTTCTGCTCCAGTCTCCATGCCTGCTTACCACGACGCTCCCCACCACGGCAGACTCTGATCCCGCCAGAACCATAAGCCAAATCGACCCTGCCTTTTATATGTTGTCTTGGTCATTGTGTTTTATCACAGCAATAGAAAAAGGACTGATATCCATCCCAGTTACAACAGAAAGAAGGGAAGGAGATGCAGAGAACTGAAAAAGATGAATAATGGATGGAAAGGGATGAAAAGAAAAGGAGGAGGAAGGAGCGAGGGAGGGAGGAGAGAGGGGGGAAAGGGAGGAAGACCAGGAGGGTGGAGGGAAGTGGAGGGAGGAGGGAGGGAGGGATGGAGGGAGAAAAGAATGGAGAAAGGAAAGAGAGAAGGGAGAAAGGAGGGGGGAAGAGTGGGAGAGAGGAAGGAAATGGAGGAGGGAGGGGAGGGAAGAAGGGAAGAAAGAGGGAGAAAGGGAGAGAGGGAGGGAGAGAAGGAAGGAAGGAGGGAAGAAGAAGGGAAGGAGGGAGGAAGGAATGGATAGAAAGAGAGAGGGAGGGAAAAGAGAGGGAGGAAGGAAGGGAGGGAAGGAAGGAGGGAGGGAGGAGGAAGGAGAGAGGAAGGAGGGAATGTGGGAGAGAAGAAGGAAGAGTCCATTAAAAATCAGAGCCCAGAGAGGTCAGCTAATTTGTTCAGGACTGCATGGGAATTGAGAATAAAAACCCATGTCACCTACTGCCCTTATTGTGTAGAAGAGCTGTAGAATGTTCCAGATCTGGTTTTAAGTACAGAGATGTGCTACATATGAAAGCAAGCATGTGTGGTATGACGCTGAGCTTTGTGACAAGCCACAGGGTCTAGTGCGTGTTTGTACAAGTATGGATACATTTTAGAGGACAGCTCTAGAGTCCTGTGGAGCAAAGCACAGATGGGGAGCCAGAGAACAGAATTCTAGAAGCTCTGCCCTGCCTCGCCAACCAGGAACTCCGTCCACAGGGAAGCCAGAGGCTCGCTCACCTCTTACACCCAACCCTGTCAGAGCTCTGGCATACAGCCGGTACTTAGTAATGTCTACTTCTCAGACACATGCCCCGCCATGTTCTTGCAAAAAGGCTCCTATGTGCTTGGCGTCCAAGGAAATACTTCTGAGGCGTCCTGTGTGGAGTTCAGACAAGAGAGGATGGGATGCTTGGAAAGGAAATGTCTGTGGAAGGAAGAGGGTGGTGGGAACTGCCAGAAGACATTTTGTGGGTTCCAAGGCATCTGAAGAACATGGCCTCGACCCTGAGTCAGAGGGACCCCTGGGCAGCAAGTGGAAGGAGGGGCTGCATTGCCCCACATCCATCAGAGACTGGTGGCCTCCATGACTCTAGGAGTCTCAAAGACAAGGATAATGCCATGAAACCAACGCTCCTGTTGAAGCCCCTCCCCTTGATACTCCCGCCATAGCTGCTGGAGTTGGAGGGCGGTCCCCAGGGCGGCATTAGCAGTTGCCTTGGAGCCATTAGAGGAAAGAGTCTGGGGCTCGGCGTGGTAATGAATCAGCAGGTAAAGTGGGTCAGACTTCAGATCTCCAGAACACATGAAAAGGTTGCGTAGGTATCCACCGAGAGTCCCAGAGCTTGGGAGGCAGAGATGGGATCCCTGGCTGGAGCAAGCTGGACTAGCAGTTATGGTAAGCTTTGGGTTCAACTGAGAGATGGTGATACAGTGAACAGGTTGGAAATGAAGGAAGATTCCCAGCATCAGCCTCAAGCCTCATACACACAGCACTAAAACACACACGCATACAAACACACACATGAACACAAACATATACACACACTAGAGCTGTCTCACTATCACTGTCATACTATCACTCTCTCACACACACACATATGACCACAGACATACTAGAGCTCTCTCTGTCTCTCTCTGTCTCTGTCCCTTTGTCTCTTGGTCTCTCTGTTTCTCTTTGTGTCTATGTCTGTATCTCTGTCTCTCTGTCTCTGTCTCTGTCTCTGTCTCTGTCTCTGTCTCTCTCTCTCTCTCTCTCTCTCTCTCTCTCTCTCTCTCTCACACACACACACACACACACACACACACACACAAGATGGGACCTGGCAGAAGTTTCTCAGGTCCCTGGGGTATTTCTTACTTTGTCTCTTGACCTCCTGACCCCTATGCTCATCTTGGCTGTCCCCACTGTGTGACACTCTGGTGGTTAGGTCACCTGATCCTGGAAGCTGAAGCTCTGAAGCAATGAGCTAAGTCAACCTCTTTTCTACGTAAGCAGCCTGCTTGGGGTACTGTGAGCTAAGTCAACCTCTTTTCTACATAAGCAGCCTGCTTGGGGTACTCTGTCACAGCACTGGAAGGCTGCCTGGGAGCAAGCATGCATGCACCCACTGGGCTCCTGCTGCACCTGGCATGATATCCAGGACTGGTTTCAGTCAGATCCTTGAGCCAGTGAGATTTGGGGCAGATCCTGTGACTATAGATGTGATATATACACAAAACATGATCCAGAACCCATCTGAACATTTGCAGGGTCCTGGGGAAGGAGGTCCTGGCAGACTTCTCAGAATTACTCAAGGCCAGGCCAGAGTGCTGGCTACACCAACCTGACAGTGAGGTCTCAGCACAGGTGAGCTCAGCGGTCAGGCCACTGGCACAGCCTTATAGCCAGTTTGTGAGCCGCAACCTGTATCATGAAGCTGACAAACCTTGGCTGAGCTGCTCCCGTGTGCTAGGACTCAGAGAGGAAGAGCAAATCCTCCCGTTCCTACTGGCTTTCATAGCTGTGAAGACAGGGACACCGTTGCTCAGAGCCCCCGAGTGGAGTGATCTTGGCGTCTCTGAGGGGAAAGGTGCCAGTGAGGTAGAAGCTGTGTTTCCAGAGCAGAGGGTTCCAGGGGCTCACTGATCACAGGCTGAGACAGGAACCTGGAGGCAGGAGCTGAAGCAGAGGCTGCGGAGGAAGGCTGCTCACTGACTTGCTTTTCGTTGCTTGCTCGGTTTGCATTTTGATGTAACCCAGGCTGACTCGCTCAAGGGTGGTGTGGCCCACAGTGGGTTGGGGCTCTCCCACATCAATGACCAATCAAGCAAATGCCCCAGACAAGCCCACAACCCAGTCTGATGGGGTGATTCCTTAATTGAGATTCGTCTTTCTCACCTGTGTCTAGCTTTTTGTCGAATAGGCAAAAACTATGTCATTCTGTCCTGGTCCACTGATAGGAACACATTTCTCTAACAACTTTTTCTTGTTCCCACAACGCCGTGTTGATGTCCCAATATACACTTTAAAAGCCCAACGTTGCTTTTTAAATAGTCTTCTAACAATGTAGCGGCTCCTTTAAAATCCAAAGTAAGTTATAAACTTCCTTATTCTAAGAGTGAAGAACAAGGGCAATTGAAGCAGGTTGAAGGAAAAACAAAATCCAGGAGAGGAAGACTCCATCTCCAGCATCTGGGACTCAGTCCTGGTCTTCTGGGCTCCAACAGGCAAGTGTAGCCCACCTCTCCTGTTCTGCCCTCCGCCGCACACACGATGTATTTTATAGGTCAGGACAGCTCTATCCCAAGCCTGCCACTGTCCCAGGTGGTCACCCCACAGTCTTAGCATTTCCAATATGCTATGTTCTCCACTACAGCTGAGGCTGCGCCTTCAGCAATGGCCTCCCGGTCTCTCGTCAGAGGCTCCTACCCAGTCCCACTACCCCAAACTTGAGATCCTTCCTGTGTGTACTTCACACCTTCAAAACCAGTACCACGTGGGAGGCTGTCACACGCCACCAAGTTCACGCCCCCCCTCCCCCAGCTCGAGATGCAACCTTGGCCTCCTCTGGACCATGATGCTAACCTTGAGGAAACACTTGCCAGATTTCTTCTCAATGGTGCTCGTCTCTTCTGAATCACAGCTGAATCTTGCCCCCCATCACAAGCATTGATTGTCCCCATAAAGCAAAGGCTTCTCTTTAGTGGTGCCTTTTTACCCACAGCTGGTTCTTCAGGTGGAGCGGACCTTGGATTTTTAATTGAGATAGATCACCTAAAGGGACATCTAAGCACCTGGGAGAGAACCTCCCTCAGAAACCTCACAAGCCCTCAGATGTTCACACTGTTCTCTGCATCATGTTCTAGGTTCTCATAATAAGTCGTTAAGCTCCACTCACTCAATGTCTTCTTCAGCCCAACGGTCTGAAGTCCTTCCATAATCTTCCCCCAAACAGCATGTCCTGTCACATGTCACATGTCACATGTTGTAGAGACATGCTAGAGGAGCTTGGGACCGCACAGGTGGACATCTGACCCCTTCTACAGCTGGCCCAACTGGACAGTCAGCTCCCAGGAAACACAGGACACTCTTTCCTTGCTATAGTACGGACAGGGGGCTTCCTGGACAGGATCCGGTTTCTAAATGGATGTCCACGAGGTGGAAAGTGGACCCAGGAGAAGTGAGGTTGGCAGTGAGGGGTGGGAGTAGAAGGGGAAACGTCACAGTAAGCAAGGACCAGGCTGGCTGTACGGTGAAGTGTAGGTCACAGAGCTAGCGGGAGTGACTCCGTGTTGGAGACTGAGCAGCTGAACTTCTCAAAACAAAAGGCTTGTAGCATCCACGTATCCGCAGAAGCAGCAGGCTGGTGCTAGATTTCTGGTCCTGGAAATGAAAACCCCGGGTCCTTTGGACAAATCCTGGAGACAGGACTGTCTCTCAGTAAGAGTTTGAAAGCTCTGTCAGGCAGCGGTTCTGTTCTACCAAAAACACCTAGCACCTCTCTTTGCAAGGTGCATTCTTGGGCATCATCCCTAAGGGCAGAGATCTAGATACTGAGACACTGCTCAATAGCTTATGACACACAGAACATACCAAAGACCCAGCCGACCTCCCCAATGGCACCACATGACAATTCTGTCCTACTGATCGGAGAGAATGACACCAGAAACCCTGGACACAGGAATAGTCTCACACCAAGAATGGTCCAGGTGGGATACTTGGGAGTGTGAAGTTTCCCATGGAAGGCTCACAGGGGTGACAATCCCACTGACACTTCTGAGCCTGGACTTTAAATCTATCTTGCACACAAAGTCTTTCCTGCACAGACTTCCACACAAAAGACTTTACTGGACTGTAGTGGCAGAGTAAGTTGCAGGAAACAGTAGAACTTTGTTTTATCCAAAATGCAATCATTGGACAATCCAGGCACTGCCCCTGAAAGCTGGTGAGGGAGTGAGATTTGCAGCCAGCACCCTTATAGAGAAAAATGTTAGTAGCCTTCAGCTATGTGACTGCAATCCTGAGAAGCAAGCACCAGCAACACTTGCTTTCACAGTGCCTCAACTATAACTCAGTCTTAGTAATCTGCATATTGGGTAGATATTCCTTGGTGTTACAGTCAGGGAATTAGATTGATTTTTTTAAATTATCTGTATATTTAGGCAAAATATATGCTTTATTTCAGAAAAATAAAATTAATGTCATAAATAACCTTTCTCTCCTGGGCTAGTTCCTGGATTCATGGGACAACGCTGACCCTCAAGTGGCACTGCTTGGAACCCGAGGTGTGTGTGTCACAGCTGACAGGATAGCCACACTCAAGGGATTGCCTTGAGTCCCATGGAGACTTTACATGTTTCTCAGAGCATCCACAGAGGCGAATCTTTTGAGATCACCCTCAATATGTCAGTGTCTGCTGTGTAACAAAAGCATCCCTCACTCTCTGAAGGCCCAGCAACAGCTGGCCATCCTGGAGCCTATGTGTCTGCTGGACTTGGTTCAGGACCACCTCCTGCCTCTCCTCGTCTGCAGACAGCATGGGATGGATGGGTGTAGGCTCTGCCTGCAGTTGAGAGAACTTTGCCATCAGGTAGCCAAAGGCTGGTATGGTCAAGGCCGAGTGGAGAGCCTGGGAGCCTTCTCAGTGTATACCTTTCTTCTGCTTGTCTCATCCTGCCGTGGACTTCCTGCCTAAGCTTAGGAAAGCCTGTTGGACCAATGCTTTCATTGCAGAGTGTAAAATGGCATACAAGCTGCCAAGATGACTCACACTTGCAACCCTGATACCTGGGAAGCAGACACGGGGGCAAGTTCTGGGCCAGGCAGGACTATGTAGCAACACCTTGTCTCAAAACAAAATGTCACAAAACCTGAAAAGGGTAAGCGCCCTTCACCCCAGCCTGTGTAACTCCTGTGTGGAGAGCACACATCAAACTCTCTGAGAGTCTTGTTCTCACAAGACAGGTAGGCTCAGAGAAGTTCAGACACCAGATCCCAATCACACAACTAAGGAGTGCTGGAGCTGGTGTTCGAAGTCCCAGACCAGTGAGCGCATAGCCGAAGTGCCTTCCACTGTCCACAGGGCTTCGCTTCGCCGAGCACAGGCATCTCCTGTCTCTCCCAGGAATGCCTGATACTCGGCCTGGGCTCTACATCGACTCGAGTTGTTCTCGGTCATGGAAGGCGAGCTGAGTGACTGGGACATGTGACACTTGCTTAGCTGCGTGGCTCCGAGGGAGGCTCCGGGGCCATCCGTGTAGCGTGTCTGCATGGCCAGTTTACACGCTTCTTCTGGTTATTGCCGTCTCTATCCCGCGGCCCGCACACTCAATTTCAATTCAAAGTTTGGCAGTGAAGGTGTCACGGCTAAAAAATGGAATGGCCTCCCTCCGAAATGAAATAATTTTGTTGTTCAGTTCCGAGCGATTTTGTAATTTCATGCTTGTGTATGATAATTTTATGCTGTCCTGCCTCACGTAACTCAGTTCTGGCAGATCCTGACAGGTGATAAATACAATCTTTTCCGCCCCGCATGCGACAGGCCGGTGCGAAGGGGGGAGGGAAAGATGGCAATTTCGCGTCTGAGGCCAGCGCGCGCCCGCAGCCTGTGGAGGCCCCATTCTTTCATAATTTCACGCCTGGATTCCAGCCGGCGCCACCTCTGTTGTGGCTGAAGGACCCAGGGGTCAAGGGAGCCTTCCGGAAAGTGGAATGGTGTTGGGCAGGGGCCAGGGAAACGGTGGAGGGAGGGGAGAGGAGAGAGTGACAGCTGCCGTGGTGCGCCCAGGGCTGGCGAGCAGGGCAGACTGGATCTGTAGCGTTGATCCTCACCACACTCTGCCCTGGGTACACACGGAGAATGGGTACCTTTAGCAGATAATCTCGTCTGCGCAAATTTGTGAAGATGGTTGTTTCTGAGAGAGAGAGAGAGAGAGAGAGAGAGAGAGAGAGAGAGAGAGAGAGAGAGAAACAGAGAAACAGAGAGACACAGAGAGAGTGAGAGAGACAGAGACACAGAGAGAAAACAAAGAGAGATGCAGAGAGACAGACACACACACACAGACAGAGACACAGAGAGAGACAGAGACACAGACCCACACAGAGAGAAAGAGAGAAAGGGAGAGGGAGGGGAAGGGAGAGAGAGAGAGAGAGAGAGAGAGAGAGAGAGAGAGAGAGAGAGAGAGAGAGAATTGATTCTGACTTAGCATCTGTCACTAGGGCTTGTATTTTTGATAACTGCTCCTTAGCCTTGGCCCTGAGAAAGCCCTGTTCTCTGGAGGATGAATGAGGAACGCTCGGAAAGGCCCTGCCATCCACAGGAGTGCCTGCGTGCCTGACGGGGGACCTAAAGTGTGAGCCCTGCACTACTAGACACCTGCCCGCTGCCCTGGCTGGCCAAGTCCCTCATCCAACCCCACCTCACAGAGGAAGCTCACTCTTTGCCATATATAGTGAGGAAAAGGGGCTTCCTGGGCCTGAGCGCTTGCTCTCAGAGACAATGTTCACGCACCAGCTGTGTACCAGGATGGCCTAACCTCAGTTTACCCTTCAGAGTCTCTGGGGGATGCAGACTAACAAAGCCCATTTTACAGATGGCAAAACCGAGGCCGAGTTGACAGCGATTACTGTGGTCATCTCTTAGGGCACCCTAACAAATGACAGTACAGTAGATGGCTTCACACTGGAAAAGCACCCTCTGTCAGCACCAGCTGCTGAGCCGTCCATGATACTCCCTGCTCCCAGGCAACTGCGAGTCTATGGGATACCCAGGGCTGAGGGCACCTCAAAACAGAACAGAGAAGGAACCCCAGCAGGAAACAATCACTGAGAAGCATGTGGCTGCCAGCCTACCTCAGCCCTGTTCCCGGTCAATGTTCTCCTTAGGACCCTTTCATGGGACGTGAGTCCCTGTGGGGTTGTGGTCAGTCCAAAGTTACAGGGTCCGTGAAGGCTCTGCAGTGAAAGACTGGGGAGTCTGTCCAGGAGACCCAGGAGGAGGGCACACATGCACACACACACACACACACAGACACACACCTGCATATACACACATATACACAGTGCACATACACATATATGTATTCACTTACATACACATATATAAACAAACATACAGATAGATACACATAAACATATGTACACACATATACACACATATACACATACATACATATAAACACACAGAGAAAGACACATACACACAAACACACTCACACAGACACACACCTGCATATACACACATATACACAGTGCACATACACATATATGTATTCACTTACATACACATATATAAACAAACATACAGATAGATACACATAAACACACACAAACATATGTACACACACATATACACATATACACACATAATACACATAAACACACATAGACACACACACACACATGCACACATACTCACACAGACATACACATACATATACACACAAACACACACATGCACACACACACAGACACACACACAAACACACACACGCACACACACTCACACAGACACACACACACACACTCACACAGACATACACATACACACACGCACACTCACACAGACACACACATACACACACGTGCAGACATGATTCTTGTCTCAGCTCTGACACACCAGGGTAGCTCCACCCACACACGAGCAGCACATTTCTCTTCTAGGCCTCACTGGTGAGTGCTGGAGAGGCCATTCCGGGGTGAGGTGGAGCCCCACACCTGGACCACATCTCCAAGCACGCCAGCCTCAGGGCAGCCAGCCTCCCTCACCACCTCCTGCCACATCACCATGTGGCTCAGTGCTGAGGCTCAGTGCCTGCGACTGGGAAGATTAGGTACAAGAGCCACTCACACGGACTACGCACGGACAGGTCCTGACAGTCTCACAGGAGGTTGTGGAGAAGCACCTCGACAAGCTGCAAGTGAGCTGGCCATTACTGGACAGAGCTGGCCGTTACTGGACTCAATGTCCTTTTGCTTAAAGCCTCCTACCCTGCTCCTGTGTGCCTGTCCTGTCATGCCTGGCATGTCCCAGAGGACCACAGGGGAACTCTTCTTCCCCTTCCCCTTCCCCTTCCCCCTCCTCCTCCTCCTCCTCCTCTTCCTTCTTCTTCTTTTTCTTCTTCCTGGAAGCCCTCCCATAAATACCCCCCCCCCCAGCAAAAGCTATAGGCTCTCCTTACACATCACACGTCTCCAAGTTGGCATCCTGTTTCTATGGACTGGGACAGGAAGATGAACCTTATGGAGCCATACAACATTCATTCATTCAGAAACTGGCAGTGAATAATCTCTTTAAAACAGCAGACACACAGAAGCTCTGAATTCATGTGTGGGATACACATGATGAACAGGCGTTGACATGTGTAGCAATCAGGGTTCTCTAGAGAA
Organism: Arvicanthis niloticus; assembly: GCF_011762505.2. Classification (NCBI taxonomy): domain Eukaryota; kingdom Metazoa; phylum Chordata; class Mammalia; order Rodentia; family Muridae; genus Arvicanthis; species Arvicanthis niloticus. Next base: position 2,672,754 of record NC_133432.1, read on the forward strand.
ACAGAACTGATTGTGTGTGTGTGTGTGTTTATGTATGTGCATGTATGTGTATATGTATGTGTGTTTATGTGTTTGCATGTGTATATGTGCATGTATGTGTATGTATGTATGTTATATGTGTGTGTCCATGTGTATGTGTGTATGTGCATCTGTGTATGCATGTGTATGTATGTGCCTGTGTGTATGTGCATGTGTGTATATGTATATGTATGTGCGTATGTGCACATATGTATGTATGTGTGTATGTGTGTGCATGTGTGTATGTGTACATATGTGTTTATATGTATGTATATATGTGTATGTATATGTGTATGTGTGTGTCTTTGTGTGTGTTTGTGTGTGTATATGTGTATATATATGTGGATGTTTGTGTGTGTTTATGTGAGTATCTGTGTGTGTGTGCATGTGAGTATGCATGCGTGTGTGTGTGTGCGTGTGCGTGTGTGCGTGTGTGTGTGTGTGTGTGTGCGTGTGTGTGTGATTTATTATAGGCTGTGCTCCACCTAGTCTAACAATGGCTATTTCCCAATGGACAATCTAAGAATCCCATAGTTGTTCAGTCCACCAGCTGCATGTCTCAGCTGCTCTTCAGGACACAGCAGAATAGAGCCTGAAGTTGGCTCTAACACTCAGAATCACTGCTTGATTACGTCTGTGATAGTTGACTGTTATTGTCCATGATCCATCTGTCTTCCGCACTAGCTAAATAGAAGAGTTAAAGGGAAATGTGGCGGAAACCACCATCCCTGAAATTTCCAGTACTTGCTAGTGATACTAATTTCTGAGATTCCTCCTGGGATGCAATATTGTCTTTAACTCACTATTTTCTCTGGTAGAGGAAGTTCCAAAGGCTTCCGTGGCCTTTCCAAACATAATAGCCCTCACTCCACAGGTCAGAGAACCAGTGTGGAAATGCTGCCAACTTCTAAGAATATATCTTCCAACTATACATTCTCGACCTGGGGAAGTAACCACCGGATGAGCTCAGGAATGCGCTGGACTTGAGCCAAAGCTTCATTAATCACCTGACCTCCATGAGCCCCTCCTTGAACTGGAGAGTACAATGCTTGTTGGGGTCTCCCAAGAATCAACATCAATTCAAAACCAGAGTCCCTGAGACCCCAGAAAGTCAGATTGTTTCCTTTCCCCCAGTGCAGAGTTACCCTGGGTTAACATACTGGCAACGTGCTGGTCTCTCTGGGGAAGGACAGGAAAGAGAGTAGATGGACACCTGATAGGCAGGCATTAGCACATCAGGTTATAAACTATAGAATTAACCAGCACAGCACAAGGCCAGTACCACTCTGTTCCTTCGTTTCTTCAGGAATCTGCTGTTCTAGGGGCTCCTTCAAAGCAGAGACAATGTCCCCCTTGTTCATATCTGAACCTGACATGCACACTGCCTAGTGCACAGGAGGCATTCAATGAACACCTGGTGATTCAATTAGTAAGAAAAGAATGAGTCATTCAAACAAGGGTATAAGTGTGCAAGAACCAGTCCACCCCACAGAGAGGAAGCTGAGCCATGGCCGGTCGACACACACAGCCCTCCCAGGTCCCTTCTCTTAAAAGATCCCCGTTTTGAAAGACGTCCAACTGCTGGAACATTGTCTACCTTTCTCAAGCCCCTGTCTCCATGGTCAAGCCCATCTCCAATCTTCCATCCTGTTACTTCCTTTCTGTTTCCTAACACAGAGAGGAGGCAGATGGATGGGCTGACAGATGGACAGACAGATGAATGGATGCATGGATGCATGGAAGGATGGGTAGACACAGTGAGCAAATGACGGACAGATGCATGGTAGACAGGTAAATGAACTTGTGAATGAATGGATAGACGGGTAGATAGACAGATGGATAGATGAATGGACAGATGGACAACAGTGACTGGGCAGTGGGATGGGTGTGGGGGTTGGTGTGGTCAATAAGAAGCTTCATGAAGGGCCAGAGCGAGTGGGGCCAGAGCAAGAGGGAGAAGGGAAGTGGGGGGAGGAGAGAAGCTTCATGAAGAGATAACAGAGAGAATAATTGTGAAGTAGCCCTGGAGCATCAGGAGCTTGATCTTAGATGGTGGCCCTGGAATGAACAAAAGATGAACTTCTCCTGAAGTATGAGACCCATGGCCAGATGGTCGAGGTAAATTTACAAACACAAGATGACAGAGGTTGAAGCCACTGGTATGACACCAGGTGGCGTCTCCTTCTGAACTTGATGAAGACAGGTGACTTCTTCAGACTTGGAAAAATCAACAACTCACAAGTCCCAGGAAGTCCTTGAAACTGATAGATGTATGAGGCCCCCTCCCTCCACACAGTATGTGAACAGTCTGCTGGGGAGAGGAAAGTCTGATATGTCTAACTGCCCCAAGGCTGTACAAGGAGCTCCAGGGCTCCAGCTTTGAAGAGTCATCACCCAGGCTCTCCCACAATCCAGTACCAATAAAAAACACACTTATTTACATCTAGATCTTGGTTAAACTTTGGCTGGCCATCAGTTCCCTATTAGAGTTGAGTAAACACTTGCTTGGGTTACCCCACAAAAAGTGTCACCTAGCAGTGGCTGGAGGGTGCAGTTCACTCAATGGCATGACTCACTAAAGCCCATCACCCGAGCCACTTTTATGATGTTCACCTGAGTAGTGAGACACTGCTGAGACACCAGCTGGGCATCGGAGTCCAGGTTGCCTCTGGGCCTTGCAGCTGGCTAGCTGCTTATCTCAGCCCCAAGCTCTTCTGTTCTGGGCTCCCTGTAGGGCTGAGTGTCATGTAGCTAAGGGCTCAGGTTCTCTGGAGAGACTCCCAATCTACCAGGTTACAGGTCCTCTGCCACCTCAGGACTGTTCTGATGTGCTCCCTGCCATCCTTACTTGGGTGAGCAGGACAGAAAGCCTTGCTGTGAACGTTTTCTGTGTCCTTGTGATTTACCCACGAGGTAGAGAGTCCAGAAGCACAAGCTGCTGAGTCAGAGAGAATAAACGAATGCCTGTAGCTTCTGATGCATAAAAGCAGAAGGTGGGCGGGATCCCGTGTAGCCGTCATTCCTCGGGGTACCATGGATGCTAGGGATCATTTCAAATCCAGAAGCTGGCTGATGGTTTCAGGTGATTTCTCCTCAGTTCATTTAGTGTGGATTGAGAAACTGAAGCCCAGTGAGGGGTGCTTGAAGTAAGACCCTTGGGACAGAGACAAGGATCCAAGCCTGGCACTTTTGAGATATGACATAGGAGGGGACAAAGGCATGTGGTCTGAGCCAGTCGTCACCTTTGAGTGCCTTCCCCCCCCCCCCCCCCCGATCCTCTCACTTCTCAAGGAGCAGTTATAGTCTCTGATACCCACTGTCTGGGAAATTAGGCCAGTGAACTCTCCATCAGGAGGAGAGATTTGAACCCAGATCCTGTACCCTATCCATTACACTACATTTTTCCTCTGTATCACTACCATCTCAGTCGAGAGATCAGACTTGAAGGATGGAACATGGGTAACTGTTACAGACTGGGTAGAAGCAGGCCGACAGATTGGTACAGGTGCCGCAAACCTCTTTCTACAAGCTGGCATCCTTAGCCAAGCAGCGTGCTCAGCTGCATGCCCGTCTGAGTCATACACCCAGTAGTATGCCAGCATCTTGGGTTCCTATGGGGGTGGATCCCAGAGCCATCTGGTAAATTCTGACCTGTGTCCTCTCCACCCCAGCACAGCCAGGGTAGTATCCGGGATGACAGCTGCCCGGGTTACAGACCTGACTGAGTCTTCTTTTCACCCAGAGGTGGCAGGGGAGGCTGTCAAACTTGTGATGGAGTCTTAAGCAGCTTTGTGACACACAGCATGTGCCATGAGGGGGCTTCTGATCCAGACTCTGCCACTTTGATGCTGTGATGCCTTAGAAAACTGATGTACCTTCTCTGGTCAGAACCAGCACCCATAGACTGCTCCTGGGGCCACGGCTTCTTTAAAAACCTCCCTGACCCATGAGTGTCCCCAGGGAAGTGCCTGCCAACTACCCTTTGCCAGAGCCAAGCCCCCTGCCCCAGCATGTCCTGAAGGGCCCAGCACTACACCCCACCTCCACACATCTGCAAATTAACCGTGTACCTTCCCGCTTTGCCTATTTCACAAGTATCCATTAATCACCATTGGCTGGGGTTGCTCATTTTGATACAGCATCCTGTTAATGTCTCTCAAAAAAAAAATGCCAACAATGCTCACACCGCCATCAGAGCGCCCCCGAATCCCAAAAAGTACATAAGAATTTGTCTCCGTGAGCATCATACATATTGTATTAAACCCACATCGCGGGGCTTAATAAAATGGCACAGAGGCAGGAAAGCGTATCTTGGGCAGAGGGGGTGGGGGAGTGGGGTGGCCATGACCTTGGATGCCCGTTAAATGTTCCAGTGGCAGAACCCCACCCCCTCCACCCTCGCTTCTGCCAGGAAATGAGTTTGCCACCAGCCAGAGGCCGAGGGGCCATTGAGAGAGGCTGGGCTTCACAGGACCATCCCTCTTCCACACGGGCAATACGTTGCGCCGCCTCGATTTTTCATCCCTTGCTGCCTGAGATGCAAATTTCTCCTCTGTTGTTTATATTAGGTTTTCAAATATATGGAAATCTAGAGATCTGGAGGGAAATGCCAGGCCCTCAGAGGCACCCGATCTGTCTTCTTCCTCCGACTGATTCTCTTTCCATCACTAGGCTGATGGCTGACGTGTGATGGGACTGAGCTGGTACCCTGCTGGGATAGAGCGGGCCCCCCACCCCTGGGGTGAGGGGCGGCTTTCCAAATGGAGCCAAAAAGGGCTGTGGGAGTAGGGTGGGGTTGCAGCATGTCCCGATGGGCTGGCAGCTACTCTGTGTGCAGAGGTGAGACCTCCCAAGTCCTGGGCAGGCAGAAATGGGAAGATCCATATTGTATACCTACTGCATACCAGGACAGCTAAGACTCAGCATTGATTGAGCTCTCCTGGTATGCACCATCAGAGCTGGGCATGATGGGATGTTTAAGCATCTCATGATCTCAATCATTAGACGAATGGGACAATGTGTTTTCAGTGCTCGGCCACGGAGGGAGAAGCCTGAGCTAGCACTTGGTATTAAAGGCTGTGTTCTAATTTATACCAGGAATCGGTAAAGTGCTACATAGTAACTATCTCAGGGCCACGGAGGGAGAAGCCTGAGCTATCACTTGGTGTTAAAGGCTATGTTCTAATTTATACCAGGGATCGGTAAAATGCTACATAGTAACTATCTCAGACTTCATGGGCCAAACACTTGTTGCAGCTGCTCCTGTTCTGTCCTTGTGATTCAAAAGCATCACTAGCCTATGTTAACAACATGTGCCGATAAAACTTTATTGACAGAAACAAATGGTGGGTCAGATTGGACCATGGGGTGTAGTAACTGATCTATGTTATTCTGAGGCTCACAGTTGGTACTTCACAGGGGTTCAGCAAGCTTTACGGGGACCAAGTGGCCCCAGGAAGTTTTCATTCCTGCTATCCTCATATCAGATTGTATCTGTTCTCCATGGAAACCTGGAAAAGTGGAGCTATTAGCCTTATTTTTTAAGGAGACGGCAGAAGCTCAGAAGTGAGTCACACACTGAAGTCATGGCTGACCTTGGATTCTGACACCGAGCTTCAGGTCTGTCTTGATAAGGAAGCTAAGAGTGTGTCTGTGGTCAGAGCTTCTCCAGGTTGCAGCTCAGACCACGTGGGAGAGAAGCAGGACTCAGGAAGGCATTGGAGTAAAGCAAGCCCCAGCTGGATGTCTATGTGGACAGGGGAGAGAGAAAGTTCTTCCCTACCAGCCCTGCTAGTGGAAACACACACACAGAGAGAGAGAGAGAGAGAGAGAGAGAGAGAGAGAGAGAGAGAGAGAGAGAGAGAGAACTGTATGAAGACTAAGGGACACACCCAGACCAGAAAAACCCAAGCATTCATAGTAATGCCCTAGATGCATTCAGGCAGAGCCAGCCTGTTGTTCCATGCACTCAGTGCTGACGGATCAGCAGCTTGGTCTCCAGCCTCTGGGGCTTTGAGAGACTTGGCAAGACCTTCAAAAGCCAAAGCCTGAGGTCTGGAGAGATGGCTCAGTGGTTGAAAACACTGGCTGCTCTTCTAGATATCCTGGGGTTTGATTCTAAGTCCCCACATTGCAGCTCTTATCTGTCTGTAACTCCAGTTTGAGGGCTTCTGACATCTTCACATAAAGTAAACTATATATATGTATGTGTATATCTATGTATGTGTATATATGCTTGGTGCTTTGCAGGGGTTCAGCAAGCTTTACGGGGACCAAGTGGCCCCAGGAAGTTTTCATCCCTGCTCTCCTTATATCAGATTGTATCTGTGCTCCATGGAAACCTGGAAAAGTAGAGCTATTAGCCTTATTTTTTAAGGAGACAGCAGAAGCCCAGAAGTGAGTCATACACTGAGGTCATGTACACATACATATACACACACACATATACACACACATATACATACACATACACATCATACACATATGAGTCAGAACCTGGTGGGAGGTAAGTCATTGCAGACATGGCTATGAAAAAGATATTGACCTCTCATTTTCTCTCCCTCTCCCATTCCCCTCCCCATTTCCCCCTTCTTCTCCCCTTCCCCTCTCTCTCCTCTCCCCCTCCTTCTCCTTCTCTTCTCCCACTCTCCTTTCCTCTTTCCAAGCTGTCAAATGGTGAGCAACCGTCTCCTATACAACACACCCCTCCCACAGTGTGCTAGTGTGTCATAGGCTCAAAAGAAATAGAGCCGAGTGGCAGTGAACTGAACCCTCTGAGCCAAGAGCTGAGTCCAGCTTTCCTGCTTGCTGAGCAGAGCTTCTCGGGGATTTTAAACAGGCAGGAAGCTGTCTCACACCTTGAAATCAGACTGCTGACTCCATTAGCTGAAAAAGAATGAGCATATTTCTGTTGGTGAGGTCATACTGTGTGCAGCATCACTGTGGCCACACCGAGCGCTCAAGTGTGAGTAGCCTACACCTCAGCACCAGCATCCCCAAGTCTCTAGATGGACCCCAGACTCCCTGCCGCTGGCCCATCTTTTCTGAGATATTGACCACTCTACCACATCCAATCTGAGACCTTGACAGTCTCGGGTTCCTCCCTCAGCAGGCTCCCACTGAGAACATGTTTATCGAGCACCTGCTGTAGGCAGCATACATCACTGAGTCAGTCATTAACTGGTACTCTGAGGGTACAGAGTTAGGAACCAGCTACCCAAAGTCCTCAGCCCTGACTCTGATGTCCTGGTGCATGAAGAGAGCTCCAAACCCAATGACAAGTAGTGCCCAGGGCTTCGCCATTTTTTCTTGTGTATTTGGGCTGCAGTGTAGACATAGAGATGGATGGTAAACAGAGCAGTGTTCAATGGCCAGGCCAAAGGGACTAGCCTTCTTTGACAAGGTGATGGTGGCCATCAATAGCCCTGGTCCTGGGAATGGAGATGCAGGAGCCGCATGGCCTGTGTAGGAAGAGGAAAAGAAGCCTGTACAATGTGAACCATCATCACTTAATTTCCTACAGTGGGTGTTGTTGGGTTATTCATCTGGTTTCTGTAGCCGTGACAAGATGCCATGGCTGGGGTAACATACAGGAGAAAAGGTTTGTTTTGACCATGGTTGTAGAAGGATAGAAGTCCTTCATCATTATGGCAGGTTGGCATGGCAACAGGTAAACACAGCTGGGAACTCACATCTCTAACAACAAAGAGGTAGGAGAGAGAGAGAGAGAGAGAGAGAGAGAGAGAGAGAGAGAGAGAGAGAGAGAGATGACAAAAGTCTTTATGCTCCCGAAACACACCCCCAGTGCAGACCTCCTCCAGCAAGACCAAACCTCCTAAGCCTCCCCCAAACAGGGCCACTGAGGACCAAGTATTCACATAAACAGTTTTTTATAAAGCAAGAGGGTTACATGAGATCTTGTTTCAATGAACGATCTGGGTGGGTCCCAAGCAATGACAGCTGCACACATGTATACACACACACACATGCAACACACAGGCATGCACATGCACACACACACACACATGCACACACGTGCACATACCCCATGCACACACACATATGCACACATGCATGAGCACACACATTCATGCACACACAAATGTGCATGCACACATGTATACACACACACACCTGCAAGCTCACGTATATGCACCTACACAGAAATAATGATACTAAAATATTTTAAGGGAAGAGGCATTTGTTCTCCAAGTCTCTACCCTTTGAACGGGGACCATGACACAGTCTGAATTTGGGTGACCAGAGCCAAAGCACAACATGAGGTTGGAGAGTGTGAACAGACAGGGACCCCAGCTTTCAGAGAACCTATATTCTGGATGGCCAGCCCTAGTGCAGAGCTCTGGAGAGGCTGAGTGAGAGGCAGGACAGCCTTGATGCTACCATCCACAGAAACCAACAGACCCCTCCCTGCCTGGGTCAGTCAGTGCCTTCATTTGTTGTAACTAGCTAGCAGAGACAGTGCTCACCGGTGCCTCTAACCTTCCAGATGCTGAAGAGAGTGAAGTGTGGACAGAGGTGAAGCAGGGATAACTGAGAGCTGCCCCGGCCTGGAAACTGGGATCCCAACCTTTCTCAGCTCCTTGTCAGGCCCTGGGGCACGTGTGATATCTTCATTCCACCAGTGGGAAACTGGAGCACAGAGAGATGAAGCTACCTGCCCAAAGACACACAGTAAAGAAGTGAAATTTTAAGCCACGCCAGAGTAGGAGGAAAGGCTATTAAACCTGAAAGACCAAATTCCTTTTCTCTGCATGCAAACAGGTTTACAAATGGCCAAGCATTTCAAGAATGATGATCACACCTGGGCTTTTTAGAGAGATGAAGCCAAGAGACAGCGGGAACACACATGAGGTAGCAAAATTTTTTTTTCAATAGGAAGGAAGAGGAAGAAAATGCCAACTGTATGCTGAGAGCATCTGCAGTCAGGAGGCTGAGGGATACGGATGCTGGTGTTCATCTCACTTTCTCCTTTTGATTCAGCCCAGGTCCCCAGACCATGGGGTGGTGCTGCCCATGTTTATGGTGGATTTTCTCACTCAACCTCCATGTGCTCTCTGCCTCAAAGTAAACTAGAACAGCTGTGTAGCGGGTCTTCAAAACACCACTGAAGACCCACGGGCTCCACCTAGACTTATGCCCGTAAGAACAGAAATCTGTCTGGGGAGTGGCTTCGTCTGTAAGGTGCCTGCTGGAGTTTGATCTCCTTACCCACATAGAAGCTAGGCGTGCCTATCATCCCAGCAGAGAAGGCAGAAGCAGGCAGAGCTCAGAGACCAGAGACAGGCAGAGCATAGATACCAGAGACAGGCAGAGCTCAGAGACCACCCAGCCTAGATCATCAATGATTCTCAATGAGAGACCCTGTCTCAAAACACAAGGAGGGAAGGAATTGAGGATGACACTCAAGGCTGACCTGTGGTCTCCACATGCATTCATACACACACATGCAGATTCACACACATATATACAGATTCACACATAATCACACATGCAGATTCACACACATATGCAGATTGACACATATATACATGCAAATTCACACACACATGTGCTAATTTACACACACATACAGATTCACACACGCATGTAGATTCATACACACACATGCAGATTCATACACACATGCACAAGCACACATATGGATTCACATACAATAATATTTTAAATCACAAAGAAAGCTCACTCACACTTGTGTGGCTGAAATACAAGAACTGTAAGTTTGAAATCAGTCTGGACTACACAGTTAGGTCTTGTCTCAAGAAAGGGAGAACATTGGGTAGATATCAAGGAGTGTCTTAGGTTCCCATTGAGGAGTGGTTGAACAAGCAACATGTGGTATATCCATACAATGGAATACTATCTAACCCTGAAAAAGGAAACTCTCACACTTAGCCTGATGAAGATAAAAACCTTGAAGATATACATTCCTTAAGTGAATTAAGTTCATCTCAGAAACACAGTCTACTCAGATGAAATATCAAGGTCACAGAGACAGGAAGTAGAGCGGGCAGAAGAAGGCTAGAGAGGAAAGGGAATTGGGAAGTCAGTATTTGATGGTGGAGAACTTTAGTCTTGCAAATGAAAAAGTTTAGGAGACATGGCTAGTCCTTAAGCTACCCTACAGTACTCCAGACAGCTTAACCCTTCCCCTCTTCTCCTCTCCCCTCCCTTCTCTCTCCTCCTTTCTCCTCTTCTCTCTCATCTGCTATTCTTTCCCCTTCCCCTCTCCTCCCATCCCCTCCTCTCATCTCTTCCCAGGATGCAAAGGGTTATAAGGATGAGGAAGAAGATAGAGAACCTACCAGGACCATGGGGAGACGGAGTTGGCCCTGAGTCTCACTGGCCTCTCTGAGCAGCAGCTTCCCATCTCTCTATGGCTGCTGCCTCTCCCTGAATCCAGCCAGATTTTAAATCAATTCTCAACCCCCAGGGCTGCTCTCTGTGGCTGCTTTCTGGAGCTGTGACCTTGTGAAGGCAGAAATGCTCCCCTGAAACCAGCAGTCCTGTGTTGGAATTCTGTTTGTATCCCCTGAGCCCTTAGCAAGAGTGAGCCAAGTGGCCTCTGGAGCTCCTTGCCCTGAGGGAACAGAGCTTCCCCACCTCAGGAGCCAGGTGGTGACAGCACTGTCCCTTAAAAGAACCATCTCCCTTTAAGAAGGAACTGAGGGAGCTGAAGAGAAGGCAGCAAAGAGAAGGTGATCCCACACCAGGGCTGTCATAAGAGTTTCATCCTGTCTGCAAATGTCACCAGAGCCAAAAGCAGGGACTGCACTGTGTGGTCCAGTCCCTCCGAATTCTCCACACCTCGGCCAGACTCACCCCTCCCCCACTACCCTCCCCATCCCCTCAGCGAGCAGACACACTGTGTATCCCTTGTCCAGACACTGAGACCAGTGGCCCTGGGGATACTCTGCTCCAGTCACAGCCCAGCTCCTGTGTGCCCCCAATGTCATCCCAGCATCCCTTGGGGCAATATTGTAAGAATCTCCTGAGCCACATACCCCATGTCCTGAGCTCCCTACTCAGGGCTGTGAACATCTGGCTCTTCTCTTGTTTCTGCCATGCAGCTCTCTGGGTGGACACGCTGCCCTCAGGTCTTGGCTTCTGGTCTTTAAGAGAGATCCATTCATCTCTGGCCAAAGCAGGGGTACATGAGGTTTCTCCTCACTTCTCCATTATGGGTGGCCCTGGGCCAGCGCCATAGTCTGGGCTCTGCTTGGCTTGAAGGACACACCCTCCCCCTCTCAAAGCTCCTTCTGCAGGTGAAGAGGGGCTTCACTCATTCTGCAGACTCAGCCTCTTTTACACACAAGCCAGACACCGTAGCACAGTGTCTGCATGCAGGTGCTGAAAACATCAATGCTCACCGTGCCTGGTGGTCATATATTCTAGCACAAAGGTCCCCAAGTCCCCAAGTTTCCAAGCACAAAGGTCTATGAGTTCTAAGGTGATAGGCTGAGTTGAAATTTTTTGGTGTTTGGGTGTGGACAGTGTGTGGATGGGTCACGAGTATTACCTCACTGAACAGTTCAGCCAGCATCGGATACGGTGTAAAGGTCACCTGCTGCCAACCTGACTGCATTGAGAAACATCCAAGAGACAGGGGCCCACCCTGGGCATCGTCGCAAGGGCATTTCCAGGGGATTAACTAAGACTTTCATGTGGTGGCTCCACCCTGTGGGCTGAGCCCAGGTGGAACAAGAAGGTATGGTACTAGGAGCAGGCACCAGCACACCTCTGCACTCCGGCTGCTGTGACATGTGACTTTCTGACCAGGACACCTTCCACACCAGAACCCTCTATAGCTCAAGGTTCACACGCATCGAGAAAAACAGTGTGCGACAAACCACACTGAGCACTTGCCATGCAGAGACAGAGGACAGCAGCACTGTGGAATGCTGACCATCTACCCTGCAAGGACCCCTCTCTCTCTTAAGGCTAAAGACATGGGGCTCTGAAAAGTGACTCTCTGCCTCAAACTCACAGCAAGAACTGACTGGAACATTTCAGAGCTGTGCTGAAGGAGACAAGAGACAGGCTTTCCTCTGGGACACCTCTCTAGAACACTTCCTCTGTATACCTTCCTTCATCTCTTCCTCTCCTCTTCCTCTCCTCTTCCTCTTCCTTTCCTCTTCCTCCTCTTCCTCCTCTTCCTCCTCCTCTTCCTCCTCCTCTTCCTCTCCTCCTTCTCCTTCCCCTTCCCCTCCTCCTCCTCCTTCTCCTCTCTTTCTCCTCCTCCTCCTCTCCGTCTCTCTCTCTCTCTCTCTCTCTCTCTCTCTCTCTCTCTCTCTCTCTCTCTCTCTCTCTCTCTCCCTACACATACACTTCTCACCCAATCAGCAAGATACAGTATGTAGTCCCTGAGTCCCAGTACATAAGACCAGTGTGTCACACTGCAGGTGCCAAGGACATGGAACACGCATGACTGAAGATGGTACCCCCTGGGGATGTGTTCACCTGCCTCCCTTCCTCAAGCCCTATAGCTCCATCATATTCCACACAGGAACCCATGTTCTGAAGCTGTCCCGATTCATGAGAGACAGTGACAGCCCCAGCCCAGGCTTCCCTGAGCATCAAGTTGTGTCTTGTTCTGGGGTGTTATAAGAGATGAGGGCCACGGGAGTGGAATGGTGGTCACGTGGCTGTTAGGCATGTGAGAGCTGGGGGCCACGGGAGTGGAATGGTGGTCACATGGCTGTCAAGCATGTTTTAGAGAATGGCTTTTCCTATTGCCAGTCACCAGAGGGAAAAGAAAACATGTCTGCCTGAATTCTAGGAGCACCCTGCCCCCAGGCCTGACAATGCAGTCAGAGACACAGTGAGGCTGCATCTCCTGATGTCTCTCATCAAAACAGAGACAGGAAAGTGTCAGTAAGTATCTCAGGGACACCAGCACAGCTGTCCACACACTACTGAAAACAGCTTTACTTTCAGAGAAACTCATAGGCGTTTACCTGTCTCACAGACAAAGAAGCTGGGACAAGGGAGAGATGTCAACTCTTGCCACAGTCACATGGTCCCTCAGAGATAGCAACACAGCCATGGACCACTTAGGCTCTTGGTGCCAGAGCCTTGTGATTTTAATGGTTTGAAAGTATAGCCTTCCCAAAGGCAAAGGAATAAAACTAGCCATGTTAATTTGCCTGTTGCACATAACACAGTCGGCAGCTGCATCGTTAACATGTATAAAAAGGAAGATAAAATTTAAACAAACACAGAAGTAAAATCACATTACACAATTTCAGCAACATTTAAGACATTAAGGAAAGCATGAAGCAGTATTACCCACCCAACTATCTACCAATCCATCCACCCCACACCAGTAAGCACCTCATCCACCCACCCACCCACCCACCCACCCACCCATCCATCTATCCACCCATCCACCCACCCACCCACCCATCCATTCATCCACCCACCCATCCATCCATCCATCCATCCACCCACCCACCCATCCATCCATCCATCCATCCATTCATTTATCCACCCATCATCCACCCACCCATTCACTCACCCACTCACATATCCATCCACCCATCCATCCACCCATCCATCCATCCACCCACCCATCCATCCATCCATCCATCCATCACCCACCCATCCACCCATACATTCATTCATCCATCCATCCATCCACCCACCCATCCATCCATCTATCCATCCACCCATCCTTCCATTCACCCCACCCCCATCTCCCATTTCCATGTGCCAAGCAATCGCCCTGCCTCTCCCCTGCCCACACAGTCATTCAACAGGTTACTGTGTGCCTCTATAAGTGCCCACTGCCCTGAGGTCTTCTCTGAGTCTATACATATGGTCAATGAACTACATGGCGGTCAGTCTCTCTCCCAGGGGTGTCCTGTGGTGACACTCTCAAGTGACAGAGTGGAGAAGAGAGCACGGAGAACTTCCAGAAGGAAATAGTACTGCTTCCACTGTCTGGAGAGTAGATAGGCGCCCCCTAGGGGTGGATTGGAGAATAGAAAATGGTGACGAGAAATGCCAGAGGCAGAGGGAACAGCAACATTTACAGACCCTTGGGGGGACAGGTCCATTCCACAGCAGGCCAAGGGGCAGGGAATGTGTGCGACAGAACAATTGAGACCAGATGGAGAGAGGCAATCCTTTCCCCTGGTGCCTGGAATTCACAGGATTTTCCCCTTCAGTATTTGTAATAAGAATACATTTTTCTAGCAGTGACGTTGAAAGTTTAAAGGGGTTAAGATTAATCATGGATGGGCAGAGACATGTCTTAGAAGGTAAGAGCACCGGCTGCTATTCTAGAAGGCCTAAGGTTGATTCCCAGCTCCCACGTGGCAGTTAACAACCATCCGTAACTTCAGTTCCAGGGGAATCTGACGCCCTCTTCTGGCCTCCATAAGTACTGCATGCTCATGGTGTTCAGGCATACACACAGTCAAAACATAGACACATAAAACTAAAAAATAAAATCTCAAAATATAAATAAAATAAAAAATAAAATTAAGGATGAGGCTGCCAGCCAAAGCGGGGTTCCTAGAAAGAGCCTGGGGCTGGCCACCGAGCTGGGTGTGATGAAGGAGGCAGAGGCCCCGCCTTGTGGACCTGCTTCAGGCTCCATTCCTCTCCTGGTCTCCTGTAGGTTTCTCATCAGTGCAGCAGGGCAGAGCAGCTGACGGAAGAGTCGTGTGTGTGGAATAGATATTAATGTGGCAGGAGAGGGAGGGAGAGGCAGACTATTAAAATTCTGTAGTTCTGAAAAATACATAAGTCTAAAATAAGACTAATGAGACATTTACTGGTGTGGTTGTCTTGCATTAATGACCCTGCTGAGGAGGAGATTGCAGATGGCTCTCAGTGTAATTACCAGGCTAATGGTTCCCTATGACATCACCCGAGACCAGGACGCTGCAGGCTTCACTACAGATCCCTTTCAAAGCCACTGACCGCTCACTAGCCTGAGCAATCTTAAGGCACATGACCTGCACCTCCCCAGATGCTATGTCTGCTGCATCTGAGACATACCTTTGTGCTCTCTTTTGCACCCTTTTGACAGAATTTCTGGTAGTCTGCAGAAACCTCTGTAGGGTTTGGGGAGATGGTTCAGTTCAGATGACCAGCGCCCATGTAAAAAAACACAGGTGTGTCCCTGCAATCCAGCACAATACTAGCTAGAAATGTGAACACAAGATCCTTGGAGCTTGCTGGACAGCAAGCAACTGTAGCAGCATGCTCCAAGCTCAGTGAGAGACCCTGTCTCAAAAAATAATAATAATGTAGAGAGTAACAGTGAAAATCACCCAATATAGACCTTCAGCTTCCATGTGCACACACATGTACACATGCATACATGCAGTCTGTCATGCACATGTATGCTCACACATTTGCATATGCACATGCAGATGCAGACACATGCACATGCACACAAAAACACAGGTATACTCATATTTCTGCACACACACATGCACGCATATGCACTGTCATGCACATGAATGCTTGCACATTTGCACGCACACAAAAACACAGGCATACACACATCTGTGTTCGTCCTCACACATATATGCTCGTGTATTCAGCCTTTAATTAGGACTCACACTTTTCCCGTGCAGGGTGTGGAGAAACAACTCGGACAGTGGCTTCTTGAGGCAAGCTGACATCCTGATATCGGGCCAAATGGATTTGGTGCTTATCTGAGATGCAAGTGAGCCAGGCCTGGGGTTGGGATCACACCTCCAGTCCCAAGGAGCAGATGAGGGAGCAAGAACCTCAGAAGGATGCAGAGACCACAGAGTAGAAAGCACGGCTTGCAGAAAGGGTTTTTAACCAAGGCTCAGACACAGGTGGAACCATGGAGTTGTCTTCCTGTGTGGGTTTGGCACCCAGTGGCATAATTGTGGTTTCACAGCCAAATCCGGTGAAAGAAACCACACATGACAGGTTATGAGAGGCCCGAGGACTGGGCTGCAGGAAAGAAAGAAGGTGCCAGGTGGCAGATAAATTCATCCAGAAAATCTTGGCTACAAATAATGGGTTATAGAGTCTACTGACAAACATCTGCCTTAGTCCTGAGTCCTGGAGATTGTGATCTAAAATCTGTCCCTCTGAGATTTGCCTGGGCCATCAGTTTCCTCACTCAAACATAATAGAGTAGCTTCCTTTGGTAAGGGCAGTCACCTCAGAGGAGAAGAAAAAAGAGGGTCAGACCGCCCCCATTTACAGGGAAGAACCTTGGGTTCAAGCTGGGCTTGATTCTCCTGAGATCTCACTAACCACGAGTGCTCCTTCCAACCCGCAGCTCATTCCCACCACGACCAAACCCCTCCCCACTTTTGCATCTGAGTGTGCCAGTGGTCACCCCAAAACTGAACTAGGAAGAGAAATGAAGTCTTACGCCATCATTATAAGAGAACAAGGAACCACTCACCGGGCAGGGGGGTATTGACAAGGTTGGTCAAAGACAGGCATAGGAAAGATGGTTTCCTATGTGTTAGGACTTAACTAAGAGTTAAGGTGTGAGGTCACACCTTACACATCTGGGACAGAGTGCGTGCACACACACACACACACATACACACACACACACACACCATCCCATGTCCTCACAGATGGGCTTACAAACATAGAAGAGGAGAGAGATGTCATTGTGAATAGTGACACATAGTAGGTCCTCAACAATGGTAGTCCACAGTACCCTAGACAAAGCAGTGAGTACCTCAGGGCAAAACCCATGTCAGCCTGATTCACCTTTTGTGATGCTTTATATATGAGTGGCCCAGGGAGTGGCACTATTAAAAGGTGTGGCCTTGTTGGAGTAGGTGTGGCCTTGCTGGAATGGGTGTAGCCTTGTTGGAGTGGGTGTGGCCTTGTTGGAGTGGGTGTGGCCTTGTTGAAGTGGGTGTGGCTTTGTTGGAGTAGGTGTTACCTTGTTGGAGTAGGTGTGTCCCTGTGGGTGAGGGTTTTAACACCATAGCTGCCTGAAAGCCAGTCTTCTCCTAGCAGCCTTCCGATGAAGATGTAGAACTCTCAGCTCCTCCTGCATCATGCCTGCCTGGATGTTCCTACCTTGATGACGGATCGAACCTCTGAACCTGTAAGACAGCCCCAATTAAATGTTGTATAAGAGTTGCCTTGGTCATGGTGTCTGTTCACAGCAATAAACCATAAGTAAGCACCCTTCTAGGTCCAGATCTGGTTTAGCCTTGGGGCCCTGTCAGGAGGTTCAACTACATACCAATAGTGTCCACAGACACCATCGCTCTGACTGAGAAGACCCTGCAAGTGGGAATTCTAATCCGGGTCTTCTTTCCACACCCTGGGTGAGAAGACACTTCTGTGGAAACTATCTACATCTTTCTTCAACTTCTGCCTTTTCCGTTCGAATTCTTAGGACACTGAAGGCAGTGACTCCCTGGCAGCTTCCGTACTTTGGTGACCTGAGTAATCCCCATAGTTAAATCATTCCTTCAGACTCGATGAAGGTCATGACTCTGGGCTATCTCTTCAGATAATACAGCCCTTGGCTTCCAAATTCCACACAGAGTCCCACTTTCTCTCACACCCTCTTCTGTGAGGCACACAAGGGTCGGGATGAGGGCAGTCCTTCACATCTCAGAATCTGAACTGTAATTTTCTGCAAGAAGCCCAGAGTTCTGGACCAGGAAAGTGCCATTCAGTCTTTACCTTTGGAATAAAAGAGGCACACTGTGTGATGACACCAAGCAAATTGTCCCTGTTCGTTCACGAATAATGAGGCAGTGCGTGGTTATCTTAGCACTTACAGTAAGGACTCAGTGACACCTGGGAGAAGGGTACCATGGTCCCATGAGGAGTTGGGGAGCAACTACAGTGTTTGCCTCCTACACCTCTGCCCCATTCACACCCAGGACCTCTGCATCCTGACACCATGCCAACCTTTTAACCTGACGATGACCATACAATTGATAACCGCTGCTCGGAGGCCTCAAACCCACAGACTCTTCTCTGCTCTCCTGCCAGAGGCAGGCACATCCCAAGTTACCCAGACACAACCCCTCAGCTTCCCCTCAGGACCCCCACCTCAGCACTACAGACCTTCAGGCTTTCTCTTCTCTGCCTGAAGGAATTTCCTAGTTAATAGATCCAGTTGGGGGGTGGAGAGATGGCTCAGCGGTTCAGAGCACTGGCTGTTCTTCTAGAGGTCCTGAGTTCAAATCCCAGCACTCTCATGGTGGCTCACAACCATCTGTAATGGGATCTGATGCCTTCTTCTGGTGTTACTCATATACATATAATAAATAAATAAATAAATCTTTACTATATATAATATATAATTAATATATAACATATAATATATAATGACTTATATAATGTATAATATATATAATGTATAATGTATTATATATTATATATAACATATAATATATAATGAATTATATAATATATTATATAATATATTATGTATAACATATAATATATAATGAATTGTATAATATATAATATATTATATATGTTATATATAATTACATATAATATATTTCATATATACTTATATATCCAACTGGATATATACATATCCAGTTGGGCTACTGGTCAGAGAGTGTGGCCGGAACAGGCTGTGTAGACATCAGCCCTGGAACCCCAGTGCCCAGCACTAAACAGTTGCCCAGGAAATGCATACCTGGCTTCTTGCCACACAATTGAGGCAGGGGGCCTTGTGTTTGACCCCCAAGCTCTGTGCTGTGGGATCTGGCCATCAGAATTACAGACAGACACTGCCTCCTCCACATCCCCTACCTCAGCTGCCTGCCTGCCTGGATGCAATATATTCTCAAGGCGTTATCCTGCGTGTGCACCCACACCGCCACCCCCTCAGCTCAATCTTCCCCTCCCCAGCGTCCATTGGCATAATTACTCTCAGGCTGCCCAGAACCTGCCAAGCTTGTATTAATGTTGTCTCAGAGAGAGAGATTTACGTCTTCCCAGCATAGCTCAGGCTGGGGCTTTCTAGGACACCCCCCACCCTTGAGCACTTTGGCGCGCACACACACACACACACACACACACACACACACACACACGAGAGAGAGAGAGAGAGAGAGAGAGAGAGAGAGAGAGAGAGAGAGAGGCAGGCTGGGGGGTGGGGAGAAGTTCTGACTAGACTTAGGGAGAGGGTTAGCCCTACCCTTTCTAACTACAAGCAGTTGACCCCAGAGGCTACTGTGAACTTCTGTGCGGTTGGGTCTGGTAACCATTCCCTGATTATCAAGAGACACAGCAGGAAGCGCCAACCCAAGGAAGACAGTTCCACTATTTCGCTGGACCGTGTACGTCTCTGATCACCAGTTTGTTTATCCGTTTCCTGAGGATAATGTTTGTGCCGCTGTGTCATAGGTCACACCCCTTGTCACCTGAAAAGGAGACAGTTCGCACTCACCCACAGAGGGGGAGAAGCATTTGTACACAGAGTCTATTCCTGCCTTAGCCTCGGGTGGAAATAAGCCAAGCCTGAGACAGTCACTGCTCCTTCCAACCACGAACCCTGCAGGTAGAGTGTGGCTGGCCTGGCGTTGCTCCTGTCCCATCCCCACGAGTGACTCTGAGCACCCCTGTCACCCAGTGTTTTACACCATTTCTGCATATGCTGGTCCCTCTGCCTGGATTTCTCTTCCACACACTCCCTGCCTGAGAAACTTATGTTCACCCACTGCGCTGGCTAGATTTCATGTCAGCCTGACACAGCTGGAGTCATCTGAGAGGACAGAAGCTCAACTGAGAAGGTATCTCCATAGTTAGGCAAGCCTGCCAGTCGTTTTCTTAATTAGTGATTCACAAAGGAGGGCACCACCCATTGTGGGCGGGGCCAGCCTTGGGCTAGTGTTCCTGGGTTCTATAAGAAAACAGGCTGAGCAAAAACCATGGGGAGCAAGCCAGTAAGCAGCACCCCTCCATGGCCTCTGCATCAGCTCCTGCCTCCAGGTTCCTGCCCTGTGTGAGTTCTTGTATTGACATACACATACATACATATATACATACATACATACATACATACATACACATACTCACATACACATCTATCCATCTATACATATACATATGTGTCTATGTGTGTGTGTGTGAGTGTGTATGTATAGATGAATGGATAACTATCTGGATAGATGTATGTATGTATGTATGTATGTATGTATGTATGTATATAGATAGATAGATGGATAAATATATGGATAGTGAGGTATATGTATTTATGTGTGTTTGTATGTATAGATGTATGGATGACTATTTGGACAGATGAACAGGTGTATGTATGGATAGATAGATTGATAGATAGATAGATAGATAGATAGACAGACAGACAAATGTATGGCTAGACAGGAGTGTGTATTCATATATATATATATATATATATATATATATATATATATATATATATATATATATGGATCAATGTGAATTTGAGAGTTGAAAGCTGAACTAAATCCCTTCTTCCCCAAGTTGCTTCTGATCATGGTGTTTGTCACAGCAATAGATACCACAACTAGGATGTCCATCAAAACCCAGTTCTGAAACCTCACTTCATTTGAAAACCTTCCTACTCTCTCCCCGAGTCCCTCAGTTTCAAGTTTCCCATGTTCTAGTGTAATCCCGCAGACCATTCTATCTTTGTGTTTTCCACACCACTCTGCCAACTGATGGCGAACTCCTTGTATGGACCCTTTGGATGAATAATTATGTGTGTCCTCAGAGCTTAATCCAAGTCTAGGGAACCTAATTGCCAGGTTGTGACAATAATCAATGCATCCTTCCAGGCCTTGACTCAGAGCCTAGTTCTTCAGTGTGTGCCCGTGATCAGGAAGCTGTGAGGCCCAGTCTGCAGCCAGGGAAGACTCCGATAAGTACCAGCATCCCAGGATGGGTTCCAGCGTGTTCTACCTTACATACTGGTGTCTGTTTCATCAGCTCAGGAAGTGCAGGCTCATCTTGCTTAACTGATGACAGAAGAAGAGCCCAGCCCGTTGTGGCTTGGCAGGGCAGGCATTCTGAAATCCAGCCTCCCCGTGGCTCTCTTGGTTTCAATAAACAGCCTCCTTGGGTCACTCAAGGCTCTGAGACCCAGCAAGCAGCTAGGAGCAATAGCATGAGTAGTGCAGGTGGGTTTAAGGGCCAGGACAAAGACTACACCATGTCAGTTCTGCTCACACACCATTGGCTGTAACCCAGTGAAGTAGCCATACCTAGCAGCAAGGGGGTTTAGGGAGTGTAGTTAAACTGCATGCTTAGGGAAAGACAGGAGTCCAGCCAGCTAGTCGGACATCAGTGGTGTTGACGGTGAGCCTTGAAGGTAATGACTGGACCACCTCTTTAGACCCATCAGTGAATGCTAAGACTCAAGCAATGTTTTCTGTATCTGGATTGAAGCAGACTCTCAGAGAATACCAAAGCACCTGTGTTCTCAAATGATGCTTGGCACAGAGATGTGCATAAAATAGAGGGAAGGAGACAGGGAAGGAGGAAGGTGGGACAGATGTATGTATGTATGTATGTATGTATGTATGTATGCATGCATGCATGTATAAATGGATGGATGAATATATGGATGAACAGGTGTATATGTGTATGTATAGATAGATGGATGAATATATGGATGGATGAACAAGTTTACATACATATGTATGTATAGATGGATGGACAAATATATGGATAGGTGGACAACTATATGTATATATGTATGTATGTATGTGTATGTATGTGTGCATGTGTATATATGTATGCATGCATGTATAAATTGATAGATGAATATATGTGTGAATAGATGCATATACGTATATATTGATAAAATGATAAATATATGAATTAACAAGTGTAAATTCATATGTATGTGTAGATGGACAAATATATGGATACAAGTATATGTATGTATGTGTATATGTATGTATGTGTGCATATGTATGTGTGTATGTATGTATGTGTGTATGTAAATATATGTGTGTATGCATAGATGGATGACTATTTGGACAGATGTATGTATGTATTATAGATAGGTGGACAAATATATGGATAGACAGGTATGCCTATGTATGTGTATATACAGATGTGTGTATATATAAATGGATCGATGACTATTTGGACAGATGGACAGGTGCATGTATAGATGGATGGATAAATATATGGATGGATGGATGAACAGATGTATAGATGAATGGATGACTATATGGTTGGATGGATGAACAGATGTATAGGTGAATGGATGACTATATGGATGGACAGGTGTATGTGTATGTATGAACATATGTATGTATGTATGTATGTATGTATGTATGTATGTATAGATGAATGGATGAACACATCGATGGATGGATATACAGGTAGATGAATAATTGTGTGGAAGAAAAAGAAGAAAGGAGGAAGAGGGGGAGGGAGGGAAGTGGGGAGGAAGAAGGGAGAGAAGAAAGAAAGAGAAAGGAAGGAAGGAGGAGGAAGGGTGGAGGAAGGGAGGGACAGAGTGAGGGAGGGAGGAGGGAAGGAGAAGCTGCGTTAATTCCAGATCCTAACACAGTTTCCACGGATGCTAAGTATTTTGGAATTTCCACCATCGGGTGCCCCTACAGACTCAAGCTCCCCAAATGTGGACTTCCATGGGCTGCGTCCTTGTTCCAGCACCCACATCTATCTGACCCCTTGCCTTTGAAGCCAGCATGAGACCACTCCATGTTTCCAGGTGGGAGGCTGACGCCCAGAACGGATGGGGTGGCAGATGGGGGATGGGGAGGCCCAGCCAGGCTCTGTCTCAAGGTCTGCTCCCTGCTTGACTGATCAACATTATTTCCATACTATAATTACATAGCGCCATCCCCTCCCGACTTTACTGCTATCTTGTAAGCCGTCCCGGTTGTGAGTAATTTAAAGCTATATGAGATGTCAGACTCCGTGAAACAATCACCCCTCAAAGAAATATGGCCCGAGATTATAATTGATAAGTCCCATTAGGCAATGGGGCCTCTTATTTCCTCTTTGGTCTCCTCTGAGATGGCCTTGTTGATCCATCCACAGCCGGCAGTGTCTCTGGCACTGTGAGAAGGAAGGTGCATCAGTTCAGGGGTGAGGGTTGGGACTCTGGGGCAGAAATCAAGAGAGTGGGAAGGTAGGAAGATGGGGAACCTGGCTCTCCTGGTGTACCAGTCTCTCCCCGAGTTTTCTGGTGTGGAAACCCCCTACAGAGGAGCTTGGGGACTCTAACACTCAAGTAAGAGCCTTTGGGTTTGTCCTGTAGTGTTTGGCTGGGACAAAAGGTAAAATTCACAGCTGACTCTCAGCCTAGCAACAGCTTCCCCTACATCAGGCCCCATGGTGCTGCAGGTGAGCCCAGAGACTTGCAAAGGTGACCCCACCCCTCCCATGCTACTGCCTTCTCCCTCTTACTCTGATCCAAGGCCTGGCATGTGAGCTGAATGAAGTGATGTGGGAATAATCACAATTTAGGATGGGTCTGCTCAGTCATCTTCACACTTATCTAATCAGGTGGCCTTTCATACTTCACTCTGGGGTCAAATAGGAAAGAGTGCATGCTGAAGGGAGAGAAACCACTAGAGCTTAGGGGACGATGGTGGGATTCCAGACTCTGAGCATGGCCAACACAAGGAGCTATGCTCAGCAAGTCTCCTCTCCTATCTGGACCTTGATTTCCACATCTTAAAAACCTTTTAAAATGGGGTGCCCGTGTCTGAATCCACAAGATGCCTGGGAAGCAGTTCATGGCTCCCCTCACACACTCTGACCACAGATGTCAATCCCGTGTTCCTTCCCACCTGGCTTCAGAAGGCTGGAGCTGAGAAACTTGGCGCTCCTTTATATTGTGAAAACTATATATATATTATAGTTTTGCCTTCTGTCCATTCAACCCAGGCTGGCCTCGAACTCGTGATCTTTCTGTCTCAGACTAGCAAATGGTAGAACAACATGCATGTGCCACCATGCCCAAATTCTACTCTCTTGGTAAACTACAAGCACTCTAACAGTTCCCACTACTTGCAAAAGCCGTGCTATTTGGTTTTCATGCTCATGTTAAGGGGAGATTTTCACAGGATCATGTGATTGTGATATCTAGATATGAACACACACACACACACACACACACACAGAGAGAGAGAGAGAGAGAGAGAGAGAGAGAGAGAGATCTCATCCCCAGAGCTGGTTCAGCACCACGGACAGTTCTGAACAAAGCTCCCCCAGCCTTGTGGGTCTTCCCACCTCCAGGACCTACGCCATGAACTTCCATTCCTTTCTCAGCTGTCCTGCCAACCCTCCATTTCTGTTCCAAGGGCCTGATTGATTTGTTTGTAATCTGTCCTTCCTTGTGATTGGTTCGGGAGCTGGGAGAACGGGTGAATCTTCCTGGCAAGACATGTCAAAACTGCCTGTCTGCCTGTTAGGAGTGACCGCTGTCTCCCAACGCCAGTGCCCCGTGGATATTGTAGTCTCATGTTGTGTGCATTTGCTCTTTAAAGTCTGTTTCTCTCCCCAACTTTGCCAAGTGATTGAAAGGCCCCACTGTGCGCTTCTGAGATGCGTCATAAGACCTTCTTCGGGAACGATTTGGCTGGAATGAGAAACACGGGTGAATGAACATAGCCAAGGCTCTTCCTGACAGCAGCTCATTGCCAGGTGCCCCTAGCAACTCTTTGGGGTTCGGGGCTGTCAGGAGATCAGTCTTGGGTCCACTCCCAACTTCCTATGATCACTCAGCAAAACATTCAAAGCCCAGGGCTCTCTGAAGTTCATGTACTGCCCACTTACACCAACACCCCACTAGATATCAGGGCACAGAAACAGAAAGATCCAGCCAGGGCTGGACTGGCTCCATGGGAGGGAGCCCACCTACTATGAACAAGGCTCGATCTCCTCCCTTCCTCCCTTCTTCCCTCCCTCTCTCCCTCTGTCCTTTCCTTCCTCCCCCTTCCTTTCTCTTTTTATCTCTTCTCTCCCTTCTTTCTCCTTCCCTTCCTCCCTCCCTCTCTCTCCTTCCTTCTTTCTTTCTTCCATACAATTATTCATCTACCTATATATTCATCAGTGTATTCATTCATTCATATATATATATATATATATATATATACATATATATATACATATATACATATGTTCATAATATACATATACCTGTCTATCCATCCACAATTTATCCATACATCTGTAGTAACAAAATCATCTTCTAGATGGGCAGTAATGACAGCGTGGTAATATACACACATGCTGTGCCCCACAGCTGGGGAGCTCAGTGCACACATATGCCATTTCTGCCAGCCAACCTAGCCTATCTGGTGACTTCCAAGACTTCTCAAAAGCATAGGTGAATGGTACCTGAGAAATGACACTCAAGAAGTCTCCTGGCCTCCATACATATGCATGCCCACATGTGTACAAACACACATGCATACACACACACACACACACACACACACATACACATTCATACACAAACACACACTCAGGAATATACACAAAACAAAGATAATTTTAAAATTTAAATTTTAAATTATAAAACAGCAAGAAGCACTGGGTAGGAAATTTTATTTAGCCAAATTAAATGTCAGTGTTTTAGATTCCAGGCATCATGGAAGACCTCTGTCAGAAGTGACCTTTGAGTGGAGGCCT
The DNA here is from genome assembly GCF_011762505.2 of Arvicanthis niloticus. NCBI lineage: Eukaryota > Metazoa > Chordata > Mammalia > Rodentia > Muridae > Arvicanthis > Arvicanthis niloticus. The sequence goes on from NC_133432.1 coordinate 2,698,395, forward strand.
GGGGCATGGCTACTTCCGACCCAGCAAGAACCTTCCAGGAGGATGGAGCAGAAAGTGCCAAGTTCTAGCACCTAAAATGTCCCCAGAATGTTTGGTGAACTTACCCTGAGTTCTAATGCAGCTCTATCTGGAAGTGACTTCCAGAGAAGGGGGTACATGTATATGTATGTGCATGGGTATATGTATGTGTATGTGTATATGGTGTATGTGTATATGTATATGATGTCTATGTATATGATATATATACAATGTCTATGTATTTGATGTGTATGTATATGATATATATGATGTCTATGTATATGATATATATACAATGTCTATGTATTTGATGTGTATGTATATGATATATATGATGTCTATGTATATGATATTTATGTATATGATGTATGTGTATATGATGTATATTTACATAGTATGTATGTATATAATGTATATATATGTGTGTGTGTGTCCCCACCCCCCGTGTGTGCATGCAACTTTAAAACATCGTGACCATTTCACAGCAGACTTCCTGGCACCCTAGCTTTTACAATCTTTCCGCCCCCTCTTCCAAGATGTTCCCTGAGCCTCAGATGCAGGAGCTGCGATGTATCCATATTGCTGCACTCTCCACAACCTGTTGATCCAGTTGTGTCCAGTCGTGGTTGGATGTGAGATGGCCTCCCTTTGCTGTGAAGAGAAGCTTCTTTGGTGATGGCTGACCGCTACACTACTTACCTGTGAGTAGAAAGATGGGATTTAGGATGTGGCGAGGAATGATAGCCATCTAGCTCAGGGGTGCTCGTAAGTTCTCTAACCTTCATGACCTCGCTAGTGCCAGGAAGCTGCTCCACTTCTGGGCATGGGCCTCCTCCTACTGGTTGGCACATGGGTACAGCTGGACAGGTTGCTGCCAACATGCGAGGGCCGCTTCCTGCACCTTTATGTATATGCCATGCTGAGCACTGCTCTGGTTCGTAGGTGTTGTGACTGGGTAGGGCTGTTTAATCGCTTCCCTCCCTTGACAGTCTTCATAGTATATTCTAGAACCATGGAAACTAGACTGAAGGAAAGAGGAATCTAGGCCAGACCCTGCTCTAAGTGTGTGGTGTCTTTGGTAATCAGCCCTCAACCTGAGAGACAGCCAAGGGCTTCATCTGTAATCTATTTCGCTTTGGGAGTTGCTTGGACCACCCTGACTCAACTATTCAAAAGGAGGTTAATGCTTCTCCGTACACGAAGAAAACCAGAAGAACGGTGATGTCGGTAGACATGTTATTATCAAAGAGGGAAATACTTGATGGAGCTCCACCCCCAGATAAAACTACAGGTGGCTAGTGATTCCTAGGAGGTGGAGAATCAGCCTCTCCCCAGGGCATGCATGCATATATATGTATATGTGTATGTGTATGTGTATGTGTAAATGTATATATGTATATACACACACATATATATCATATATATACATTTACATCATATACATTATATATACATGTACATGATATTTATATACATATAGATGTGCATACATATACATATATACATATACTACACATACATCATATATACATATAAATCACATTCATTTACATATGCATATATATACTACAATACTACATATACCATCATATTCATATACATATACATCATATTCACATACATATACACCATGCACATATACATATCCCCACATACATATGTGTGTGTGTATATGTGTGTGTGTGTGTAGGAAGGGAATGAGGGAAACTGATGTAATTCTATTTCAATTTTAAAACAGAAGCACCACAATAAAAAGGAAACTGGAAAAAAAAACCCTTAGTTCCTCACTGAGGAAAGTCAGGGCAGGAGCTGATGCAGAAGCTAAGGAGGAGTGCTGCTGACTGGCTTGCCTCTCATGATTTGCTCAGCCTGCTTTCTGTATCATCTGGAGCCACCTTGCCCAGGGGTGCCATTGCCCATGGTGAGCTAGGCACTCCCCCATCAATCATGAATCAAGAAAACACTCTGCAGGCTTGCCTACAGACCCAGCCTGTGGAGGCATTTTCTTAGTTAAGATTCCTTCCTCTCAAATGACAGTAGCTTCTGTCATGCTGATGCAAAAGGTCACCAGCACACTGATAATCCCCTTCTCTGCAGGTAGACGTTGCCCGTCTTACAACATCTGAGCCCAGCAAGCTCTACAGAGGTCAGCTATAACACCTCACGGTGTCCCCCAGTCAGATGGGCTCTCACCACAGCATCAATGGCACATGCGTGCTCCATGTATGTTCCACACTTTCTCCACCACAAGTCATTTCACAGCATGGGTTCATGTAGACTTACAACCTTCTTTGTGTATAAGGAAACTGAGGCCTGGAAAGGTAAAGAACTTCCCCAGAACACGGTGAAATAGAGAGTCTACTTTCCAAGTCTCCTGCCTCAGCCTCCTAGTTTTCCTCAGGAAATCAGGCCACTCTCCAGTCACCAAACAGGTGACTCTGCCATTTTGTCCCAGGATCTCAGGCCTGACAGATAGAGCCTACACCCTTTGAATCACATGCTTGTTCTCTGGGACTTTACATAAAGGCAGAAATGCCAGCTTGGATCAGAACCAGGAAAGGCTGTGCGTGATATGATTCTTAATAATACCCTCTGCAAATGCACCTAGCCCTGGCCATGGGGCAGCCCACATTTGTCTGTCCTCCCCACTCCCGATACCTGTCTCCAGGTGCATGCTTTGGTTGGCCTTCTTAACCCACGTGCTGGCCAAGCAGCCTCTCGCCAAAGCTTCAATTCTCTGGAGACATCAAAGCGAGAGTCAGGCATAGTGTGAGAAAGCTCAAGGCCACATTCAACAACTTCAGAGCTTCAACGAGAAAAAAAAAAATGAGCAAAGAGTCAAGAGACATGGGGAAATTCATTCCCACCAGGCATCCTCAGGGCTTCACACATCCAAACCACAGTGTAACGCAGACCTAAGGCCAACAAGAATGAGAGAAAATGCCAGCAAGGATGCCACGCCAATGCGTGCAGCCTTCCGGTGGGAGTGCTAATTGGTACAACCAGTTTGAAAAGCTGCTTCTCTGACTCTGTAAAAGCCTAGCATATGGGCTGGGAGATGGCCCTGTGGGTAAAATACTTATGGCACACGTGTGACTTTAGACTCACAGAACGCACATCAGTGCTGGGCGGGCACGGTGGTCTGCCCGTAATTCTAACACTTAAAATTCTGAGATGGAGTCCCCTGAACAATCTGGCCAGCAAGACTAGCCAAACTGGCAAGCTCTCGGTACAAGTGAGAGACCCTGCCTTAATGAGCAAGGTGCAGAGTGATCTAGGTAGACTCCCAAAGTCAGCACCAGGCTCTGCATGCACAGGCTCACATGTGCACACACACACACACACAAACACACACACAAACACACACACACACACAAACAGCCCTACACAGAGACAGAGAAAGAGACAAAGACACACACATGTGGACACACACACATGAACACCTCTACACACAGAGCGTCAAAGGCAGAGAGAGATACACATCCATGTGAACACATACACACACACAAGACACCCCTACACACAGAGAGAGACAGAGACATACATGTGAACACTCACACACGTGAACATACACACATGAACACCCCTATACAGAGAGAGGGAGAGACTGAGAGACACACACATGTGAACACCCTTTACACACACATGTGAACACATACACATGTGTGAACACCCCTACACACAGAGAGACAGAGAGAGATGTACATGTGAACACCCTCATACACACATATGTGAACACACCTACACAGAGAGACAGACACACATACGAACACCCTCACAAACATGTGAACACCCTTATACACACACGCAAATAAACACTCCTACATACAGAGACAAAGACACACATGTGAATACCTTCACACAGAGAGAGACAGACAGAGACAAAGAGACATGAATACCCTTACATACACACACACACACACACACACACAGAGAGAGAGAGAGAGAGAGAGAGAGAGAGAGAGAGAGAGAGAGAGAGAGAGATGCACCTCATGACTCCCCAGCTCACTCCTAGGTTGCAACCAATGTAGATGTGTGCACATGTTCACCAGAAGCTGCATGCTGGAACTTCACTAATGACAGTCAGAAATGACCCTGAGCCTCCAGGAACAGTAGAATGAGAAGATGAGTCCCAGACCCTCACATTCACAAGGGATTCTGGGTACTGATTGGATGCAGGATCTGTAACTGTATGGAGTTTGGGAGCTCTCAGAACCATCACAGGAGAAACCAGACTAGAAGGCACTGAAGCCACAAACAGCCAGCCTCACTGAGTCACAGGACTCGAGGGGGCTCTAGGGACTCCCTTCATCTTATGAAGCTGGCCCAGATGTTTTCCTGGACTTCCCGCCAGCACCCTTCACACCCACTGGCATTTCTGTGGTTAGAACCCAACACATGGCTCCATCTAGCTGCAAAGGCACCTGGGAAATATAGCTCCTAGCAAGCTCCATTCCCGAATCATTTCTTAACAACGGGAATTGGCAGATGTGATGGTTACCGTGGATTGTCAACTCGCCAGGATCTAGTGCTCACCTGGGAGACAAACCTGGGCATGCTCTGAAGGAATTTGAAGGGTTGGTTATCTGAGGTGGGAGGGGCTGCCTTAAGTGACATCATTTGATGGCCTGGGATCATGGACTGAACAGAGAGGGAAGAGGAGAAAGCAGGCTGAGTTCCAGCATTCACGGCCGTCTCCCAGTTACTGAACAGTGAGACCGTGAACCCCATGCTCCCAAGGCCAGACTATGCTTTCAGACGATGGTCCAAAATAAACCTTTTATTCCCTACTTTTGTTAAAGCAAAGGAAATGGTATCTAATACAGAAATCAGAACCAAGGAGTGGGACTAACCTGGCCAGATGGTTTTTCGGCTTCTGAACTAGTTTGTGGCAGGAAAGTGGAGGAGTATGGAGCTAAGGTTTAGAGAAACCCTCACAAGAAAGCCTCTGGTGTGGCAATGCAAATTCACCTTTCTCAGAGCCCCTGAATGCAGCCACAGACCACAGGGGATGACCCATTTCCTGTGTTCTGGTCTCACTCTCCACCCTCAGATGGCCAGGCAGTGTTGGCTCGAGAAATGAAAGTGGTCACCACCTTCCTGAGGAAGGAAACCTCATGTCTACCATGAGAACAATCAAGATGGGAAAGAGAGCGGAGTGGGGAAAGTTGGGGCAGCAATGAAACCTTAACGGTCTCATGCACCCTTATTTTGGTATCTAGAACCTGGTCAATGGCTACACATAGCCGCGAAGGCACCTGGGAAATGTAGTCCCTAGCTAGGCAAAGGCACCTGGGAAATGTAGTTCCTAGCCAGTCTGTCTACTCAGCCCCAGAGGATCCTACCAACCAAGGAAAGAAGAGGAAGTTGGACAGACAGGAACCCTTAAGGTCACGAGCACAGTCCCCAGGCCTATGGAAATCTCCTCTTTCCCTCTTCGAAGTCACTGTCCGACCTTCGCCAGACATGTGGATACGATCCATCGCTGTCGTGCTGAAGACCCTCCCATAGTCTAGAGTGATTTCGGGAATAATAGTCGAGAACCCCTCGCTGATCCTTACTGTGTATCATATAATGGGCTGGCAAATGAGGTCAGAGAAGAAAACAAGGAGGCAGGACCCCAGGCTTGAGGAACATCCAATCTAGGAGGAACCAAGCTGTAAGTTCCTCCTCGGTTCCCAGGTCCTGAGTGGTCTGAGAAATCCTTCACCCCAACAAAGAGGGGGGGACTCAGGGAAGAAGAAGGTGACTTAGATTCTCCCTAGATTCCAAAGCCTCCCCTTCCACATCCCATCCCACTACCATCCCAGATTTCCACCACTGAGAATTTGTTCTTGGGTCTGAGAAACGACTTAAAGCCGGCTGTTCCCTTTCTCCTGCTGTCTGCCCTCACACTCTTCTTGCATCCTCTCCCCGAACCTTGCTGATATTCATCCGTTTCACGACGAGATAGTACACATCTCCTTTTCTTGCCCTTAAACATCTGAGTTTTTAATCAAGCAACATAAACTTAATTTTTTTTTAGTCTCCCAAATATGAAAGGTCTTAGGTTCTGACAGGAATGTGATGGATGAATTATGCAGGCAGCAAGCAGCCATTCGACTTCTGTGATGCGCTGGGTTATAATTGCACAAACTCTTGCGTCCCCAGATCTGGGAAATGTGGTTTTACACTTCCTCAGACATCGTTAGCAAAGGGTGACAGCAGATTTAACAAGTGGAGGGAAACAGGGAAATGAGATGGGTTTTCCAGAAACAGAAGGGCCAGGATGCTCGTCCCCTCTTGGCCTGGTGAGTGCCGACCCCACTCAGTTGCCCACAGTTGGCAGGAGACATTGGTGTGTGCCTCAGCAGAGAAAAACTATCTGGTGTCTTCCCTTACCTGATAAATGATGGCCATTTATCAGGCATGACACTCCGCAATTCGGGGGATTGGGACATGGTATCATCTCTCTGAGACCAAGAGTCAGAATCTGTTCACAACATGCCTCCCTCCAGAGGCAACATGAGAAGGAATCCATTCACTCATTTCTTTATTCCATCGATAATAATAATAATGATAATAATTTAATATTTTATTAAATATATTAATATTTAATATTAATATTTTATTAAATATTATATTAATATTTAATGTTAATATTATATTAATAGATAATGGTTAATCATAATTTATTATTATTACTACTACTACTGCTATTTTGTCACTGAATCGGGCACTAGAAACCCCAGCCCAGCTTCCAAGGGGTAAACATAGCTTGATGTTCATACAGAAACTAGATTAATGCCAGCAGGTGTTTCCTGTCGAGTTCAGAAAATAACAATCCTGGAAGACAGTGAGGGTGTCGGTACCTCTGTTGATGAAGGTGATCGGGAAGCGAGGCTGACGGCGGAGTGATGTCTAAGCTCAGCTGGGAGAGGAACTGGCTCCTGGGAGAGAAAACATTTGGAACTGAGGCTCTGAAGTAAGAGAGAAAACGCTATTCTCGTTGGACTGAAAGATAGAGGACCAGCTTCCAGCCGCCATGTCTGCTCCGTGTTGGTTTTGGTTTGGGGTTTTTTTTGTTGTTGTTATTTTGTTTTGTTTTTGTTTGTTTGTTTTTCAGAACTGAAGACCTAACCCAGGGCCTTGCACTTGCTAGGCCAGCACTCTACCACTGAGCTAAATCCCCACCCCTGTCTGCTCAGTGTCTGAACACAGCATTTTCTGCTGCAACTTGGTGGCTGTCTGCCGGAGCCATCAGTGGCGCATTTCCAAAGTCCTGGAGATGCCGAGTTACTGAAGCATTAACCAAATAACACGCGGGGCTTGGCGGCCCATCATCTCCGTGGATCTCAGCATCCCTCATCCCCACCCCACGACACTCCCATTTATAGCTGAGATAACTAGTGAGAACCACCCCCTCCATGATCATGTGACCCTTGAGAGGGAAATCTGGGCTTCAGAGCCTGTTTTCTGACTTCACGTTTTCAGATTCCCCCTGTTTCTGAGCCCCATTCCATAATGATGAAATTAGAGTGGGGGAGGAAGGGGCGGGAGGTGGGGGAGGGGCGGGCGTGGAGGGGTGCTCTGTGGCCTTGGCGCTCTTCGCTTCTCTCGCTTCTCTCTCTCTCTCTCTCTGTCTCTCTCTCTCTCTGTCTCTCTCTCTCTCTGTCTCTGTCTCTCTCTCTCTCTCTCTCTCTCTCTCTCTCTGTCTCTCTCTCTCTCTCTCTCTCTCTCTCTCTCTCTCTCTCTCTCTCTCTCCTTTGTTGGTTCCTGGTAACTGGTCATAGTCTCATAACATACTTGGACGGATAAACAATCACCACAGGCACACGGAGCTTCACAGTTAAGAGCAAAGTTCAAGTCTCGACTCTGACCATTGCCTGCCGACAACACTGAAAAATTTCTCAGAGCTTTATTCCCTCATACATAGGCATGCACAGGGTTGTTGTAGAAAGCCTGTGGTGATGGTATACATAGGGCGAGCAAGGTAACACAGACCTAGAGAGTAAGGAAAGGTCAAGACACAGTATCATCACTACCTCCACCACCACTATCACCATGACCACCGTTATCCCCACCACCAAAACCATCACCATCTCCTTCATCACCACCACCTTCATCACCACCATCACCACCACCTCTTTCTCTCTTCCCATTGTGGCTGATATGGAACCAACCCTTACCCTCAGGAAGCTCACATACTGGGGGAGTCCAGGGATAAACAATTAAACCAGAAAATCGATGCCCTAATTGCAGGTTGCTGTGTTATTTAATTACAGAGGGTGATTAATGGCTTCTGGATGGGCAGGGGCTTTTCACAACGTGCAGTGGCTTCGAGGTGACAGGCACACTGAGTTCTTAAATCAACAAAACATTGGCATGCATTCAAACAGTCCCTCTGTGGGTGAGGAAGAGGTCCTTGGCTCACCCCACCACACTCCCAAGAACACAAATGTGGAGTCCCTGCAGCTGACTGCTGGGCTGCAGATTGAGGCAGAGAAGGAGGAGGAGGGAACCATGTGTGCGCATGGGCTGCCTCACCTGATGTGAGGTGGGTTTGCAGGCAGGGAGGTCTGCGGAGGTGGAACAAGTGTTGGAGGGGGAACATACTATGTGAGAGCCTCTAGTGTGCCTGTCCTTACCCTAGACTCCCTTTCTTACAAGGGGTGGCTTGTGTAGTTTGGGTCTGGTGAGCAGTTGCTGATTTGAACAAACACACATGTGCACACATAAACACAAATACACAGAGACACACACCACACGTAGATACACAAACACACACACACATACAAATACACCACAGAGAGATACACACACATAAAAACATACATATACACACATACACATTAGACACATCACACACACATCATCCTGACACACGTACATCTTACACACACACAGAGACACATTTCATATATATAAATCACATACATACACATCACAAACACATATCTCACATCACACACATAGATCTTATACAGAGAGAGACACATACATCATATATACATACCATATATAACACACACACCTTACACTGACACATGTACATCTCACAGAGAGAGACACACACACAGATCAAACTATATATCACATATATAACACACATGTCACATTGACACACACATACACATCTCACACTGATAAACATACATCTTCATACAGAGACACACACATATATACATAACACATACATCTCACACTGACGCACATATATCTTAAACACACACAGAGACACACATCATATATACATATCACATACATCACACACACATACACATGCATACACACACACACATACACACACACTGTGCCATCACTAGGCCTTCTCCAGCTAGAAGGGGAATCCTCTGGCCCTCCCTCCTGACCAACAATGACCAGGGAGGACAATGGTCAGGGCTTTTTGATCACAGCTCAACTCTGAACCTCTGTGTCTTCCTCTGCCCGGTGGAGCTGGAAGCACCTGTCATGGAGGATGACAACCTTGCCCTCAGGGGACTCTGGCTTCCAGGTTGCACACAGCAAATCACTGCACTTGATAGATTCACTGTTAACATACAGCCAGTTTACAGGCAGAGAGAACTAACCAGGACATGGCAGCCTGCTTTGGATAAAGAAATTAAGTCTCAAGCTAGGGAGATGGATCCAGGATCCACAAAGCAGACACAGAAAACCAACTCCCACAAGGTGTCTTCTGATAGCTACACAAGCTCCCCTCCCTCAACACACAAAATACAAGCAAACGTACAAAAGAAAATTGAAAAGAAACCATATTCCAATTCCCTAGAGACTCCAATTCTCTCCTAAGATGGAGACTTGCCTGGATGGTCTTTCTGAGATGCCCATGGTGGGGATGGGGGATGGGGGGGCAGGATCCCATGTGAGTCCAAGCTTGGAATCTCCCATGCCTTTCTTATCTGTCACATGTCCAGCAGGGCTTCTCCCTGAGGCCTCACTAGACTAACTAAATAGGATGTTTGGTCAATTTTCCAAGCCTAGGACTGGGCACTCGGGCTGTGATGTTGATATTAACATGACATTTTGGGGGACAAACAGAAAGAAAAGTTTATGGTTTAATAGTGATATTAATAATGTCAACTTAATAAGAAGTTAATTATGTTAGCTGAGTGTCTTAGTTAAGGTTTACTGCTGTGAGCAGACACCATGACCAAGGCAACTCTCATAAGGACAACATTTAATTGGGGCTGGCTTACGGGTTCAGAGGTTCAGTCCATTATCATCAAGGTGGGAACATGGCAGCATCCAGGCAGCCATGGTGCAGGAGGAACTGAGAGTTCTATATTTTCAAAAGAAGGCCACTAGAAGACTGGCTTCCAGGCAGCTAGGGTTAGGGTCTTAAAGCCCACACCTCTTCCAACAAGGCCACACCTCTTCCAACAAGGCCACACCTCTTCCAACAAGGCCACACCTACTCCAACAAAGCCACACCTACTCCAACAAGGCCACACCTCCTCCAACAAGGCCACACCTACTCCAACAAGGCCACACCTACTCCAACAAAGCCACACCTCCTCCAACAAGGCCACACCTACTCCAACAAGGCCACACCTACTCCAACAAGGCCACACCTACTCCAACAAGGCCACACCTACTCCAACAAAGCCACACCTCCTCCAACAAGGCCACCCCTACTCCAACAAGGCCACCCCTACTCCAACAAGGCCACACCTTCTAATAATGCCACTCCCTAGGCCAAGCATATCAAACCACCACACTGAGTTTTCGTCAACTTGATACCAGCTGAACTGGGAAAAGGAGCCTTGACTGAGAAAGTCAGGTTGCCTGTAGATAGGGTATTTTCTTGATTGTTGTGGGGAGGTCCAGGCTGTGGATACACAGTGTACATGGGTAATACCACCCCTGGGCAGGTGGTCAGGGGTCGCATAAGAAATCAGTCTAACTAAGCCATGGGAGCAGGCCAGTAAGCAACACTCCTCCATGGCCTCTGCTTCACTTCCTGCCTCCAGGTCCCTGCTTTGAGTTCCTGTCCTGACTTCCCTCAGTGATGGAGAGTGACTGGGACACATAAACCCTCTCCTCCTTAAGCTACCTTCTGTTCTGGTGTTTATCACCACAGTAGAAAGCTACCTAGAACACAAGTTCACACCCACTTCCTGCATCTGTGTCTGCATCCTGGCTCACCTGATGTGAACTGCCCATCCCTCATGTGGCTGAGTGAGTTTCCTGAGGGATTTTTTTTTTCTACTCACTCCATCAGAGGGGAAGCTACAGACTACAGAAAAGCTTTTATTCGAGTCTTTTACTGGAGCACAGGCAGGTTGGGTAAAAGAAGCACTAAAGAGAATTGCCCAGCATGGGTGTGAACTGGCAACATTGCCTGACTGGAGTTCCTCGGAACAACTTGCAGGCAGCTCAGTCTAAGACTCTCTATCAGACCACAGCGATCACTCACATAACCTGTGATTGGGCCTCTAAGCCTGGCAGCTGCGTGAGATTTCCTGTGGGTTCATGGGTCCCTGAGTCCACTGAGCCCCCCAACCAGCTCCAACGGAGAATATTCAAACCTAGAGCATGTATGCACCTTTCTCCCATGGCCTCACCCTAATCCCAGCTGCTCACTGTGCCTTCCTACCAGGGCTGACGGAAATCTCTTAGAGGGAGCTAAAGCCATTCTTTCCTTCCTTATGTTGCTTCTGTGAAACACTGTGGCCACAGCTGGTACAAAAGTAACCACCACATTCCAAACTCGTTAGATGAAACAAAACCCAGTGATAGTTGCCATTGTCGGGAGATCCCCCTCAGAGCTTAAATCTTTGTCGCTTTGAGCTGATTTATTTACAAATAAATCAAAGGGGCTGATTTATTTACAGCCAGAGAGTGGTGGGTGGGATGGGTGATAGTTCACTGACCAATCTCCTCTCTCTACTTTAACACCTGAGCATTCCCTGTGAGATCCCTGTGACTGGCCTGACCCCAGGTTCTGTTCCTGCAGCCTCAGATCCCTGCTTGGAAAAACCCTGCTCCCAGGGAATACGTGGAAAATTGCAGGCCGGTTGTGGTGGGGACACTCAGACGGAATCTTAGGCCCCAGCTGCCTCTCTGAGTTGGGATAGAACCAGGCTCCATCCAGGGCCTCCTTATTAAGCTAGTTGAATTCTCCTCCCATGAAAGGAGAGGATGAGAAGGGACTGAGAAAGAAGAGGAGGGAATTGCAGAAGCAGAGAGGGAAGGGGTGAAAACAAAGAAACAGATGGAGGATGAGAAGGACGCCCCACCAGGGATCCCCATGGCATGAGTGCCCCTCCCCCGTCCCAGTTCTGGATCACCAACCACTGCATAGAAATGACTGGATGAGGCAATGGCTAGGCTGAAGAGGTAACGGTAAGAGGGACATTACTCAAGATGAAGGACCAGTGAGGACAAGCACTGAGATAAGTTTAATACTGAGAGACACCGCCCTCAGCCAAAGCAGACATTACTAGTTGATCACTGATATTTTCCCACCACTATGACTAGGATGGGAAATTTCCATGCCTTCCTGGTGCTGAGAAATGCAGAATTTGCACGAAAAAATAAAACCTGTTTACCCCTCCTCAATGCAAGGGTTTTTACCTGATGTTGAGTTGGAGGGAACCATATATATATATATATGTGTGTGTGTGTGCGCGCGCGCGTGCGTGTGTGTGTGTGTGTGTGTGCGCGCGCGCGCGCGCGCGCGTGCGTGTATGCGCGTGCGTCTATGTATGCTTGTATGTATGTGTATATGTATGTGTATGTGTATATGGATATGGATCTAGGAGTGAGGACCTGGATAAACAGGTCAGTCAATCTTTATTGTCTGGGGAAGGTGGTGGGAAGCACACACCGTACAGACATGGAGTGAGTGGTCTCCAGGGAGATACCATTGAGCTGATTAGACAAGAGCTCAAAGAGGCTGCTTTCTTTACTGCTGGGGACCAACCAGAGTGTGGGGGGCGGGGGTGGGGGATAGCTCCTCACTGACCCATCTCCTCCCTCTTCTTTAACAGCTGAGCACAAGGCACTATGAGCCCCCCACAGGTCAGCCAGGAGAAAAGGGTCTCTAGGGGACCAGTCCCTCCTTGACTCTCAAGCCCTTCCCCCCAGTCCTCACTGTGGTATTAAGTGTCCCAGGGGACTTAGACCAATCATGTCCCCTCTCTGATATTCTAATTCCATACTAGAGAAAATAAAGACATAGACCTTTTATCAGAGAGGTCAGTGTGTGCCATCCACACCAAGTCAGCCTTTCCCTTAGCCAAAGCAGGCATTACTAGTTGATCGCCGATGCCCCCCCCCCCTCGCCATGATCAGGCTGGGACATTTCCATGCCTTCCCACGGTACTGAGAAAGGCAGAATTTGCATGAAAAATAAAACCTGCCTACCCCTCCTCAATGGAATATGCTGCAAGGGTTTTACAAGGGTTGGAAGAAACCTCATTCTCTATTTTGCCCTCCAACTCAGGTTGACATTATTCTCCATTGTATCCCCACTCACAATAGAGAAGGAAGGAGAGAAGAGAGAGAACCCCCCCCCCAAGCCACCTTACTGCGTGAGTCTACATGCCAAGCCAGGGGCTCAGTGCTCTGGCTTGGTGCACACAGTGCATGGGCCACTCCACTCTCTCCCTCTCCCTTTCCCTCCCTCTCTCCTGTCTGGACACAATTATGTTAAAAGAGCAATTAGCGACCTCTTAAGCCTGATGGCCTACTCCCCCATTAATCTCTTGCAATTATAAACCCCAAATCTTCACAACAATTGGTCCCAGATGCCCACTAGAGGGACCGCTAATCGCCTCCTTCCCAGCTGAAACCAGCTGTTCGGCTACAGTTTCTGGGTCAGGGAGAGAGATGAGAGGTCACACGTGGCCGAATGGTCAGACGCCGCCAGGGTGGAGATCCTGCAGGAGGGGGGAAGGGTTACCCTTCGGGGGCTCAGGGCAACCTGGGAAGGCACCTCTCCTTACTTTGACTGCCTGCACACCCCAGTCTGCAGTCAGCCTGGGCCGTATCTCTCTGCTCTCCGAGCCACTCTGATTCCTCATTATGAACACACGCTAATTACTGCAGATAATTAGCTCTTCACAGCCACCCGGCCGAGGCGCTCCAGACAAAGAGGCTCAGGAGGCTGTGGACATGGCTGGTCGCCTCCGGCCCACAGCCGCCACCAGAACACCCTGCCAGCTGACCCCAGGTTTGGGGGAGAAGAAATGAACTAAGGTGAAGGCCTGGGTCAATGGTGCTTAAGGCGCACGGCCCCTGCTGCTGCAGGCAGAACCGATTCAGACCTCAGCACTGCAGCTAATTAAATCAATATGAGATAATGAACGGCAATTAGCGGTCCAGCTAGGCACATCCTCTCTTGTAAATACTGTTTCTCTCCCAACGGGGAGCTCTTTCTTAATAATCTGTTTGTGTTTCATTTCCAGGAACTGTAATTCCCCTAAGAAGCTCCTGGGGAAGTGATTTGTTTGTCTGTATAACCACGAAACCGTTCTTCTGGACTCTTGCCTGCCACTGCCTTCGCACAGAGATGATCTGCTTCCGTCTTACTGTTTTAGGTTTGTTTGTTTGTTTGTTTGTTTGTTTTAATTTCTGACCTGTTCAGGGAGCATATGCAGGGATCTCAGCCATCAAAGAAAACACTTATAAATTCTTGAAGGAGTCACAAGGCTAGAGGCAGGTTGAGGACTCCCATTGCTCAGAGAGGAAAACTAAGGTAAGAGTGATGAACCAGTCAGGTGATCTCCTCTGCCATTCAGACCTCTCACCCCCCACATGGTACCCGGGGGCATGATAAGAAGCCTTCTGCCCTCCAGGAGCTCACAAATTCGTCTAGCAAGACAGACTAAGGCACATAACAATTAGAGAGCAATTAGGCACCTAATTGTGTGGCGCCAACAAGCTCGGGGTTCAGTGAGAGTTCGGGGACTAAGGAGAAACAGCAGCAGTATCAGGGCTCGGTCGCTCGGATCTCATCGTTTCCCATCAGGCCCTGCTTTCTGAGTCCTGGCTTTTTTATTTATTCACTCAGAGATTCCATGGTACCCTAAAGTCAATGTGTCTAAAGCAGTCTCCCCAGCCTACCTGCTTCTCAGCTCAATTCCCTTAGAGAATTAGCCACGCCCACCACAGAGCAGTATCCAGGCATAAAGAATGGAACTGTGCCGTTTGCAGAAAAATGCATGGGGAATCCACATCATCCTGTTAAGTGGGATAAGCCAGCTCAGAAAAAAACAAACACTGCATGTTCTCTAGGAGAGACATCGAATTTTAATGTGTGTATGTGTGTGTCCACATGTGTGCCTGTGTGTGTATATATTTATGTGTGTGTGTATACGCCTGTGTGTGTGTATATATATATACATATGTGTGTGCACCTGTGTGTGTGTATATGTGTATGTATGCCTGTGTGTATATGTGTGTGTGCACTTGTGTGTGTATGTATATATATATATATATATATATATATGCATGCATGTGCCTGCCTGTGTGTGTATATGTGTGTGTGTACACATGTACATGCATGCTTACTCACACACACACATCTACAACATAGGAAAAGAGGAAGACTTTGTGGAGGAAGCTAGAGATCTCAAGGGAGGGACACAGAGTTGCAGGAAGGAGTGATGGGTGGAGAAAGACAGACACCACACGTTTGCTCTCACACAGAATGTAGACTTAGGCATGGATACACATGGAATGGAAACAGAAGAAGGATGGGGGGCACCGGGGGACTGGAATGGAGATGAGGGAGGCAGCTGGGGAGGATAGCAGCAGCAGGAGGAGGTGGCTCTGTGTGATGACGTCATACTCAGTGACGTGTGTGCTTACTGAGAAGGTAGAAAAGGTAGCACTCTGCTTGTGAGAAGTATAAGCCTTGTTCTTCACAAGGCTTCCATCTTGCCTGGCTGGACCCAAGGCCTGAACTGGCCCTGAGACCACTCCAGAGTTCCAGCAAACCATATGAAGAATGAAAAGTCCCAGAGAAGCAACACATCCCATCCCAGGATTCAGTCAGCTTCACAAGACAGTTCAGAACAAGTTCAGACTTGGGGAAAATACCACCAGCTCATATCACCTGCCCTCAGGAGACTCAGACTATAGAGAGAAACTTCCCTGTGGCTTGAGGAAATTGGGGGCCCTTGGTCATGGCCATACCATTCTTAACGTCTGGTACTGTCACTGGCTCTGTCCAGGGCACACCTATGGTAAACAGGATTTCATTTCATCTGCCCAGACACCAGTGACAAACGTATGTCAACCCTGCTCTGTAAACCAGGAGTCTGCAGCTCAGAGAAGGGACATGACAGGGAGCTCCAGACTGGAGCCAGCAGGGTCCAGTTCAAACTATACCATCCACCCGCATGGCCTTCATGGGCTGTGCTTCCTGGGAGGGCTCTCTTTATTTGAGCCAGGAAGTCTTGAGTCCTTCCCCATCCAGGTAGATGTATGTGGCTTTGTGCTGGTGAGGTTTCTGTCAACTTGACACAAGCCTAGCCATATTTGGGGAGAGGGACCTCAATTGAAAAATAAAACGCATCAACAGGCAGATCTCTGAGAGTTCAAGGACAGCCAGAGCTACATGATGAGACCTGGTCTTAAAGAAAGAAAGAAAGAAAGAAAGAAAGAAAGAAAGAAAGAAAGAAAGAAAGAAAGAAAGAAAGAGAGAGAAAGAAAGACACAAAGAAAGAAAACACAAAGAAAGAAAAAAGAGAAAGAAAGACACAAAGAAAGAAAAAAGAGAAAGACACAAAGAAAGAAAGAAAAAGAAAGAAAGAAAGACACAAAGAAAGACACAAAGAAAGACACAAAGAAACAAAGAGGGTGAAGAAAGGAAAGAAGAGAAAAACTGCCTCAAACAAATAGTCTGTAGGAATTTCCTTGATTAATGGTTATAGGAGGGACTAGCTCATTTTATATGAAAGCAGGCTGAGCAAGCCATAGGAGCAAGCCAGTAAGCAGCATTCTTCTGTGGCCTCCCCATTCCTGCCCTGACTTCCCTGGATGGTAGACTATAAGCTATTAAATGAAACAACCCTTTCTTCTCCAAGTTGTGTCTGGTCATAGTGTTTTTGTCATAGCAATAGAAACACTAAGTAAGACACGTGTGCATGCATGTACAGGTGCACATGTGTGTGCATGTGGAGCCCTCACACTGGCACTGGGATGCGAATGCTCTCCCTTGTTATTCGAGGTTGGGTCTCTCAGCTATCCTGTTAGCCTAGCTGTCCAGCTTGCATTGTGGATCCTCTTCTCTACCTTGCCATTCTGCTGGCATTTATGTGGGTTCTGGAGATCTGAACCCTGATCTTCAAGCTTAGGTGGCAGATACCTTACTCACTGAGCTCTCTTGGACCCTAGGGTTTGTGACACCGCTAACCGGTCCTGCAGTCAGCAGAGCCTGGGGATGCCAGATAATCCTGTCTCTCCTCACTATTCCTGATCCAGTCATGACCTGGCCAGAGTCCTGCCACCTCCCCCCATGCTCCCATGTTTCCAGCTCCTCAGGAAGCCCTAGACAGGAAGTCAGCCATCTAGGCTTTACTGTGGGTTGCTGCTGTAGACATCAGATGTGCAGTGTTCCAGCCACCTCTGTGGCTACAGTGTTAGTCAGCTGTGACTGCTGGCTCATTAATGCTCCTGGCCAGGGACTGCTCTGAGGGGCTGGGTGGGATGAGCTAAACCCTCATGGCATCCAGGTGGCTCTACTAGAAACAGTTTCAGTTTCGGTGGCTCCACTAGAAACAGTTACAGTTTCGGATTTGAAAGAGGATAAAGGACAGGTAAAAGAAAAGCAGAGTCAGCACCTTCAGGACCTGCACAGTTGGCGCTCAGCTCTTAGCAGGACCACCTTGTCCTTCCTCTTTCCAGTAACCAGCTCCTCAACCTCCTCTCCACTGTGAGCTCAGCTCTGTGTTCTTATCCACAGTGAGTTCCCTGCCCTGCACCCCCACCCCACCCCCACCACCACCCCTGCTTTCGGGAGCGTGAAAGTCCACCAGCAACAACATCTGTTGAAATGAGAATTAAAAATCCGGCTAGATTTTGCTCTGTCCTCATCAACTTGTGAACAGTCAGCCACAGCCCCACGGCTTCACTGACTAATAGAACCCAGGGAATCGGAGGTGGCAGGGTCTCTGGAGCCGAAGCCATCTGACTCTGAAAACCTGACCCTTCACACAACCTGAGCCCTCTCTGTGACTCCTGTGCTTCTCTCTCTCCCAGTGAGTCAGAACTCTTTTGTTCTCCAAGCCTTCCTTCTCCTCCAGCCCCACCCCCCCCCCCCACCACCACCAGTTAAACTCATCTTTATCTCCTGGAGCTCAGGCTGACATCTCGACTCCATCAATTCTACGCTGAAACAACTAAACATTAGAGAATAGTAATGCACAAAAAAGAAAAGGATTTCCAAGGTACTCCCGCTGTCCAAGGCTGAGGGCCCGGCCTGGTCAGATGCAGAGGCAAAGCGCAAACATACACAAAGGAGCTGGAGAGGCCTGGGCATAGGCTCCTGTTGCAAGAGGGAGCTGCATGCAGTCTGAATTCCTCAGACTGTCCAGGGAGGTGGGAGTACCCCACCCCCACCCCCAGCAGGGGACACTATGCTGGCTGTAGAGATACAGCCACACAGGGAAGCATATGCTGGCCTCCACCCTGTGAACCGGCAGATATTGTCTCCCAAACTGACACGGTTGTTACTGATCTGAGATGAGATGGTTCCGTAATTAAAGTTCTCGGAGGAGGAGCCACCGGAACTGAAGACATCACAGGACAAAACAAAGCGATGGTGGATGGTGACTGGGCTGAAAGCTTGTCCCAGCTCACTGGCTATCATGGAGCCGGAAGGTGCTCTGCAGGCCGCTGGGGGGAGGGGGCGGGGATGGTCAACATTCTCACCCAGCTATGTTACCCTAGAGCTACAACACTGATCTGACAGTCAGGGTGTGCCCACTGGTGCAATAGTGGCATGACTGTTATGGGGTGGCAACTGTTACGGGGGTAACAACTGTTATGGGATGATGGTTGTCATTGGGGGACAACTGTTATGGATGACAACTGTTATGGGTGACGACTATTATGGGGGTGATGGCTGTTATGGGGTGACGGCTGTTATGGAGTGATGACTGTTATGGGGTGACAACTGTTATGGGGTGACAACTGTCATGGGTGACGACTATTATGGGGGTGATGGCTGTTATGGGGTGATGATTGTTATGGAGTGATGACTGTTATGGGGGTGATGGCTGTTATGGGGTGACGGCTGTTATGCGGGTGACCAACAGCTTTCTGGTTGGAGCGGAATCATGCAGGATCCTGGTAGAAGTTCATGGCTGGGGGGAGGGGTCATAAGCACTGGAAGGGAGGGTCTGCTGCTTGTGGGACTTTTGGGTCAAACAGCCATTGAAATGCTTAGATTAGTGCTGTTCTCAGCTTGGTCAGAGAAGCTTCTGTTTGCTGTGAATGAGAGTGGCTACAACCTCGAAGTACAGAGAATAAGTTGTGAGCTCAGCCCAAAATCAAACATCTACGATGTCACTGCCCACCCCAAGACTCGGGGAACATACAGAAGGGGAGATGGTAAAATAATGTGGTGGCCAGAGCTGGGGATGGGGGTGGGGGGAGTGAGAGGTGGGGGGCTTTGAAATGTTGTCTTCTGGATATGATGTAGCAGCAGCTGTTGCACATATGAACTCAAAGCAGCCGAGTCTCTGTGCAAGATCAAACATGTCAATATTCCATCACGAACGGGAGAGGGTCTCATGAGCCCCCGTTCCTCCCTGAGGAGCTTCTGGGGGAGGGAGAGTCATTTTCTCCAGTGGTGTAGACATCAGTGAGCCTCTGTGACCCCACCCTACACTCATGAAGGAGATGCCAGTAAGATGCAGCAGCCTGCAGAAACAGTCCTGAAAGTAGGAGGGGCTTGTTGGAGAAACTGAGGTTCCACAGGAGGTGGAGGGAGATAAAAAGGGAGAGTGGGGGAAAGAGCTTATAAACGTATATGAGACTGTCAAAGCATGAGTGTTGCCATGTTATGTGCATAGACACACTATTACATGCATATATACATTTAGGAGCCATGGTCAGAGTCAGGCCTGGGGAAGTGTTCAGCCAGTGAGCACGTGCCTTATATGAGACATAAGATTTTGAGTCTGATTCCCTAGAACCCAGAAAACATCTGGGTATGGTGGGCTTGCCTGTAACCTGAGTTCTGGGGATGTGAAGACAGGCACGTTCATTTGGCTCACTTGTCAGACATCCTAGGCACATCAGTGAGCCAGGCCGGTAAGAGACTCTGACCCCAAACAAGGACTGCTCCTGAGGAATGGTTCCTGAGACAGGCACACACACACACACACACACACACACACACACACACACACACACGTTGGTGTGGCCAAGCACAGAACAACCCAGGTTCCAGAGCTTCAGTGAGGGACTTACCCTGGAACAGGAGACATGGCCAGGTGTCCAGCTGACAGAAGAAGCTGACAGAAACAACTTGAAAGCAGAAATATTCATTACCAAGAGACCTCGGCCCTATGAATTGCTCAAGAATGCAAGCCTCTGTCTCCTTCCCAGCTATGCCTTGAGTTTTAATCCAAGGTGAACACTTGATTGCTTCTGGGGTGGAGTTGAATTAATAAAGTTTCCACCCCTCTTACCCTTGGCCTCCTAGGCAACAGCTGAGGAGCAGAGTGTCCGCACCTCCATACATCTGGTCTACACAGGGCCCATCCAGTGGGCCACAACCAGCCCTGGTGGCCCAGAGTCTCCTGACGGATGAGGCAGAGCCCTGTGACATGGCTGTTATTGATCTGAGTGGTTGTCGGCAGAGGGGAAGGTTGTAATTGCCTCTGTAGTTTTATTGTAAGCACCCGGAGGGAAATTAAAGCCTTCGGCTAATGGGGTGCTCGATCCCCAGCCTATGATGCATTGGTTCCAGCCAGGTCCCTGGAATACCAAGTGGGTGATCAGGGCATCATTTTTAAAGGCAGATCCTGTTTGGAGCTGAGGTCCTTTGCAGACTTGAGGAAGAGATGGGGCAGATATCTTCAGAGCTGACGGTCTCTAAGAATCACACCAGGTCCTGCTTAAGGCATGTGTTGGGGATGGGGGACCCTGTAATTGGTGATAAAGGCTAGCCAGCCCCCTCTGTGTCCAGGGAACTGCTTAGACGGAACCACCCCCTGCACTGCCCAGCCTGGCCAACGTACAGTCTCGAGTCTACCCCAGACTCGGCGGGCAATCTTGATCTGAAGACATAACAGTGCTAGGAGGCTTCCTTCCCTACTCTGAACATGAAAATATTGTTTTAAACCAAAAGCGATTGGAATACCACAGGGCTCAGGGAAGACATTCAAAACATTAATTTCCTTTAGTGTCTGTCACGAGCCCGAGGACAGGCCTGTCATTCATACCCATGTATAGGCGAGCGATGCAGTTGATCAACAGCCAACCCATTAATAATCTTATATTGACCCATTACTCAGAGAAGGAATACAACTCCAAAGTCATGTGAATGCTTAGAGAGGGGTGGAGGGGGAAGGTCTGAGGACAAACCGACTCCAGGGCCTAGGTTCATGAACTCAACTAATGAGCTCTTGGTTTGAATTTTATCATCTACACAGTGGAAAAGTTTGTGGGTACAGCCAGGGAGAACCGCCCTCACCCAGTGATGGCAAGGCTCTGATTCTCATGATCCAAGGTTCCTGAAGGCCACTATTTCCTGAGCAGATGCTTGCATGTGGCCTTACTCTAGCCCAGGCTGCTGGGGTAGCTGCCACAGTCCGGTCCAGATTCCCAGAGCTGAGGGGAGGGGGCACTGAGGTTCCTCCCCACCAGACCCCAGGGCTCTTCCAGAGAGCAGTGTCTCCCTCCCTTCCCTGCTCCCAGCATTGCTGTTCCCCTAATGCTGCCCCTCACCCACCTCCAGCTCAGCCCATCTCCTGGGCTTACATCCAAGCCGAGAAAAGATGGGGCGTATTTTATCCAGGGACCATCTCTCATCCCGTGGTTGACTTATAGCGAATGAGAATTTCTCCCAGGCAGACTCTCTCCCACTGTCATGTGTACATCTCTGGGGGAGGGGCCAGGGTGACCCTCCTGTATACCCCACAGATCTGGTGGGAGCCGATTTCTCTGGAACTGAGGCCTCCTATCTGTAAAGCTCCTGGGTGGGAACACAGACAAGACAGAGAGCAGAGCTTTCAGAAATGATCGTGCGTCTGCACATGTGCCCACCCTGATAGGTTTCTTGGCCATCTTGGACCTCTGTGTCCCAATCACCTCACATGTGTGCACAGAGCCTAGGAGGTAACCTTTGGTCACCACGGACAGCTACACCCTAGCTGAGATGCAAAGGCACCCCATAGACACAACACCCATCTCTGCCGGGGACTCACACTGTAGAACCCCACCCCCTCCCCCAGCTGCTGCCTTTCAGCTGAGGATCCAGAGGCTGAACACAGTCATCAGCACCACTATGGAAGATGTGAGTATCCTGGTGTGAAACCCATCTTGGCCACTTGTGACAGCCGACCTCCCCCTCTCGAGGGCAGCTCTGCAGTCAGAATCCCACATCTGCGTTTTGATTTTTTTTTTTTTTATTGAAGTTGTAGTGACTTCCCGCAGCTCAGCAATCTGAAAAATGACATGGTTATTGTCTTATAGTTTGTAAGTCCAGGAGTCTAAAATCAAAATGTCAGGGACTGGGAAGAGGGAACTATGGGTAGTCTTTGCCGCTGAGCATGAGAAACTGAGATGGTCAACCTGTTTTCCAGGTACATACACGTGTGTGTGTGTGTGTGTGTGTGTGTGTGTGTGTGTGTGTGTGTGTGTGAGAGAGAGAGAGAGAGAGACAGAGACAGAGACAGAGACAGAGAGAGACGAGAGAGACAGAGAGAGAGAGAGACAAAGACAGACAGACAGGCAGAGACAGAGAGAGAAAGAGAGACAGAGAGAAAGGGTGAAGAGGGAGAAAGGTGAGATCACAATCACGATGAGGTAGGATGGAGTCAGCTCTCTGTAGCTTCTAGATCCATCTCCCATGGAATTCAGTTTTCAAGCTTGTTCCTTCTAATATTTCAGAGGTGCCAAGACCTCTAGGAGGAGGGGCCTGGCTGAAAGAAATGTATCCCTGAAACTGGCCTTTGAGGGACAGAGTAGGCTCTTGATTCTGATCTCTCTCTGCTTCCTGGCCTTCAAATAAGTAAACCAATAAAGTGGCCAGGGAACCTGAGCTGGTGATGTGAGCCCTTGGCGTGGTCAGGAACGGTGACATTTGAGCAAGACCTAAAGGAATGTCATTGTAAGAAGAGGAGCCAGGAACAGAAAGGCCCCGAGGCAGGAAAGCCTCTAAAGGATAACAGAGAAGTGCCATGACTGCATGGATGCAGAGGATGGGGTGGCAATGGGGCAGGAGGTTTCCAGGGGCCGGGGCCGGCCTTACAGTTTCATTCTCCTTAGCGTGGGACTCCAGAGTGGGTTTCTACAAGGAAATGGTTTGCCGGCAGTGTGGCATGCTCACACGGAGGCTTTAAGGGTAGTCCCCACCTCTGGCTCCTGCCTTGCTCCACTTCCTGCTCTGAAGTCCCATGAGCATCCTCCACTGTCCCACCCTTCCTCAGTCACAAACTTGAGCAGCCAGGGACTGGAAGTCTCTCCTCCCTGCTGATGACAGGCATGGTGGCCACAGAGACATTGAAAGCAAGGGACACACATAGACCCGTGCCCTGTGAGGCAGATCGGGGCAAGCTCACTGTCCAGCAGCTCGACAGTGCAGACTCCTCTCTGGTCACCAAGGCAACAATCTCAGGACTGCAGTCAGCCATTTTCCCGAGTGTCCAGACAGCAAGGGAGACTCTGAACTCCCATGGTGCCTTTGGGACATAAGCCAGGCTTCTCCACACCCTCCGTTCTGTTTTCTAGCATGTGGCCATCTTCCAGGGATGCCCTCTTCCCAGATGTCTGGTCTGAGGTTCGAGTCACCCCTTTGTCAGATGTACAAGGTCAAGATCAGAGCTGTGGGTGTCTCCTTTCACTGCAGCTTGGCCTTGGTCAGCCTCTTCCCCAAGCCTGCTTCCTCTAGATCCTCAGCTAGCACAGGCCATTTCCAGTGTCACCTGGGCCTGCTAAGTAGAGGCTGATGGTCCAACCTGAGACACTGGAACCCCAGGCCTGTTTCCACTTTCCCCTTAACTTTCGTTCCACTTTTCTCTCCGATACTGTCACCCTCCTTTGCCTTATTAACAAAGCTATTATTTCTTCTGCTTCAGGGCAGGCAGCATAAATCTGAGAAGCAGATGGAGAAAAATGGAGGGAAAGAGTGAATGCAGGGGATATGAAAGGCAGAGCCCAGGACAAGCCAGTCTC
Source organism: Arvicanthis niloticus (assembly GCF_011762505.2). Lineage (NCBI taxonomy): Eukaryota > Metazoa > Chordata > Mammalia > Rodentia > Muridae > Arvicanthis > Arvicanthis niloticus. The sequence goes on from NC_133432.1 coordinate 2,722,770, forward strand.
CTCAGACCCAGGTCTGCATCCACCATGCTTCTGCTGGGTTTACATCTGCAGCCTGGCTTTCCTTGAAGAAGGTAAGTCTATTTCTCTGTGTTCGTAGCAGAGGGCCTCATGCTGATACACATTTGGTATGAACCCCTAAGCACGGGCCACTGGGTTACATCATAGTTCTACAGCATGGACGCTGTGCAACCTTGGACAAGAGGCTTAGCCTCTCTGAACACCAGTAAGTCTCTGGCAATCCTGGAAGAGCAGGCAATCGGGTGCTCTGAAGGGTTTCCTGAAGTGGGATCAGGCTGGGTGCTCAGACCCAACGAGCCAGATGGCAGTGATGAGCTGCAGGAGGAGTCACTGTCTTCTGTGAAATACAGCCAGGCTGGTGGAAATGCAGGCGGGGGTGGGGGGACAGGCTGGAATGTTGATTTATATGAGTTTAGATTGGAAGGCAGCTCTGGGGATGGAGCCCAGCATTCCCAGAAAACAAGAACATGGTCTCATCCCGTGGAAAAGGAGGCACTCACCACAGCTGCTAAAGTGGTAGAAATCATGTGTGCTTGGCACCATAGGAACTGTGAAGACCCCCCAGGGCCATGATGGTGACCCACCAAGTATCACCTCAGTGGTCCTCTTCTCGGCCTTGAGGAAGGGTTGTGCATGCCCATTGTATAGGTGGAGAAACTGAGGCTTTGGAAAAACAAAGATGAGCAGAACAGAATGTAAATCCTGGCTTTGCTCCCAAATACCCTCCTCTACACACATGGAGGAAAGACAGACCTAAAGACTGTAAATTTTGACCCTTGTCCCCTGAGGCTTCCATCGCTGTTGGCAAGCCCCACTGTAGAGCACCAGAGCACTGCAGCTGAGCCTCTGCACACAGTCCCTCCCCAGCCTGATGGTTTGTCAAGTTTTACTGGGACTTGAGGAGAAACGGGTTCTGGTTCCTGGCCAGGCCCTATCAGCTGTTCTGACTCCCATTCTCTAGTGGGTACTTGCCGGGATGCCTGGTAGAAATGGATGGGGCAAGCTGTCATTGCAGATGATTGTCTATATATTTAAAAAAAAAAAAAAACCATTATTTTGAAAACCCACAGCATATCCATCCATCCAGTAGAAAACTACTCAGGAAATTTAAATTTTAAATAAATAATTTCTTAAAAGGCTGCTATGAAGGCTGCAGAGCTGGCTCCATGATTAAAAGCACAGACCACTCATCCAGAAGATCTAGGTTTGGTTCCCAGCACCAACACGTCAGCTCACAACCATCTGTAACTCCAGCTCCAGGGGATCCAGTGCCCTCTTCTGACCTCCATAGGTACAAGTGTGCAAAAGCACCCATATACATAAAATAAAACAAAAATTAATATTTTAGTTTAAAAGGGGGACTGTGAATTCATCTAATGCCATGGAAGACTCACAAAGCACTTCACAAAATAGAGAAGCCACAAAGGCTCCAAACCAGGAGGCTCCACATGGTAACACTGGGCAGGGACGGAACTGTGATATGTCAGTGCTTAGCTTTTTAAAGCTCACCAATTCAGCATTTTATTACAAATCAACTTTGTCTCAACAGGGAGAGCATCTTTTTGTTTATTTTTATTTTTCATTGTGTGTGTGTGAAGGCACAGACAGCTGTGTGTGCTCACAAGGAGGCCAGAGAAGGACATCAGATGGCCTCTCTCTATACTTCTCCACTTTATTCCCTTGAGACAGGGTCTCTCGCTGTACCTGGAGCACCCCGACTTAACTCAACTGCCTTATCAGAAATTTCCCAGCATCCTTCCCAACACTGGGATTATAAGCACATACATCCCTGTTCACTGTTTGTGTGGGTGTGGAGATTTGAACTCAGATCTGCAGGCTTGCACAACGACTCCATGAATGCAGACTTCTGCCCACAAAGACAGTGTGCAGGCTCTAGCAGCCCCAAGCCACCAGCAGTTGTTGCTAGCAACACCCAACAGGGAATAAAACACATCTTCACTCAAATAGAAATGTTAAAGGTCACACTGTAGCCAGTGAGGGCTATCCACATGTCCCTGAGAGCTTGCCACTGACTGGATGGTGAGCTTGCTTCTCCCCGAGGCAGACGAGAACATAACTGGCTCATCCCCACACCACATACATCTTCTGAAGGCTTTCTGCAGGGACTTTCCCAGGACACAGCTGCCTTCCCAGGGGAGCCTGTGAACACCAAGGTCTCTTGGGGGCATACCTATAGACATTCCCAGTCTCTGGGCCTAGGCAGACATCGTCCCCACCCCCCACAGCAAGCTGAACACAGTAACAATGTATTCCCAGCTCCCCCTGAAAAGAGAGTCAGGTGCTAAATGGAAGATTTGCTTGAGTGCATGGCTGGGACCTAAGCAAAACCATATTAAGGAAGTCATATTTATTATCTCCATAAAGTCACCTGCGCGGCAGCACGGGGGGGGGGGGGGATGGCAGATGGGAGGCTCAGGTGCACAGAGAGCCAAATCGGGTCTGTCACAGGGGTCTGAGCCTGTGGGGCATGGCTGTTCCACCTGGGAGAGATAGGTGGTATCCGGCTCAGAGGTTGGGTGCTCCGCAGCTGTAGCGGTGGGGGCTCCTGCAGACTTAAGAGGGAGGGCATGGGTCCCCAAGAGAGTACGCTGAGGCAGTCCGTGGTGGGCCCGGGGTGAAAAGCCACAAAGGGCACAGATGAAAGCTGACAGACTGGCAGAACAGATCGCACCCGATGAGAACTCCAAGGGTTCTGAAGAGAGAAAGGAAGGGGACCTCAGAGTTCTGTGGGCCAAGTCTCCATTGGTTACAGTGCCCAGGCTAAGGCTGCAGAGGAGCTGGAAACCACATGTGCTGGACAAGAGTGAGCTTCACCCAGGGGAGGATGCTTCAGGCTGATTCTCCCACAGGCACCAAATGGCTGGACAAGGTCCTTCGTGGAGAAGAGGAAGGTCCAGGAAGGACGAGGAAGGGAGATGTGAGCAGTATCAGTTCCCAGACCTTCACCTCCGTGCACCGCTGGGCCATCACCTTGTCTCTTGGCCACCAGACCTTTGTGGTCAGTGGCTGCCTCCAGGCCCAGATCTTAACCCACACTCCAGGCCTTGTCAGCTGTCAGCATCTTTCTCTGGAGAAACCAGAAGTTTCTGTCTGTCCTCTCCATAGCATGCCAGGAGGCAGGTGTTCCCTCCCACCCCACCCCCCATTTCTCTGCCTCTGAACACTGGAATCACAGCCATGCACCGACACACAAATTTTTATGTGGGTTTCTTCTTCACACTCACAATGTGAGCACTATATCCACCGAACTATATAGTAACTTCCTGGACTCACACAGGGAGAATGCTGAGCTGTTCCTTGGGAGGAAAAAAAAAAATCACTCATGGTTATCACAACAGATGAGCTGAATTTTAACACACCTGTCAACCTAGCACACAGAAAACTGAGGCAGGAGGATCTCAAGTCCAAGACCACCCTGTCTCACATAGGAAAATCTTATTTAATTTTAAGGATTTTTAAATGTCATGAACCACACGTAGTCAGGGCTAGCACATGGGTAGGGTGAGAAAAGAAGATGAACTACTATAAATTTCATATAAATTTACCCAGAGTCAGTGTCCTCATGTTCCAATCCTGCTTGGCTGGGACCAGCATTTGTCCCTTTAACCTTGAAGGACAGTTGCTCACTTGTGGGACCTCCGATAGAAACCAAGACTGGGGCAGGTCACAGGTCAGAAGCTGGCACAATGCACAGGCCTGCAAGCCAGACACTTGTTGATGGAACTAGTGTCTTTCAGAAGAGACTCAGCTTTGTCTCTGGAGCATTTTGTATTAACTTGGAAAAGCTGAGAGAGTTATGCAAATTAGCCTGTTGACCCAGAATATTCCTAGTAAAAGCATGATGCATAAAGTTCCCCTCTGCACACATGGAAAAAAAGTTTCCTTGGTGCCAATTATGGGCTTGTTGGTGCTTGGCTTCTGTCACAGTGAATGGGTCCCATTTACAGCAGGTAAAAACCCAGCTGACTTGTATTGTAGGATTTTTTTCCCCCTATGTTTACGGACCCAGTGTAATAAAACGTTGCTTCTTCAGATGTTAACATATTTGGTATTTAATCTGTCATTAGAACCTATAGGATGTCTGCCCTGAGGTGCTCAAAAACCAACTCCTCTAGCTGCTGTGGGGTGGAGCAAAAGTTGGGGTACTGGGTGTGATGGTTTGAATTTGCTCAACCCAGGGAGTGGCACTATTAGGAGGTGTGGCCTTGTTGGAGTGGGTGTGGCCTTGTTGGAGGAAGTGTGTCACTGTGGGCGTGGGCTTTAAGACTTTCCTCCTGATACTTGTTAATTCAAATGTTCTACATCAAACAGATGAATGGAAATCTGCCCTATAGCAGATCCTGTCACAGACTTTGCCATAACAGACAGACAGGCAGGTTTACACACTGACATACTGATTCACATGTGTGCGTGTGCCGTCAGACACACTTGTACACACATGTGCGTGTGTATATTTGAAATCTGTAGAACTGACATTCTAAAAATGTCCACTGTGTGCATAGCATGAGGATTAGATGGAAACATAGGAAGAGCAGTCTTCCCTGTGGGCATTCAGTGAGGCAAACAGCTCCTGTACCTGAAACCCAGCCCCTCTTGTGGCTTGAGTGAGGATACCGAATAGTTTTATGCCAGCTTGACACAGGCTAGAGTCATCTGACAGGAGGGACCCTCAACTGAGAAATGCCTCCACAAGATCAGGCTGTAGGCAAGCCTACAGAGCACTTTCTTGATTATTGATTGACATGGAAGGGTCCCACCCATTGTAGGTGGAGCCACCTTTGGTTAGGTGACTGAGCAGGTCTGGTAAGCAGCATTCTTCCATTTCCAGGTTCCCTCCCTGGGTTCTCTCAGTGTTGAACTGTGGTGTGGAGGTATGCGTCAAATAAATCTTCTCCTCCCCAAGTTGTTTTTGGCCACATATTTCACCAGAGCAATAGAAATGCTGAGAATTGGTTCCAGGATTGTGGGATATTGTGACGGACCTGACCATTGTGTTTCGGAAGGATTGTGGAAGGACTTCAGAACATTGGGTTGGGAAAGCCATTGAGTGTTTGAGGCTTGGTGAACGGTTCTGTGGGAGTTTGGAAGATAAGAGTGGAGAGAGAAAGAGAGAGAGAGAGAGAGAGAGAGAGAGAGAGAGAGAGAGAGAGAGAGGCGCAGACAACCTTCTCTGACAGGAGCGCTGGCTTGTGATGTTTTAGACTCTATGGGCCATTTGATGTTTTGAATTAAAATTCAGCCGTTCTGATGACCTGGGGCTAAAGGTCAGCTGTGGTTAAAAAGAGACCAAACTACTGAAGTGAAACCTTTGTGTTCCTGGGACAATTAATGCTGGTCATCTGGAGCTGAGAAATTAGCAGTTATTAAGAAGAGACCAGCATCACTGAGGATCGTAAATCTGGGAGTGTTTCTTCTGTGTCAGCTGAGAGGGCCAAGGAAGGCGGCATCTCATGCTGGCAGCTGAACTTTGTAATGAATAAATGTCACCCAGGTGATACTAGTTCTGAAGGAAGGGAAGCGTCGTGGAAAGCAGCTGATGTTTGGCACTGTGAGAGGCCACTGGCAAAGGTGCAGCCTCTGTGGGCGTGGAAGCTCACGATTGAAGGGTTCAGGTGGAGACGCTGAGGCTTGACACCATAAGGAGAGCCCAGGAGAGGCTGTTGGTAAAAGTGCAGCCCAACTGTAACAGTGGCTCCAGCATTTGGGAGATGCCAGCACCACAGGGCGACTGCCACGGACACAGCCATGAAGCCAGCCTGAACCTATGAGCCAAGCTGTTTGTGCTGCAGAGGGCAGAGCCAGAGAGGTGACACGGGCATTTTAGAGGAGCTCCGAAAATCATGAGTGAATCCCAGATATTGACAGTGTGTTACCTAAACCGTTGGAGTCTGGTATTGCTTTGTTCTGGTTGCGGCTGTGCTCCGGCTCTTCCCGCTTGAAGTAACAAAGTAGCTAACGTTTCTTCCTCCCTCAGGAGCCCACAGTTGAGAGATTTTGAATGGTTGAGACTTTTTAGAAAGACTCTGAATATTTTAAAAAATACTTTGGACTTTTAAATGTCCTTTTTTTTTTTTTTTTTTTTTTTTTTTTTTTTTTTTTTTAAGGCTATGGGACTTTTAAAAGTTAAGCTGTTTTGTACTGTAATTTTGATATTAATGTGCAATCTCGGGGATAAACAAAAAAAAAGGAAAGGTTATGACCTAACAGTGATAAGGGTTCAGTTGTGCTGGCTACCTTTACTGTCAACTAGACACAAGCTAGAGTCATCTGAGAAGAGGGAACTCCAATTGAGAAAATGTCCCCATGAGATCAGGCTGTAAGTAATCCTTAGGACAATGTCTTAGTGATTGATATGGGAGAGCCTCACCCATTGTGGGTGGGCCCAGCCCATTGTGGGTGGAGCCATCCCTGGGCTGGTGGTCCTGGGTTCTATAAGAAAGCAGGATGAGCAAGCCAGTAAGCAGCACCCCTCCATGGACTCTGTGTCAACTCCTGTCTCCAGGTTCCTGCCCTGTGTGAGTTCCTGTCCTGACTTCCTTCAGTGATGACCAATGATATAGAAACTTAACCCAATTAACACTTGTCTCCCCAAGTTGCTTTCAGTCATGGTGTTCATCACGGCTACAGCAACCCAAACTAAGAGACCGAGCTTAGGTGAGAGGTTACTTAAAGGGGGTCTTGGCATTCTTGCTCCAAGTGGCCACACCTAGAAAACCAACACAGATAAGGGCTTCCTCAATGGAGTATCTGCTCTAGTCTACCCCGGCCTCTGTATACTCTGTGCCCTCTGAGCCACAGGCAGTGCTGTGAGGTGTGAGGGGATGTCTGGATACTCAGCCCCTGCTGTGAGCTTCAACTGAGGGAGTGTGTCCCCTAGCTCTCCTGGGATGACCTTCTGCAGACGGTCACGGCTGACCTCCCGGTGCAGGCTGCTTGGCTCAGAGGAGCATCACTTACAACGTTCTCTTGCTCTTCAAAGCCCACCAGGACCTCAAGAGTCCTGCCCTGAACCTATTGGAAACCAGCACGCTCCAGTGCCTTCTATATAGTGTTGGGTGATGGGCACGTGACCCCCCTCACATGTTCCATATCTGGAAACCGTGGAAGAAGCTACAGACACAAGGAGGCTGACACCTGAACTCCCAACACCACTATTTTGTGGGATGATGATGGTGGTGGTGGTGGTGGTGGTGGTGGTGGTGGTGGTGGTGGTGATGGTGATTTTGCATAGATGAGGGTAGTGGTGTCAGCATGACCTTGCCCCAGGGCAGAGCTCTGAGATTCTAGACTGTGTTTGGAATCAACAACCGTTTTGAACTTAGGTGACCTTGGTCTCCTGAGGTGTTTCTTCCTCTTCCTCCTCCCTCTCATCAAGAGTGGAGGGCTTGCTGCATGCACGGGACTTGATAAGCAGGGTTACGTGCTCTCCTGGGGACCCAGAGTTCTAGACTGAGAAGCTTGGGTCCAGCACTGCTTCCCACTTGAAGATGTTGACTTACTATGTGACTTCATTTAGATTGAAACCCCACCCCCAGATTTCTGCCCTGTCCATGGACCCCAAGGAGCTCAGGCCTCAGAGCTGATAGTCTCTAGTCTCCCCTGCACTTGAGGACCCTGTGAGCCATGGTCTGCTGGATCCTGAGGCTAGAGAGCACCATACCACAGTCACCCACTGTCAGGTCTGGATCTGTGAGCAGCCATTTGTCCCCACCCTGGCTCCTGTTGACTGTCTTGGGTCAGAGCAGAGTGTCTACAATAATGGGCTATTAATCGCTAATCCCAACCACATGTGACACTTGCCTGGAAGGGAACAGATTGTCCACATGACTCCTCTCAGTGGGCCCAGGCACTGCCATCCTGTTAGGCTCTGCAGCTCAAGCTCAGAGGGAACACCTGGTCAAGTGGGAGCCCCAGTCTACCCAGAGAAGCCCTTGGGTTTTGAGGAGACTGAGAACACTGCCATCTGGCAGGCCGGGTCTCGGAGCTTCTGTTGTCATACAATCGTGCAGGGCTCAGTAGGGATTGTGGGCAGGCTGCACTGTGTCCTCGAAGTGGATTCAACTGCTGAGGTCAGCTGTACATCCTGAGGCACGGGAAGGATGCAGGACTTTCTCAAGAGTGGAAACATCCCGTCTCTGGGCTTCTCTGTAATGTGGTGTGCTCTTGGGGGCTGTGTGTGGACCGTGGTTGTGATTCTACTGGATTTTTCTATTGGTGGTTAAGTCTCAAGCCAAATTCAAGCCAAGGCCCAAACTAAGTACAGGGGAGCAGAACAGAGCAGTAGTCAGCCCCCTCGAGAGACCAGTCCTGGAAGGTCGCCTCCTGAACCTGTGCCTGACAGCAACGAGGCCAGGCAGGGTCCTTTGAACTCCCAAAGTCTGGTAGCCTGTGGGGTCTACAGGCAGCAGAACTTGGGACTTGACATCCAAGAGTGTGGTTTGGGCCATCAGAAGCAGCAAACCTTGCTCCTCCTTAACGACTCATTTAAAACATTCGAGTATACGTGCGCATGCGCATGTGTGGGTCAGAGGTCATGACGGTTGTTTTCCACAGTTGCCCTCCAACTTATATTTTGAGACAAGGTCTCTTGTTGAACTTGGAGCTGAAATACATGGCTGCTGGGATCTGAACTCTGGTCCTCATATTTATGTAGCAAGTGCTCCACTCCCAGCCCCTCATTCCTAACAACTCTTAAACCCAGTCTCTCCTCCCACTCCCCACAGTCTTTCCCTTCTCTCTCTCCTCCTCTCCCTCCTCCTCTCCCTCCTCCCATTCCTTTTTCCTTCCCTCCCATTCCCCCTCCCCTTCTTCCTTCTCTCCCTTTTCCCCTTCCTTTCCCCCCTCCTCCCCTCCTCCCCTCCTTTCACTTTTCCTGAGACAAGACCTGGACTCAGAGACGGGCAGTCCATCCTCTTTTCAATCTGTTGGTGTGGAAGTCAACAGAGTTTGACTTTCAGTTGTGGTGAATGAGAGACGGCCTCCCCCAACTCCTAGAGGCTTGGCTGCAGAAATTGCCAGAACCCAGGAGGTGTTTCTGAAGGTAGGGAAGGTTCCTGGTCTGAAATTTGCTATGTCACCTTTGTTAGTTTGGGTGCCCTCTCTGAGCCTCAACTGTAGAGTCAGACTTGGCACAGCAGGAGTGAGGGGGTAACTGGTCTGTTCCTACTCTCCACAAGCTTTTGTTGCATGCTCTGTAGGGATCTCAAGATGAAGAGACAGTCAGGACTAGGTTGCTGTCCCTATGAGTTGATAATCTGGAGAAGGAGGTGGGCATCAGGCAAGACAGCAGGTCCCTAAATGGGGTGAGTTATCAGGAAGTACCGGGCCAAATTACCCTGCAATGTAAGTAGAAACTTGGAGGTCTTAGGTCCTGAGGCCTGTGACCGTCAGCCCATATCAAAGCTAAACTTCTTTGGTCCCCACACTCAATATAGGGATCCTGTGCTTATAGCCCCAGGGCACCAGAGCCAGCTTGTTCAGGCCTCCTGAGGTGTTGCAGCCTCCCCCACACAAGCATAAGCCCATCATGGCCCTCCCTGCCTCCCCCTCCACTCCCCACAGCTCCCATTTCCCCCCCATTTTTCTCTCAGCACTTCTTGCCTTTCATTTCTGACCAAACTTCGAATGACGGGAACATTGATAAATTAATGATCGTAATTAATAAAAATTGACTCTGCGCTAATAAATTATTATGAAATGGCCTGTCGGCATTTTAATGAAATGCAGAAAGCTTCTGTAATGAGATGAGGGTGTGTGCTTTCTCAGCCAAGACGTGAGGGATTATATCCACAGGGCACCTAGGGTCTGCAGGGGGAGGGTCCTGGGGGGATAAGGAGCAGTTCCCTTGAGAGGGACCCTGGGGAGCACTGAGTTCTGCATCCCATGTCCTCACCCGTGTCTGGTCACCTCATCTTGGCTGCCCCGTGGGTGGGAAGATCGTCATGGCCCTTTCCTTTTACAAATGATGAAGCTGCTGTTCTGGGAGAGTAAGACACCACCCAGGTCAACAGAGCTTAGGATATTGGGCTGAGATCAAACCCAGCCCCAGCCCCAGCCCTGGGCCTCTGCCCCAGCCTCCAGTCCCAACCACTGTCCCTGCCCCAGACCCCAGACCCAGCCCCCACCCCCAGCCCCAGCCCCCAGCCCCAGTCACTGTCCCTGCCCCAGACCCCAGACTTCATTCCCAGCCACTATCCCGACCCCAGACCCAGCCCCCTGCTCCCAGCCCATGCCCCAACCCCAGCCCCCTGCCCCAGTCCCCAGTCTCAGTCACTTTCCCTGACCCAGACCCCAGACTTCATTCCCAGCCATTGTCCCGACCCCAGACCCAGACCCAGACCCCTGCTCCCAGCCCCCAGCCCCAGCCCCAGCCCCAGCCCCCAGCCCCCTGCTCCCAGCCCCCTGCTCCCAGCCCCAGCCCCCAGCCCCAGCCCCCAGCCCCCGCCCCAGCCCCAGCCCCCTGCTCCCAGCCCATGCCCCAACCCCAGCCTCCTGCCCCAGCCCCCAGTCCCAGTTACTTTCCCTGCCCCAGACCCTAGACTTCATTCCCAGCCACTGTCCCAACCCCAGACCCAAACCCAGACCCAGACCCAGCGTCAGCACTAGCCCCAGGCCCAGCCCCAGGTCTTGATCTATTATAGTACCTTTGAAAACCCTGGGGAATGGAGCTAGAGAGAGAGCTCAGTGGCTAGGAGCCATGTACTGTTCAAGAGGATCCAAGTTCAGTTCCCAACACCCATGTGGCTTCCCACCTGGCTCAACAAGCTCCTGTAACTCCAGCTCCAGGTATCTGATGGGCTCTTCTGGCCTCCACAGGTACCCACTTGCATGTGTGCATAGAAACGCACACAAATAAAAATAAATATTTAAAAAACAACAACCTTGGCTTTGGAGGGACAGAGGCATAAGTTCAGTGTCTGCTTAGAATGGAGTTTCTTGGCCTCCGTTTGCCTGGAGGCATCTAGGGCAACCCTGTCTCCTCTAAGTGTGCCACAGGTCCTGTGTAACGTCTCTAAGAAGAAAACAGATGGAGGCGCAGCAATGCCCATCCGTGCTCCCCCACGGGCTCTGCGCTGCATTTGATGTTATGAGGTTGTCCCAGCCCTTCATAAACTGGAGCAATGAATGTAAAACAACCCACTTTTACAACAGCATTGTTTAACCCTGCACCAATTAAAAGTACCTGTTATTAAAAAAGGTAATTATGCAGTAATTAGTTTGACACAAGACATTAAGCAGATTATTATCAAAGCCAGGGGAACTAGTAACTTCCATAGCCAGTGTCCTCCCCCTCCCTACCGGGGCCTTGTGTAGAACTCAGGGCTCACTGTGGCCATCGGTAGCTTGGGAAATGCAGACCTTGGGTCTCCAGAGCAGCTCGCAGCTTTCCAGTGGAGAGTGTCCATGGGGGAGGGCTACAGAACACTTCCCAGACATGTGTGGGGCCAGAGTGGACATGAGCAGACTGTCAGTGGAGGTGAAGGGGGGTGGGAACCCTGTACCCATGAAAGGGACAAAGCAGAGAAGACTTACCCCAACAAACACAGTAGCACTGTGTTTTCAGTACTGTCTGTCTCCTTGACACCTCCAAGGGTAAGGTAACGAATGAGGGGCAAAGACAGGTCATTTAAGTACCCAAAGTGTCAAAGAGGGGGCAATGGCTCTGTCCCCATCAACTTTGATATATAAAATATACATCTGGGGCTGGCTAGATGTGTCAGCAGTTAAGGGTGTTTGTGGCCATGACTGTTGACCTGAGTTCCATCCCTGGGACACATGCCAAAGAAGACTAACTCTTAAAAGTTGTCCTCTGACACCCTGTGTGCACACACATCCCACACATGCACACACACGTGCACACACACATACACACATGCACACATACACCTGCACACACACATATACACATGCAAAATATAGATTTATTTTTAATATCTTTATGCATTGGAGGGAGTCATTTCTGTTCTTGCTTTCTAGGCTGAATCCCTTTGGGCCCTTCTGGTCCTCTCTCTCTTCCTGTCCCCTTGAGTTCTTCCTCTGGTCCTCTCTCTTCCTGTTCCCCCCCCCCCAGAGTTCTGCTGTGCCTTACCCCCTACTTCCTTCTCAGTAACAGGTGGACTTTGTACAGACATGGGGGCTACTGTGTGAACAGCTAATATATGTAGACACCATGAACACAGGAGAGCCAGGTGTTCACCTGTACAGGATAGGGCTAGACTCACCCCTACTTCTCACAGACTCAAGTCAGTCCTGAGACAGGAAAAAAAAAAAAAAAAACAGCTAGAAAAAATATCAAGGTGGAGATGCAGACCATGGGGCTGGGGGACATGACTCCAGGCACCCACAGTAAAGGGAGAAATGAATGATTATGCTAAGAATTGTCTGCATGGCGACATATCCCTTGACTCACCTCTGACTTCTTGGATTCCCAAGACTTAGGTCAGGAGTCAAGGACCAAGCAGCTCCTTGGAGAGCCCTTGGCCCCAGCCCTAGGAACCTCACAACACTTTATTCTTAACAAACCCACCAGTTACCAAGGTCCCATCGCAGCTATGCTCCAGCTGTGCTGTCTCAGATGACTTGTGCAACCTTTCTGAACCTTGACTTCCTCTCTTGGAGCTATTAGGAGTTCCTGTGGGGATCTTGGCAGGGAGGTTGCCCTGCCACCGTGTGGTCCCACCTGTAAGAGTCATTATCATTAGCCTGTCCTGTGACCACTGACCTGCGTCCCTCCAACTCTCCTTTCCAAAATACCAGGAAATGTCTATTAACAGAAAGCAGGCAGCCACAGTTAAAGAAGAAAATATCAGAGAGGCACAATCAATAATACTCAGCCTAGCAGGTATGCCTCTCTCCCAGAAGCCTCTGGGCTACGAGCCTGAGACAGGCACCACCATGTAGCAACATCCAACGTCACCTGTGTTACCAAACAGGACACCAGGGCCCAGAGACAGGAGCCAAATAGAAAGAAGCGGAGACAGGATTTGAACCACAATCTCTCTATCGATATTACCCAAGATGCCTTTGTGCCCCTGAGGACCACATACTCTGGTGGAGAAAGGGTGGGGATGGACAGAAGCCAGCTGTACATACCAGATATAGTAGGTGCTTAGGAAACCTACCCTCTCCGCACCCCTTCTTGTGCTGTCTCCCCATCTTTCAGCATAGGGGCCAGCAGATCTTCCCTACGAGGCCACGAATCTAGAAGAGACTGCTAAATATCACTAGCCCCCCTGACCATCTCTTAGGACCTGACTGTATCCTCAAGTCCCTACCACATCTCCTGCCTTCCCTGAAAGGCTTGGAAATCCAGTAAAAGCGGGGACCACTCCTGGCAACAGGCCTCCTGCCCATCCTCTGGTTGCCATGGCAACAGTGCCAGCATCCATCTTCCTCAAGCCCCTCTCCCCGGCTCTGCATTCCCTCCCTCTCCTGTCACATCAGATGAAGGACAGGGGCTGAGACCTAGCCATGGAGGTGCAGGGAGCAGAAGGAGAGGGAGGCTAAAGACAGTGCCAGGTCAGGCTCAGATGGGGCTGAAGGGGGTTTTGGGTCTCCACCAGCCTGGGAAACTTCGTTCCTTTCTCTCAGTGTCTCTTTGGCTTTCTGGGCACACACTGGACATCAAGCATGGTGTTGTTTTACATCCACTGCCCTACTTCAAATTCAGCATAAATGAAGGGTCCTCCTGTGGGAAGGTTTCTTTGCTCGTCTTCCCCTACCCCATGGTAGCTGGCCAAGCCCACATCATGTCACCGATTGCATCTCAACAAATCTTACACTGTTGTTTGAAAAACAACCCGCCCTCTTTTTTGTTTTTGGGTTTTTTTTTTTTCTGTTAGTTTGTTTTTCTTGTTTTTCAAGACAAGAAAGGCTTCACAATACCACTCTGGCTGTCCTGGAACTCGATCTGTAGACCAGGCTAGCCTTGAACTCAGAGATCTATCTACCTCTGGTTCCCAAAAGGTGGGATGAAAGGTGTAGCCACCACCACTGACTTAGATTTGCTTACTTTTAGTTGTCTCTGTGTGAGTCAGTGCACATGTACACATGAGCACAGATCTCCCTGGAATCCGGAAGAGGGGGTCAGATCCCTTGGAGCTGGAGTTACAGGCAGTTGTGAGCCACCCAACATGGGTGCTGAGAGTTGAACCCAAGTCCTCTGCAAGAGCAGGGAGCACTCATCACTGCTGAGCTGTCTTCATGCACTGGTCCCACCTGTCTAACTGCAAAGCCCAAGTCTTCCTGTGGCACCAGAAGGCCTCTGAGAGTGATTCAGTGCAAAGAACTGAGCAATGTGCATACTAGCAGTGTGACAGTGAAGCTGAGAGGTATATCCAAGGATAGAGGTTTCATGCTAACAAGGACCAAACAGCTTGGTCTGTGGCCTCTGGGTACCCCTTAACTTCTGCTGACAGCTCAAGAATGCAGACGTGGCCCCAGGAGGACCAATAACTCTGAAGCATGATGGTAACTTCCCAAGGAGACGTGAGCCTGCCACACCAGGAGGCTCCCAACTGACAGGACATTTACAGGATCACCTTCTCAACCCCACAAACTGGAAAATAAGACCCAGATCAGGGCAGGAACAAGTCCATGATTATGTTGAAGTAGGTGTGCCCTTGTTGGAGTAGGTGTGGCCTTATTGGAGTGGGTGTGGCCTTGTTGGAGTAGGTGTGTCACTATGGGTGTGGGCTTTAAGACCCTCCTCCTAGCTGCCTGGAAGTCAGTCTTCTCCTAGCAGCCTTCAGATGAAGATGCTGAACCCTCAGCTCCACCTGCACCATGCCTGCCTGGATGCTGCCATGCTCCCAACTTAATGATGACAGACTGAACCTCTGAACCTGTAAGCCAGCCCCAATTAAATGTTGTCCTTATAAGAGTTGTCTTGGTCATGGTGTCTGCTCACAGCAGTAAAACCCTAACTAAGACACAAGGTATCAGGAGTTGGATCTGAAGTGGAAACACCTCAGCAGTGGTCCCTTTCAACCTTTTAAATCAGCCAAGCCGAACTGATCTCTTCCTCCTTCTGCCGCCCCTGCATCTAGGATGGGCTCCTCATCCCAGGGCCAAAGGCTTCCCAGCCTTGATCCCTCTCTGTCGTGAAGCTGGGCAAAGACACAGGTCCCCTGGGTGGTAAAGACGAGTTCCCTGCCTTCTATAGAGCCAGGAAACAGGACAAGCATGTGGGTACTGGATATGCAGTAGGTTGGGGGGATTCAAACCTCTTCAGCTAAGTACTGTGTGAAACAGACTGTCCAACCCGCCACATCTGCTGACCTCACCGTTCCCTGCACGTCCTCCCTCCTCCACTGGAAATGCATCTGCCCCGCTCCTGTGGTGTCTCTGCGAACTTCAGGTTTTATTTTCTTCTGCTCTGAGAACATCTGGTTCTCTAGCTGGAGGGGCCACCTTCATCCACATCTCCTCACATGTGGGATGAGGCTCTCAGGGACCCTTCTCGTCTCCTCTACTGAAACAGCTGGATTTTCCACAGGACGCAGACCCGCTTGTGTGAAGGCCTGCCATTGGTGCCTCAGACATGACCACTGTGAGTCTACAAAAGCAGGGGCGGGGGTTCTTTTGAAGTAATTTACTAGTATCTGGGCCAGACTGAGAAAATATAAGTTACACACAAACCGACAAAGACACGTATAGTCTCCCTACACACAGCCTTCCCTCTCACAGAACAACTCCAGAGTTAAGAGTGAACACTGTGCAAAGTCCCACAGTCAAAACCCATCTGAGAGAGGCCTCCGTGGCAGCCATCCTGCCCACCTCCCCAGCAAGCAGAGACCTCCAGCTGGGCTGTGAGAATCTAACTGCCTGTGGCCTCAGAAAAGAGAAAGAGAAAGGACCTGGCTGGTTTCCCCTCCTGTCTCCTTTTAGATGCTGCCTGAGGAGAGAGCCAGTCCCAGCAGACCTGGGATGAATGCTCTCTGCTGAAGGAGACTTTGTTAGCATGGGTGACAGCAGCTCTGATGAATGCACACAGGTGCATACAGGTGCACATAGGTGCACATAGGTGACCTCTGTATATGGAATAGCAGTGTCTGTGGAGGATGACTGCTTCTATCACTTACATGATGGCTGTATCCTCCATATCCTCCATTTAGCTGATTGTTGTACCCACCCCCAAACTGACAGTGGCTTCCACCATGTCCGCCATTGAATTGATGGAGACATCCAAGGTCTCCGTCATTTATTTAATGACTGCTTCCACACGTCGTCCATTCTTTAACTAGTGGATGCCTTTTGCCCTTTAACTGCTGTCTGAATCCGTTGTGCTCACCACTGAGCTGAGAATTGTGTCTATGCCACTGTGGTTGTGGTGGTAGCCGAGTTCACCGTGTGATTGACAGCTGCCTCTACTCTGAACCGAGCCTTGGGATGCCACAGGAAGTTCGAGTTGAACCCCAGAGAGACGTAAAGAAAGAGCAGAAGTTGCATTCAGACAATAAATGCTGGCTGCAAAACGTTCTCCCAGCTTGGGAGGTTAAAGAACCTTCCCTCAATCCCAGACACACAACTTTGGACAAATCACTTTCTCCCTCCCGGGTTCAGCTGGCTCCCCACCAAAAACCAAAGGATGACCATTAGAATTGATACTGTGGTGAATTCAGGGCAATAAGGTGAGATCCCAGCTTGCTGTAGCTCCCAGAGGCGAGGCATGCCACTTTCATCTTGGTCTAGGAAGACCCTGGGGTGCCTGCTGTGCTCTCCCATTTCTACTCTGCACAGCTAGCGCCTGACTCTCCAGGTACTTAAGAGGCACATGGCTGAGTTGTTACAAAGTTGCCTCAAAGTCTGCTTCTGAGAACACTGGCTACTCTCCTCTGCAATTTAGAGAGTACCGAGAAGCAAACTGAGAAATAGCACCCACATACATACTCAGTGTTCACGAGTAACCACTCGGTCACCTGTACTGCCTCCAAGAAGTCTTGACAGGGAGAACTCAAAACAGGGCACTTGGAGCTTCATCTCATGGCGAGCTTAGGCTATGCAGCCAAGGAGGACAGAGGGATATTTAAGGGTAGGAAGCCAGCTGCCCTCTTGCCAAATGAGGCTTTTACCCATCACTCTCTTTCCTTTCTCTCTCCCCCCCCCCAGTTCCAGTCCCTTCTAAGCTCCTGCTGAATGCTAGCAACACATATTTGAAAAGCCGATGACTCAAATGGATGCTTAGGGGACTTGAAAGATAACCCAGAAGCCTAGAAACCCCTTTTCCTGGGTTCTGCAAGGGCTATGGAGCTATGGTTCTCAACTGGAACCTATTCTGTTACCCCCCCCCCCCCAGGACATTGTACAATTGTCAGAAGGTATTTCAGGTTGCCACAAGCCTGGAAGATTCCTGCCTGCCTCTTCAGGCCACGGGCAGTACTCATAACAGCTCCCAGCCACAGATGATGTCCCAGCCCCCCCCCCCAATCACTCCACCAGAGACAGAGAAACGGGTGGTGATGTTTCTCCAGAGATGGTGAGGCTCAAGGGTCTGTCCACCGAGAAAGATGCCGAGGAGAGTCTAATGAGAGCCACTGGGTTAATCAAACACTCGGCAATTAGCCTGGGGGGAATTAGAGTCTTTAGACAAAGCCTCCATAATCAGGCAGCTGTTATTAAATCATCAATAGCTGTGGCCAAATTAAACCCCAGTTAAGAGAGGTTCAGCATCGACTCTCTGGTTCCCGATAGGGCGGCCAAGCCATCACTACTTCCCTAATGGAGTGCAAACCCAGGACATATGTCTTCTATTCTAACCATGGGGCAGCTCTGAGAGCACTGGGCAGTGGCCACCCACACCAGCTTTTAGAAGGCCCGGGACCCTAGCATGGAGAAATGAAGATCTCCAATTTCCAGGAGTCCAGGGGTCCAAAGAAGCTGCTCCAACATCAAAGAGCTGGATTAAGAACGGGAACTCAGGCTGGGCAGTGGTGGCACACACCTTTAATCCCAGCACTTGGGAAACAGAGGCAGGTGGATTTCTGAGTTTGAGGCCAGCCTGGTCTACAGAGTGAGTTCCAGGACAGCCAGGGCTACACAGAGAAACCTTGTCAAAAAAAACAAAAAAACAAAAAAAACAAAAAAACAAAAAAACAAAAAACAAAAAAAAAAAAAAAAAAAAAAATAAAAAAAAAAAAACCAAAAAAAAAAAAAACACAAAAAAAAAAGAACAGGAACTCAGGATTGCTGCTTCACACTGAGACCACACTGTCTGTCTGCTTCAGTGTGAACCCTCAGGTAGGAATGTCCCTGTCTCAACAGGACTGTGTGTTGTGTGTTTGATCCTTAGGTGGGCATGTTTTTTTCTGGTTCGGGGATCTTTTGGAGGTGGGGCTGAGCTGGATGAAGTAGGTTACCAGAGGTGAGTTTAGGGGGTAGACTATTCTTGGCTGCTTTCTGTCTCACGGTGTTTCCTGTTGGCCAGGAAGTGAACAGTGGCACTCAGCAGCGTCTTCACACCATGGTGATGCTCCGCCCCAACACACAGGGTCAACCAATCATGGGCTACATAGCTTTTGCATGGCCATGAACTTAAAGCAGCTAGCACACCACCTTCCCAGTCCATAAGAAATTTTTCACTTCCAAATGCCTTTTGTCTCCAGATCCGGAGCTTATCAACTACTGAATATGGGGCCATGCATCTGATACCAGCACTCAGGAAGCTAAAGTAGGAGGATGATCAAGGCCAGCCTGAGTTAATTAACCAGATCCTGTCCAGCCTGGGCTGTCACCTCAAGGAAGACTGAAAGCTCATAGTTAAGTTCAAGTAGGAGTTCAGGGTACATTCCAGGCATGAAGGGTCCAACCTTATCACAGACATGAATGGTCCAGCTTCATCACAGGCATGAAGAGTCCAGCCCCATTATAGCCTTCATCCAAGGAGCCTCTTGAAGAGCCATCGGTCTGTTCATGAGGCAGAGAGAGAAACTGAGGCCAAGAGATAAATACCCACAGCTATCTTCCTCTGGGAGACAAACCTAGTGTTAGAATCCCGCCTGGTTACTGCAGAGCCGGTGCCGTTAGCATTTGATTCCGCACTGTGTGAGCAGTCTGACATCTTGTTGATTTAACAGGCCAATGTGGGCAAACTCAAGGAGATTATCTTGGGGGAAGTGTCCATGTCTGCAAACAGCATTACACACGCCCTGGGCTTTGTCTGCGGCGCCTCAGATATTGACGAGGCCCCTGTTTAAAGAAGGAATCTGGCTACCTTAAGTAGGGTGGATACTGAGTTCGGAATGCCTGCCGTGACCACAGAGCATGTGGGTCTTGATGCCCTGTGCATCGTCGGCGCATCAGGTCCCCTACGCATCCCAGAGCCTCTGCAGACCTCTGCCCCGCCCCCACGCCCCATGCATTTCTACAAAATGATATTTTATTAAATAAACAAACTGGAGCCATTCTGTAGATTTATGCACAGCTCCTCCAAGTCGCACTTGTTCGACCCACTGCGGATTTACAGCCCTGCATTAACCTCCTGAGCGCTTGGACCGTTTACTAAGACGATGCTGGTGGGAGGGAGAGAGAGTTTTACAACCCAGTGGTAATTAGGAGGTGCCGGGAGGACTGGGGGGTGCTGGTCATTGAGCATACTGCACACAGGACGTGAATGGACAGAGTCTTCCACATAGGGCAGGAGCCAACCTTCTGGTTGACTGTCTGGCTTGTCAGGAGTCAGCTTCATCCTTTTGGGGCCAGCTCTGGCAGGGTGACCAAGAAGCGACAGGAAAGCCCAGTAGAGGCAGCCACCTGGGAACTCCACCCTCAGCCTACTATGTGGACCAGGGACCCCACATACATAGTTAGAACTGGGTGGTAACATGCTTTCCTCTTCCAGGAGTGATTCGTTTTTCAGGGTCTACCTCACCAGTGGTTTTGCTCAAGGAAGGCAGAAAGGGGTGAGTAGATAGGAGGGGAGAGAGGGGATGAAGGGTGGAGAGAGGAGGCACGGGCAAGAACCACAAAACTTCAGTGTGTAGGGACCTGAGGGCGAGATGGTTAAAGCGAAGGCCTGAATTCAGCCAGTAATGGCAGAGCCTCAGAGTAGAGGAGACCTAAGCTCAGCCAATGACTGCAGAACCTCGGGGTGGAGACCTAAATTCAGCCAATGACTGCAGAGCCTCAGGGTGGAGACCTGGGCTCAGCCAATGGCTGCAGAGCCTCAGGGTGGAAGAGACCTTCCATACAGATCTCGGGTGGATCTGCCCCATGAAATGCTCTTCTGTCAACCATCCTGACTGACTGTTTACAGGAAAGTTATCAGCCCCATCTGGAGTTCTGTGGAAAGTGGAGTTGCTGAGTCCAGTGCCAAACCCACAGAACCAGAATTTAGTCTCTACAGGGCCTCCAACCAGAAGCACAGCCGTGTAGCCTTTGACCCCACCACATAGCCTTCCCTGATGGAATGCACCTGCCATCCAGCACATGGGAGGCTATGGTGGGAGGATTTGCAAATGGAAGGCTAGCCTGGGCTACATGGTAAATTCGTAGTCAGAAACATAGCAAGACTCTGGGCTCTGAAACAAAAGGAGGAGAAAGAGGATAAAAGAGAAGGGGGAGGGGTCTGGAGAGATGGCTCAGCAGTTCAGCTCTTCCAGAGGTCTTGAGTTCAATTCCCAGCAACCACATGGTGGCTCACGACTATCTGTCATGGGATCCGACCGTAACAGTGTACTCATATAAATGAAATAAATAATAAATCTTGAGAGGAGGAAGGAAGGGGAGAGGAATGAGGAGAGGAATCACCCATTGTCCCATTTGCAGGAAGAAAAACTGAGGCCCATGTGGTTTTACATATAGACAGAGCAGACTTCCCTGAGGCCAAGGCACCTGCTGTCCTCACAGCTGTGGGTAGGGAGAGTCACTTGAGCATAGTGTGGCCCAGCCAGCGTAGAGCGATGGGTTAGTAGTCACTGGCCTTCCAGTCCTGAGCAGGGCCTCTGTGCTGCTGCTACCCTGTCTCCTGTCCCTCCCCACCCCTCCCAGGCTGTCCTTGAGGTTTAAACTCAAACAAGAGAGTGTGGAGAACACAGCCTCCTCACGGGGTCCTCCGCGGTGATGGAAGGCCCTCGCCTGCCCCATTAGCCTTCCTTCAACCATTTGATTTCAGTGGTTGCGTTCGATACAAGGCCTCCCTCGGAATTTTCATACTTATTTGCCGCACCGAGTCAACACTGAATTTCCAGATGCCACTTGAATTTTAACAGGGCCATTTGCACAACCCTTTCCTCTGCAAATGCGAGGTGGGGGGTGACTTCGGAAAGCCCCAGAAGCTAGCAAGATCCTCTCCACTAAACACTTAATGCTTTCTAACATCAGGCTAGGGTTGAGGAGACTCTGGAATCCTTAAACCATGGGGTTCAAACCCTGCTTGGCCTCTGCCTGGCTGTGTGACTTTGCCATTCTGGGCCTCTCAGTTTTCTCATCTTTAAAATGGGGAGCACAGCAGGATCACGGAAGGGATTGAGATGAGGTGGTCCTCCTTGTTTGTAGGTGATCCTTGGAAATACTTTAGAGTCCTCACACCAAAGGTCTCACCACGCCATTATACTTAGGTCAATCCCATATCTTGTTCACGTGTGTGTGCCTGTTGGATTACAGAGAGGATAGTTGGTCTTTGTGTCACCTCCAGTAACATGGGTCTTCCGTGACAGCAGAGAAGCATTGTGAGATGCCCAGCATGTCAGGCAGGTGTGAGGCAGGGGGATGCACCAGAAAGACAGCTGCAGCAGAGTCTTTGGTGAAGGAAGAGGGTTGAGTAGAAAAGACCAGGACAGGCATTTGAGCCTGTTACAGAGGAGTCGGTATTCTGAGCTATGCAGGTCACACACACCCTGCCCTGCAGTCCTTGGCTTCTGCCAGTCAGCACATGGGGTGTCATGGAGCTACTGAAAGTCTCTGAGTAGTGGAACCACAGAGGGGCCTGGAGACCAAAGAGTTTAGAATTCCCACACTTCCCTCCAGCAGATTCAAAGAGAGCCTACTGTGAGCACAGCCCCACACTAGGTGCCTAGGCTAAATAGCCCCACCCCAGGACAGGGGTGGTGCCCCACAGAAGTTGGGCCTGGCCTGCAGCTGCTGTATCCCAGGGCTCCCCACAGGGTGCCAAACCAGCACCTGCCAGCTCACGCGCTGACAGGAAAAAAAAAAATCTCTGGAAAAAAAAAAAAACTGGATTACATTCACTCTGTTAACCTCCCCCACCCAGGACATAAATTGTCTCTGTTTATAACACTTCTGGCATTTCCTACATTTTGCCAAGTGACATAAAATGACAATAGATTTAGGACCCACCAGCAGAAAAGTACCTAAAACGCCACATGTCACCGATCCTGACAGTTCTAAAAGTAAAAGTTGGAAATGGTTCAGGGGACATAAATTAAAATAAAAATATAGACTTTGTCCTTGAGAGAGAATCAGCTAAAATTAAACCCAAGTGTGGGTGGGACGGCCAGGAATAGGTGGAAGAGAAACGTCGGGGATGTCTCATTCAGAAAGACTCACAGACAGGGGACGGAAGGACAAGAAGATGGAAGGGGCCCTGGCCAGGCCCTCCACAAAGAAACAACACCCCATTCAATATAGCTATGTTGCCACCAGCCTGTGAGCGCTCAGATTAGATCGTGACACCTCTAAGATTCAGATGTCCGGATCTATCAAGGCTCCCTGAGATTAGAGGCAACTTTTGTGTTGGACAAAAGTTATAGGGCAGTCTAGAAAGTTCTATCTGAATGGCTCTTAGATTACAGAGCACCCCTGCCCTCAGTGGGTCCATTAGGGTAAGTGCTTAGTAGGTGGTCAGTAGCTATAAATCTCCTTTCTCCTTTGCTCACAAATTTCTGGGCTTCCAGCGCCTGCCAGATCTGTTTCCACACAGAATCGGAGGTCCTCGTTCATTGCATCTTCCATGTCCAGCTTAGCCCTTTCCACTGTTCTTGAACATGCTGAGGGCCACTTGAGATGGCCTTGCCTGTGTCTGACATAGATCCCATTCCCTGGGGCAACTCCCCTCCGAACCCCAGTATTTCCCTCCCCGTATGGCTTCTAGCACAGGGTAAGAGCGCTAAAGAACTAAAGACAAGCTGGAGTCTGCTCTCAGGCCACTGCCATGTTCCCTTCATCCAATCCACCGCTACTGGATGCCCACTGTTTTCAAGCAGGCTCCTGCCCAGCCGGGCACAGGCCTGTAAGAACTATGCCCTCCCTTATAAGACTCACTGTCTAAAAGGCAAAGATGACCACTCCCTGGACCCTGCTGCATCCAATCAAGAGCCTCAACACAGATGGTCAGAGGTTCTTGGCCATGTGGGGGGACACAGGGAGGACACAGGGACACCTGGAAGTATTCTAAGAGGGGGGAATCCGGGGCTTGTCTCAGAGGCAACTGGCAACAGGAGCAGAGTAAAGCCAGCACTCAAGTCTTTGGATGAGATAAAACTTGGAAAAGAAACAAGGACCTGAGGGAAGATAGATAGGGTCCAGAAGCTGGAGGGTGACAGTCCTCCAGGATGACTCAGCAGATTAGCTAAGGAGGTGGGGTGCTGATGCTGAGGGCAAGAAAGAGCCCCCAAGTTTTCAGCCACGGAGACCCTGACCCCAGAAGTCCTTTGGGATTCTGTGGGCTCAGAGCTGGTAGGCAGAGTGTAGGCTGCTGAAGGTGGGTGACACTGGAGACAGCTCTAGCCATTGGCCCAGAGGTTGGGGGAGGGGCCTCACCCCGCCCCCTCTGGCTGAGCTGCCTAGGCATCTTCCCACCCCACTCCCCTCCCCCTCCTGCCAGCCAGCAGCCTTCTGGCTTGTGTAATTTGTGAAGAGCATTATGTAAATGGGCTTTATGCAAATCCGTTCTCTCTCCCAGCTCACAGGCTCCACTCCTGAACCCTAATTAACTTGCCAAAGCCTAATGCTGCCCGCTCTCTTGCCAGCCCAGCCCCTACCCACCCTCTCCCGCCAGCCCAGCCCCCAGTTGTACCCCAATCCAGAAGCATCCCGGTGGTCCAACCAGACAGATCTAACTGTTCCTGTGTTTCCACGCTCTAGTGTCACCTGCCCCCAGCACACTGTGAGTGAGCCACAGGAGAAAGCATAGTTCAGCTCGCTGATGCGAGAACCTCACAAACAGAGAGAGAGAGAGAGAGAGAAAAAAAATGCCTCTTGGTTCTTTTCCCCTTTCCACTTTCTTTCTGCTTTGCTAGAACCAAAGCCATCCCAGAGATTGACAGGATGTCTTTCTCTTGTCTTCTAGTCTTCCTTCCTGGACTGTTTGGGAGACCAGCCCTCCACTTCCAGATTCCAAAGTCACACCCAGGCTCAGTAACCTCTATCCTTCCTTCTCCAAACAGCCAGACAGCAAAATGCCCCCACCCCAGTGGGTGTGAGTGGCTTTGTCTGAGCCCAGCCAGGCTGTGTTCAGTTCTCACTCTCTGTTTGCAAACACTAACTTACTCTTTACCTGAACAGTCTGCCATCAGCTTCCTTGATTTCAGTGATGGCTGAGCTAATGTCCAATCCCACCAATGACAAGGCCGGGGTCATGCTGCAGCCTGCACAGAGAGTGGCTTCCTTATGTGCCTCACACAGTCCTGGCCTCTGCTTGGTACCCATGACCCCATACACCCCGGAGCCAAGCATCTCAACAGTGTTGTGTTTGCTCGCATTCGAGTTCAGGACAAAGTAAAATAAAGGCTTTTCTTGGAAACAGAGAGATGTCTCTGGAGCGACGTAGAAACCCTCGGCTGTCTCTCCAGAGCAGAAGCAGTGAGAGGGTTTGAAGCTCAGGGATGGTGCTGGCTCTGTGTTTAGAGTTTGATGTTGTGAGCATACTCTTGAACGATGTAGCCCACTGGGTGTCTGCGAGGATGTGTTCTGACTGTGGAGCTGGAGTCCATCGGGTGTCTGCAAGGATGCACTCAGACTGTGGAGTCAGAGCCAATCGATGCACTCTGACTCTGGGAACCAGAACTCATCGATGCGCTATGACTGTGGAGCCAGAGCCCATGGGGTGTCTGAGAGGATGCACTCAGACTGTGGAGTCTGGGAGGATGTGTTCTGACTGTGGAGTCAGAGCCCATCGATGCACTCTGACTCTGGAAACCGGAACTCATCGATGCGCTCTGACTTGGAGCTGGAGCCCATCGATGTGCTCAGACTGTGGAGCCGGAACACAGAATCATCCATTCGTTCGTTCATTCAACCGTCATTCGTGCGGGAAGTGTTTATTGTTGATCGTTTCTGGCCCCACGGAGTCTCTGAAGACGTCTCTGCATGTACAGGTGGTAATGAACTTGTCACTGGCTTCGAAAGACCAATCCCCAGATGTCAACAGCCCTCTGAGGCCATGTCTCTCTTCCTACACCCAGAAAGGATCATGTATCTGAATGGGGGGGGGGCGGTAGCCTTTATGGAAACCCCCAAGCTCAGCTTGTCCCTTGGTCTTTATGTCTGAGAGACACACAGGTTGGCACTTACAGAGAAGGGCTCCCCATCCTGAAGGGCTTCCCAGGGACAGGATTTGCAACACACATCAACACCAGGCAGAGCCCACAGACGTCACCATGCTGGTGGCCCAACTTACAATCCCAGCACTGAGGAGGCCTAGCCAGCCTAGCATGCTCCAGGCCCCAGTGAGAGACCCTGTTTAAGGGAGGAGGAGGAGAGGGAGAAGGAAAGAGAGGGAGGAGAGACAGAAGAGGGGAGAGGGAAGAGGGAGAGGGGAGAGGGGAGGAGAGGGGAGGAGAGGGGAGGAGAGGGGAGGAGAGGGGAGGAGAGGGGAGGAGAGGGGAGGAGAGGGGAAGAGAGGGGAGGAGAGGGGAGGAGAGGGGAGAGGGGAGAGGGGAGAGAAGAGGGAGAAGGAAGAAGGAGAGAGGAGAGGGGAGAGGGGGGAAGAGGGGAGGAGAGGGGAGAGAGGGGAGGAGGGGAGAGGGGAGAGGGGAGAGAGGGGAGGGGGGGAGGGGGAGGGGGGAGAGGGGAGAGGGGAGAGGGGAGAGGGGAGAGAGGGGAGAGGGGGGAGGGGGGAGAGGGGAGAGGGGAGAGGGGAGAGGGGAGAGGGGAGAGGGGAGAGGGAGGGGAGAGAGGGGAGAGGGGAGAGGGAGGGGAGAGAGGGGAGAGGGGAGGAGAGGGGAGAGGGGAGAGGGGAGAGAGGGGAGGAGAGGGGAGAGGGGAGAGGGGAGAGGGAGAGGGAGAGGGAGGAGGGAGAGAGAGGAGGGAGAGGGAGGAGGGAGGAGGGAGAGGGAGGAGGGAGAGAGAGGAGGGAGGAGGGAGAGGGAGGAGGGAGGAGGGAGAGGGAGAGGGAAAGAGAGAGAGGAGAGAAGGGAGAGGGAAAGAGAGGAGAGAAGGGAGAGAAAGATGGGAGGGGGAGAGGGAAAGAGAGAGAGGAGAGAGGGGAGAGGGAGAGGGAGGGGAGGAGGAGAGGAAGGGAGGAGGGAGAGGGAGGAGGGAGAGGAAGGAGGGAGGAGGGAGAGGGAGGAGGGAGAGGGAGGAGGGAGAGGGAGGAGGGAGGAGGGAGAGGGAGAGGGAAAGAGAGAGGAGAGAAGGGAGAGGGAAAGAGAGAGAGGAGAGAGGGGAGAGGGAGAGGGAGGGGGAGAGGGGGAGGAGGAGAGGAAGGGAAGAGGGAGAGGGAGAGGGAGGAGGGAGAGGGAGGAGGGAGGAGGGAGGAGGGAGAGGGAGGAGAGAGAGGGAGGAGGGAGAGGGAGGAGGGAGGAGGGAGAGGGAGGAGGGAGAGGGAGGAGGGAGGAGGGAGAGGGAAAGAGAGAGAGGAGAGAAGGGAGAGGGAAAGAGAGAGGAGAGAAGGGAGAAGGAGAGGGGGAGGGGGAGAGGGAAAGAGAGAGAGGAGAGAGGGGAGAGGGAGGGGGAGAGGGGGAGGAGGAGAGGAAGGGAGGGGGAGAGGGAGGGGAAGGAGAGAAAGGGAAGGGAGGGGGAGGGAAGAGAGAGAGGAGAGAGGGGAGAGAGAGAGAAAACAAACAACCAAAGCAGATGTCAACTGAAGATCCACATACAGGGTTGACATCTGGCCTTCACACATATGGACATATGTGCACACTCACCCCCCCACACACACACACGAACATACATACCCATGGGCTTAGGGGAGAGAGACAAATGACCTTAGCAACTTGTAAGTCACATGGGTTGGACTCCAATCCTGAACAAAGAACACAAACGTACATCGCAGTAGCCATACTTGGTGACAGGACACTCTTCTTAATCAGCTAATTAAGAGTTACCTTTCCAGCCTCGCTATTTAATATCCACTCCACTTGAGGAAATATCACCATCAGACTGGCCTATAGGCAACTCTGTGGGACATTTTCTTGATTAGTGATTGATGGAGGATGGCCCCGCCCATTATGGGTGGAGCCACCCCTGGGCTGGTGGTCCTGGGTTCTATAAGAAAGCAGGCTGAGCAAGCCATGGGGAGCAAGCCAGTAAGCAGCACCCCTCCATGGCCTCTGCATCAGCTCCTGCCTCCAGGTTCCTGTCTTGAGTTCCTGGTGTTTTCTCTGATGATGGACTGAGATGTGGAAGACTAGGTGAGATAAACCCTTTCCTCCTCACATTGCCTTTGGTCAAGGTGTCCACCATAGCATGGAAAGCAATTGAGACAGAAGTGACTTCAAAAGAAGCATTATGAGATTGGGGGATGGCTCCCTCAGTTAAGCGCAGGCTGTGCAAGCATGAGAGATTCCAGCAAGCAAGCACATGAAAAGCCAGATTTGGTCACGTGTGTCTGAACCCCACAGCAGGAAGGCAGAGAAGGGAAAATACTCAGAGATGCCTGGCAGGCAAGTCTATCCAATAAGTGAGCACCTGCCTCAAAAGATACAGTAGAGGAAGGCACCTAGAGTCGACCAAAGCAGAGTCAGAACATCAACTTAAAGCAAAGAGTCTGCGTGGTCCCCAACAGCCCTGTCCTGAGCAGTTGCTAGGCAACCAGTGGCCCAAGCAAAGAAGAGAGCACAGCCCCAGGTGTCCAGAAGTAGAAATGCAAGCCAGTTTCCTCAGAATCATCCTGGGAGTCACACCTGGCCATCAGCGTTCTCTTAGACATCTCCATGCCCAGAAGCCCAGACGTCATGTCTGCACGGTTCAAGGCAATTATTGGGCAGAAGTCTCCTAAATGTTCCACAGCCCAACCCATCCTCTCAAGCTCCCACACCATCATCCACCTCTCCCTTCTCTGATTGTCCCACCTGTACCCTCTGCACCGTGAGAAACAACTCCACAGCTCACAGCCTTGAGTCGTAGCTCAGCCTTCTCTCCTCGTGACACCTCCTATATCAGCCATGCACCACCAAACGGTACTGAGTGCAAGAGTCTCTTTTTGACTCTCAGCCTGAGCCACCTGCCTCACCTGAGCCCCTCCCCCACAATTGCTTCTGCAGCAGTCAGCACTGGATTTGACCAGATCTCAACCTGCACAATCTATATCAATTGAACCCTCTTAACCTGCTACTGATGGCTGTCTTCACTTCATACACATAACACCTTCCACCCTCCCCTCCACTCCTTCCTCTCCACTCTGCTCTCCTCCTGGTTAAAGAGTCCCCAGTGCCTTGCACACAGTAGATGCTCAATAAACACACATGGGATGAACATCCCAAGCTGTATGGCAGCGACACACCCCAGGGAATGCAGGGCAGTTGCTGAGCCCCGAGCTGTGGCCAGCCTCCTGGAGGAACTCTCACCAACTAAGACACAGTCAGGCCCATTGGACAGCCCTGTGATTCCCACAGCATCTGCTCAACCATCAGTGACTCTCCACAGTGTTGATGGGTCCTGATGAAATTAAGCAATGGGCCACATCCTAGCAGGATTCCTGAGATTGTCTCTAGTTATAAACTGTCTATAACTGTTGCTCCTGCGATCTGCAATCTCTATCTGATGAGATCAGTCAGCGATGGTTGGGAAAACCAGGGAAACCACAGCACCGGTTTGTACCTGGTTAGATCTGATCCTCTTCAAAGCTCCATCTCTCCTACGGTTGGAACAGATCACATGGTCTGTGGTTTTAACGTCATTAACTCCATTTAGCTTACACAGATGTGTGTTTGTGTTGAGTGTGTGTCTGTACACACGTGTGCGTATTTATACATGTCTGTGCATTTACACACATCACTGAAACATGGCGGCCAATCACGGCCACTTGTCGATGGCTTGCAATCTCTCTCTCTCCTCCTTCCTTCCCTCCCTATCTTCCTCCGTGTGTGTGTGTGTGTGTGTGTGCATGTGTGTGTGCATGTGTGTGTGTGTGTTATGTGTGCATGTGCATGTGTGTGTGTGTGTTATGTGTGCATGTGCAGTCTCACTGTGTAGCACAGGCTGGCCTCAAACTTGCAATTCTTCAACCTTAAACTCTGAACTATTGGCATTATATGTATGTGCCACCATCTCTGGCTCTAGATACATACATACATACATACATACATACATACATGCATATATACATATATGTGGATATATATTTAAACAATAGTCATATT
This sequence comes from Arvicanthis niloticus, assembly GCF_011762505.2. NCBI lineage: Eukaryota > Metazoa > Chordata > Mammalia > Rodentia > Muridae > Arvicanthis > Arvicanthis niloticus. Next base: position 2,752,286 of record NC_133432.1, read on the forward strand.
ATTTCTATTTATTTTCCTTGGGAAAGAAACATCTCAGGCCACAGAATGCTCTTCTTGTGTTATAGCTTGGGATACAGTTGCAAGATGGGGGCTACATGTTTCAATTTGCCCTTTGTGTGGAGTTTTGCACTTGAGATTGGAAGTTCTTTATTCTTCTGAGTCTCATGTAGCCAATCAAAATATGTTTTGCTAACTCATGGTCTTTGTTGAGTTTCTCTGGATCAAAAAAGTTATGAACCCCGGCACTGGATTTTAACAATGAGGACTCAGTGAAAACATATTGCTCCCAAATGCAACTTTTAAGTATCACTCTCAGCCCTCCTGGCTGTTTCTCTCCTCCTACCCCACCCCCCATGTTTCTCTTCCCCTCTCCCTTTCTGCCCATGCCTGTTTCTCTCTCCTTCTTTCTTTTCCTCCTCCCTCTCCTTTCTCTCTCCCTCCCCATATCTCCTCTTCTTTGTATCTTTCTAACCCTTTTTCTCATCCCCTTCTCTGTCTCATTTATCAATTCCTTCTTTCCTCTTCCTCCCTCTCTCCTCTTCCTCTCTCTCATCCTCCTACCTCTCTCCTCCTCTCTTCCTCCCTCTCTCCTCCTCCCTCTCTCCTCTTCCTCCTGAGGGGACCAACAGATGTATAAGCAGTATTCTACAGAGCCACGGTCCCCACACACCCAGGGAGTGGCTGCACCTGTGGGTTGCAGTCCGGGAGGCTCTGGGGTCTGCTGTAGGCAGAGAGCAGAAATGAACACAGATCAGAGCTTGCTGCCATAGTGTGGCGGGAAGAGGTATAGATCTGCAAGCAGATTGTGGACTGACTGTGTGGTGGCTTCAATGAACTCTAGGCAGGGGGAGTCCTGGGTTACCCATTCCCCATCTGTGCTGGCTACTTGTATGTCAACTTGACACCAACCTAATATGGAAAATGGAAATCATAACTGGGAAAGCTTCTCCAAAGGACTGGGCCATGGGCAAGGATATAGGGCATTTTCTTGACTGATAATTGATGTGGGAGGGAGAGCCCAGCCCTCCGTATATTGTGCCATCCCTGGACAGGGGATCCTGGGTGGTATAAGAAAGCAAGCTTACCAAGCCATGGGGAGCAAACCAGTGAGCAGCATTCTTCTTTGGTATCACTTCCTCTCCTGTCTCCAGGGTCCAGGCTTGAGTCCCTGTCCTGACTTCCAGTGATAAACCATGATGTGGAAATATAAGGCAAAATAAGCCCCTCTTCTCCACAAGTTGCTTTTAGCCAGAGTGTTTCATCACAGCAACAGAAACCCCAACTAAAGCTCGGCATGACTCAGCACAGGCTGACACCCGTTTGAGGACAAGTCCCTGGGTGGTAGAATCCTGGTAAAGAGAGCAGGTGAGTGAGGTTGCACTGGGATCCAGCTGGTTTGCTCCCCAAGGCAAACAGGCTCCTGTCTGTAGAAACCAGCTGACCTGGAAAGAGCAGTCTGTTCCCAGGCCCAACAGTCCCCAGGATGCCAAAACACCGAAAATAAAATTAGGGTTTAAAAACTCCAGTGACTATGCTTCCTGGTTCCCTCTCTTCTTTCCTCTTTCCTCCACCAGTTCTAATTCCCTCCTGCCTCTCAGAGACTTGCAAAGTTCTTAATCATATGCACTTAAGCAGTTATAAAAGGCTGAGTAATGCCTGGAAAAGGTGATAGGACCAGAGGCATCAAGAACCACCAGAGGAGCAGAGCCCCAGTGCTGGGTGACTGGATGTGGCTTCTGTTGGCCAACAAGAAGCCCCACGCCTATAGATCTGTGCCCAGCGTCCCTCCTCTGCTCTGATGCTGGTGGTTGCCTGATTTCCAGACCTGCCACCATCCCATGGGTTGGCTGTTTTACCCAGGCCTAGAATTACCCAAATCCCCTTAAATACACGGTTGCAAATGAGGATGGTGGGGTGGGGGGGGGGGGAGGGCAATAATTGTGACAGTAACTCACAGGGCCAGGCCTGACACGTCTCTAATTGCCTGCTAAAATTGTCGCTGTCTCCTAAAGTGCAAATTATCACCCGAAATGACAAGAGTAATGAATGAGGGGACTCTGATGTAATGCAACAATTAGCCCTCAAAGACACTGTCTAATGCGGAGAGGCAGGGCTCCCACTCCTCGTTATTAAGTGCCCGATAATTATTTAATTATCTATCTGCCAGCATGATTTACTTGGTTTATTTAGCTGCAGATGTGGGCAGGAGTGTTAGGGTTTAAGGTCAGAGGAAGCCACCCCGAAGCTGGCCACCACCTAGGCCTCTTGGGTGTTAGGGGCTACTCCTTGTCTGCACCCCTAAATGGCTCTGGCAGCCTGAATGCAGGGTCAGAAAATTGTTCCCTTTTCATACCCAGCTCTAACTCAGAGGCTGGGGCCCTGGAAGACCAGAACTGAGGAGTCCAGTGTTCCTCATTGGAGACAGGAGGAAAGAATATCCAGGAGACATGTCTGTCCTCACCAACCTGACTGGTGCTTTCCTCGAGCTGGGCACTGGGCCAAGTCTCACAGCGGAGTGAGCTCATGTCATCTTCATGTGAGGAGACAGAGGGAGCTGGAGAGAGAAGAGAGAGAGAGAGAGAGAGAGAGAGAGAGAGAGAGAGAGAGAGAGAGAGAGAGAGCTAGCTCTGAGGCTTAGAAGGGCACAGTCCCTCTGCCAAAGTCCCAGGGTGAGTGGAAGGTTGACTGATCCAGGATCTTCTCACTATCCCAGAACCACTTGGCCTAGGAGAGGGCATCATCGACTCATGGATGAATCCAGGCTCATTCCTGGAAGAGCGTGGATAAGAACTGAGGAAGGTCAGTGTCCCTGCTTTCATACCACAAAACTACTGACAGGGAAAGAAGGAAGGGGACGGACTGGAGGCAGGAAACCAGAGTCACCCTCTGGAGAGTGCTCCAGGAGGTGACACTGTGGGCTGTGCCGGGACTGGTGGCCAATGAAGATGTCTAGGTATTGTAAAGACCCTTTGGTCATCCATTTTCTCATCTGTGAAGACCAACGTCATGTCAGGGATAGAAAATGCTAGAGACTGGAGTAACCAGAAGGCTAAGTCCTTGGGGGTGACCACAGCTCACAATGGCAGATCTCCTTCCCCTGTTTCAGCCAGGACACACAAAGGTGACAGATGTCTGATGTGATGAAGATTCTGATCACCCTGGCTCCGTCATTACTCGTGACACACATGTATCAAAACACCACATGGTATGCCACAAATATGCATAATTATTACATGTCAATTAAAATAATAATTTAAAAATGGCCTCAGCATCAGGCACCCTCCGTGCAGCATGCCATGGAATTTCTCTGATAAATGTGTCCGTGTCTGTCACCACCCAGTGGACTGATCTCACTCCCACCTTCCCAGACACCCAACCAGAAGAAAAGCTCTGAGGAATCAGGGGCTTTGGCTCTTAGTCTTGGGCAGGTTCCCCTACACAGCAGGGTGGCCTGGTCTGCTCCTCACAGTGATACTTTGTATCCCAGTGACTTTAATGATACTTGTTTCACACCGTGCCTCCCACCTTCAGAACATGAAGGCTCCAGTGTCCCAGGCAACAGTCCAAGCCTGGGACAGCTTCTGGGGTCTGCATTTTGGAAGGAGAAATCTGATTGGCTCAGGTGACTTTGTACCCTCCAGGCTCACCCACACCACCTCCCATTTCCGGGTATATCTGCCCAACTTCCTCTTCCTTTGAGTCTCAGTTCTCTATGGGCTAGAGTTCTCTGGCTGAAGCAATCACCAGGTTGACCACACATGGAGCTGAGACAGCTCTAGGCCCCCGTGCAGTGGTATTTTAGGGGCTCTGACCTTACAGCTGGTGTCCTGTCTTCTCCAGCTGTATGACACTCTGGTGACCCAGTTTCTCCCAGGGTCATCTCCAAGCAAAGGGGATCTCTGGTCCACTCTGACTAGGTCGGTGACCATGTTCTGCCATGGTACAGTGAACGAATCCATGAGCAAATAAATGGATGGGTGAATGAATGACTGGATTTTCACAAACACACAGGTACGAACAAATGAATCCAAGCCACACCCATTCCCAAGTCATTTCTACATCACTCATTAAAGTGATCTGCAGGGGGACGAGGACCTGGGATATGACAGAGTCAGATGTGAAGTTCTGTCCATTCAGTGGCCAACGTCAGATCATGTGAGCTGAGCCTCAGTTGTCCCATCTGTCAGGTCTGGGAAGCACCTGCCTCCCCCCCACAGTAAACACAGGCTGCATGTTTCTGTTGTATGACACCTTAACTCTGAAAACATTTTAGGATAGCCAATGGATTTCTAAAGCAGAAGTCTACATCCCTCAGCCTGTCTGGGCAATCACTTAGGCGGAGCTGTGGAAAGAGCCCTTGGTGTCTGCAGGAAGACAACTCACCTGCTGTGAGGCAGGAAACCCAGACACAGCAGACAGACAACACTCCCTTCCCGCCCTGTGTCCCGCACCCAGCCCAGCGCAGGGCACACTGAGGTTTTCTGTTATTCGTGGTAGATCTCCTCCTGTGCAGTGGCAAACACAAGACTTTATAAATATTTCAAATGCTAATAATTTGTGTGGTCCCTGCTTAGACTTTTAAATGAATCTAAGGGCATTTCTCCAGAAACCTGCCATGCTACAGCAGAGAGAGAAACAGTACTGCTTCCTTTATGAGACAGGGCTCTGTGGAGAGAGGAGCCAGAGGCGGGCAGCAGGCCACTCCTATCTCTCCCACCCTTCTAGCAGGGCAATGGCTGTCAAAACCCAGTCCCCCTGTCAGAAAATCCAACGACTAACTGTGTTGTAAGATATTCCTGGGTTCTGATCCCCGCTACTGCAAACCTAGGCTGTGTTGCCTCAGGCAAACGTCTCTACCTCTCTGAATCTTTGTTTTCTGTTATGTAAAGTAGGATCTAATAAGGATTAAGTTAAGCAACATCTATAAGATATACCAGCCTGGCACCTACTGTGTGCAGCAACTGATGCTCTCAAGTGGAAATCATTCCATGTTCTTTGGAAATAGAAATTAACGTCTTGTCTACATGAACCACCCAGGGTGGCTCATGGAGAGAATGAAAACTATGCTACTCATAGTGAGGCAGACTGTGCAATGGGCTCTCAAGGTGTCTTTGGGGAAAGAACAGCTGTAGGGCTAGGGAAGCCTGCAGCCCTCTTGAAACCCCCAACCTAAGATACCAAGACCACACCCACAGCCTAAGAGACCACACCCACAGCCTAAGAGACCACACCCACAGCCTAAGAGGCCACACCCACAGCCTAAGAGGCCACACCCACAGCCTAAGAGACCACACCCACAGCCCAAGAGACCACACCCACAGCCCAAGAGACCACACCCACAGCCCAAGAGACCACATCCAGTGGGCAGGACAGGAATAGGTGGGCCTGGTTTACCAGGCCCCAAACCTTCTGTGATCAACTTGTCAACTTGGTGGGTTTCTTTAAATCATCAAGGAAATAAGTCTGGGGCGGGTGAGGGTTATCTAGGTTATATTGTGAACAGCACCATCGCACGGGGCCCTGGACTGAATAAAAAGGAGAGAGTGAGCTCAGAACACATGTTCGTTACTCTGCTGCTTCCTGGCAGACATAATGTGACCCTTGACTTCCTACCACGACGACTGTGTACCCTAGAACCACAAGCTAATAAAACTTTCCTTAAGTTGCTGTCAGCTATTGTCACATGACAGCTAATAAATGTCCCCTCCAAAGGCTCTTTGGTGTCCTAACACTTTCTGCTGGGGTCTGAATGTTCCCAAGAAGGATTCTCTGATGAGGGCTCGATCCCCAAAGCAGCAGAGGGCAGAGTGGGGCTGTGGAGGCAGGCAGGGGTTGTGAAGCATTCATCCACGGATGCATAACTCGATGCCTGCACTGGGAAGGCATAGAAACGTCACAGGAGGTACCTGGCTGGAGGAATGTCATCTGGAGCTGAAAGCTGTCTTTTCCTTGTCTCTCCAACCCCTCCCATCCTGCCTCTCTCTCTTTCCTTGCCATCCTTCATAAAGCTCGAAGCCCAATCCCACCACACCCTTCTGCCATGACACCCTCATCACGGTCTGAGATCTTGAGCCCGAAGAAAATCTTCCCTCTTTTAAAATTGTTTCAGGAAACGTCAAAGCGACAAAAGTCAAACCTGATTCAGGGGATAGCAGCCTGCCTCCTTTCTCTGCAGCCCCAAAGCCTAAAAGTTGCTTTTCACTCCCCAGACAGGCTAGAGTCCTTCCTGGGCCACTCATATCCTTTACGTTCCCAATCCGACCCCTTCAGAGAAAACAATGTCAGCCAGGGTGACTGGGCACCTTCCTGCCTGCGATGAGCTAAATGGGGTTTAGCAGGACTCAGGAGAAGGTTACAGTGACCCATTGAGTCCCCCTGGGCCCTCAGCCTTTGTTTCCAGGACAGATAAAACATCATCAGAAGGACATGCCGTCCATCTGGCTGTCGGCACAGCGTGATTTAGGACAACGACCAGCAGCCAGGTCACAATGAAGATGAATGGAACCCTGGCTCCTCAGTGTGGGCAGGAGTGACCGCAGCCAGCTGTCCTAGCAGACCCAGTTGGGCAAATGCCACTTAGATGTTAGGCTTGATCGGAGGACATTGGCTGCTACTCCTGCCAGACAAAAATAGCATCCAGAGCAATGTGGGAGTCGGAGTTGCTCATCGTGTGTCTGGTCGCCGTGAGGCTGGGATGGTGAAGTCTCAGGGTGGAGTGAGCATCTCTCAGTGGAGAATCTGGAGTCAGATAGATGTATTCTTCCTGGTTCAAGAAGAGGGTCTTATTAAGCCAGTTGCTGTTACTATAAATAAACATCTGAATCTGGGAATTACAAACATTTGTAAAACCAAGTTCACTTAGCTCACAGCTGCTGAGGCTCGCAGACATGGCGCCTACCTCAACTGGGCTCAGCCAAGGCTGTGTACTAGAGATCTCCTGGGAGACCATGAACGGCCAGGATTACTTTTATCAGTTATTTTTGAGAAGGACTAAGAATGCTGCCACTAAGCTGAGACCCCAACCCTATAGCTGACTTTAACAAGGCATTCTGGGAACTCCCTTGGGCCCACTAGAACTACCCTCCTGTCCCCAATGGCTCTACCACATGGAGGACCAAGTCTCCACCATGAGAGTTTCAGGGGACACATTTAAGTCACACCTGGCCGCAGTTGGACATTGCTTTAGGACCTGGTCACACTCACAGAGTCCCCAGGGTACCCTAACCCCTAAAGAAAGGGAGCCAAAATCCAAATGAGAAAGAGATGTAGCCAAAGCAAACAGTTGAGCCCAACCCAACCCTTCTCCCATTCTCAGTTGCTGACCATAATTCTACTTCCTCCCCCCCCGCCCCCCCGCCACACACTGGTTCTGTCCTTTGGTGCCCTCTGGCCTCCAGGCTGTCTTTTGGCATGGGTTCCCTACCCACAGCCATCAGAGGAGGCTCCAAGAGAAATGAGGAGCCCTGAGTTAGATGCCAGCGTGGCTTCACCATCAGTCTCTACAGTTCCTTGGTGGCAGTGATCACATGACTTTAAAAGTTGAGTGCACAAGTGGCCTAGAAGACAGTGGCTGCCACTATGCATGGTGCGGCACCCTGGAAAACCCTCCAGAAAAGAAACAACACAGGGCTGTTCAGTAACAACAGCCATGGAGCTGTGCCTGGGAGGACACACGGGGATGGTGCTCAGGGAGGACACACAGGGATGGTGCTCAGGGAGGACACACGGGGATGGTGCTCAGGGAGGACACACAGGGATGGTGCTCAGGGAGGACACACAGGGATGTGCTCATGGGAGGACACACAGGGATGGTGCTCAGGGGAGGACACACAGGGATGGTGCTCAGGGAGGACGCACAGGGATGCGCTCAGGGAGGACACACGGGGATGGTGCTCAGGGAGGACACACAGGGATGGTGCTCAGGGAGGACACACAGGGATGGTGCTCAGGGAGGACACACAGGGATGTGCTCATGGGAGGACACACAGGAATGGTGCTTGGGGAGGACACACAGGGATGTGCTCATGGGAGGACACACAGGGATGGTGCTCAGGGAGGACAGACAGGGATGGTGCTCAGGGAGGACAGACAGGGATGGTGCTCAGGGAGGACACACAGGGATGGTGCTCAGGGAGGACACACAGGGATGTGCTCATGGGAGGACACACAGGGATGGTGCTCGGGGAGGACACACAGGGGTGGTGCTTGGGGAGGACACACAGGGATGGTGCTCAGGGAGGACACACAGGGATGGTGCTTGGGGAGGACACACAGGGATGGTGCTCAGGGAGGACACACAGGGATGGTGCTCAGGGAGGACACACAGGGATGGTGCTCAGGGAGGACAGACAGGGATGGTGCTCAGGGAGGACACACAGGGATGGTGCTCAGGGAGGACACACAGGGATGGTGCTCAGGGAGGACACACAGGGATGGTGCTCAGGGAGGACACACAGGGATGGTGCTCAGGGAGGACACATGGGGATGGTGCTCAGGGAGGACACATGGGGATGGTGCTCGGGGAGGACACACAGGGATGGTGCTCAGGGAGGACACGGGGATGGTGCTCATGCAAGGACACACGGGGAGGACACACAGGGATGGTGCTCGGGGAGGACACACAGGGATGGTGCTCGGGGAGGACACACAGGGATGGTGCTCAGGGAGGACACACGGGGATGGTGCTCATGCAAGGACACACGGGGAGGACACACAGGGATGGTGCTCAGGGAGGACACATGGGGATGGTGCTCAGGGAGGACACACGGGGATGGTGCTCAGGGAGGACACACAGGGATGGTACTCAGGGAGGACACACAGGGATGGTGCTCGGGGAGGACACACAGGGATGGTGCTCAGGGAGGACACACAGGGATGGTGCTCGGGGAGGACACACAGGGATGGTGCTCGGGGAGGACACACAGGGATGGTGCTCAGGGAGGACACACAGGGGAGGACACACAGGGATGGTGCTCAGGGAGGACACACAGGGATGGTGCTCGGGGAGGACACACAGGGATGGTGCTCAGGTAGGCACACAGGGATGGTGCTCATGCAAGGACACACGGGGAGGACACACAGGGATGGTGCTCAGGGAGGACACACAGGGATGGTGCTCAGGGAGGACACACAGGGGAGGACACACAGGGATGGTGCTCAGGGAGGACACACAGGGATGGTGCTCGGGGAGGACACACAGGGATGGTGCTCAGGGAGGACACACGGGGATGGTGCTCATGCAAGGACACACGGGGAGGACACACAGGGATGGTGCTCAGGGAGGACACACGGGGATGGTGCTCATGCAAGGACACACAGGGATGGTGCTCAGGGAGGACACACAGGGATGGTGCTCAGGGAGGACACACAGGGGAGGACACACAGGGATGGTGCTAGGGGAGGACACACAGGGATGGTGCTCAGGGAGGACACACAGGGGAGGACACACAGGGATGGTGCTCAGGGAGGACACACAGGGATGGTGCTCATGGAGGACACACAGGGGAGGACACACAGGGATGGTGCTCAGGGAGGACACACAGGGGAGGACACACAGGGATGGTGCTCAGGGAGGACACACGGGGATGGTGCTCAGGGAGGACACACAGGGATGGTGCTCAGGGAGGACACACAGGGATGGTGCTCAGGGAGGACACACAGGGGAGGACACACAGGGATGGGGCTCAGGGAGGACACACAGGGATGGTGCTCAGGGAGGACACACAGGGATGGTGCTCAGGGAGGACACACAGGGATGGTGCTCGGGGAGGACACACAGGGATGGTGCTCAGGGAGGACACACAGGGATGGTGCTCGGGGAGGACACACAGGGATGGTGCTCGGGGAGGACACACAGGGATGGTGCTCGGGGAGGACACACAGGGATGGTGCTAGGGGAGGACACACGGGGATGGTGCTCAGGGAGGACACACGGGGATGGTGCTCGGGGAGGACACACAGGGATGGTGCTCAGGGAGGACACACAGGGATGGTGCTCAGGGAGGACACACAGGGATGGTGCTCATGGAGGACACACAGGGGAGGACACACAGGGATGGTGCTCAGGGAGGACACACAGGGGAGGACACACAGGGATGGTGCTCAGGGAGGACACACAGGGATGGTGCTCAGGGAGGACACACAGGGATGGTGCTCAGGGAGGACACACAGGGATGGTGCTCAGGGAGGACACACAGGGGAGGACACACAGGGATGGGGCTCAGGGAGGACACACAGGGATGGTGCTCAGGGAGGACACACAGGGATGGTGCTCAGGGAGGACACACAGGGATGGTGCTCGGGGAGGACACACAGGGATGGTGCTCAGGGAGGACACACAGTGATGGTGCTCGGGGAGGACACACAGGGATGGTGCTCAGGGAGGACACACGGGGATGGTGCTCATGCAAGGACACACGGGGAGGACACACAGGGATGGTGCTCAGGGAGGACACACGGGGATGGTGCTCAGGGAGGACACACAGGGATGGTGCTCGGGGAGGACACACAGGGATGGTGCTCAGGGAGGACACACAGGGATGGTGCTCAGGGAGGACACACAGGGGAGGACACACAGGGATGGTGCTCGGGGAGGACACACAGGGATGGTGCTCGGGGAGGACACACAGGGATGGTGCTCAGGGAGGACACACAGGGATGGTGCTCGGGGAGGACACACAGGGATGGTGCTCAGGGAGGACACACAGGGATGGTGCTCAGGGAGGACGCACAGGGATGGTGCTCAGGGAGGACACACAGGGGAGGACACACAGGGATGGTGCTCAGGGAGGACACACAGGGATGGTGCTCAGGGAGGACACACAGGGGAGGACACACAGGGATGGTGCTCAGGGAGGACACACAGGGGAGGACACACAGGGATGGTGCTCATGCAAGGACACACGGGGAGGACACACAGGGATGGTGCTCAGGGAGGACACACAGGGATGGTGCTCAGGGAGGACACACAGGGGAGGACACACAGGGATGGTGCTCAGGGAGGACACACAGGGATGGTGCTCGGGGAGGACACACAGGGATGGTGCTCAGGGAGGACACACGGGGATGGTGCTCATGCAAGGACACACGGGGAGGACACACAGGGATGGTGCTCAGGGAGGACACACGGGGATGGTGCTCAGGGAGGACACACAGGGATGGTGCTCGGGGAGGACACACAGGGATGGTGCTCAGGGAGGACACACAGGGATGGTGCTCAGGGAGGACACACAGGGGAGGACACACAGGGATGGTGCTCGGGGAGGACACACAGGGATGGTGCTCGGGGAGGACACACAGGGATGGTGCTCAGGGAGGACACACAGGGATGGTGCTCGGGGAGGACACACAGGGATGGTGCTCAGGGAGGACACACAGGGATGGTGCTAGGGGAGGACACACGGGGATGGTGCTAGGGGAGGACACACGGGGATGGTGCTCGGGGAGGACACACAGGGATGGTGCTCGGGGAGGACACACAGGGATGGTGCTCAGGGAGGACACACAGGGATGGTGCTCAGGGAGGACACACAGGGATGGTGCTCGGGGAGGACACACAGGGATGGTGCTCAGGGAGGACACACAGGGATGTGCTCATGCAAGGACACAGAGGGATGGTGCTCGGGGAGGACACACAGGGATGGTGCTCAGGGAGGACACACGGGGATGTGCTCATGCAAGGACACAGAGGGATGGTGCTCGGGGAGGACACACAGGGATGGTGCTCAGGGAGGACACACAGGGATGTGCTCATGCAAGGACACAGAGGGATGGTGCTCAGGGAGGACACACAGGGATGGTGCTCAGGGAGGACACACAGGGATGGTGCTCAGGGAGGACACACAGGGATGGTGCTCAGGGAGGACACACGGGGATGGTGCTCGGGGAGGACACACAGGGGAGGACACACAGGGATGGTGCTCAGGGAGGACACACAGGGATGTGCTCATGGGAGGACACACAGGGATGGTGCTCAGGGAGGACACACAGGGATGGTGCTCAGGGAGGACACACAGGGATGGTGCTCGGGGAGGACGCACAGGGATGGTGCACACATAGCAGCCTGAAGAGGAAATTCCAGGAAAAAAGTGGCTGGGCTTTAGGTCCTTTCCTTGAAGCTCAGTGCACCAGGGCACTGTGAGTGGGGCTGGCCCACCCTCACCCCCGTTATGCCCCCATGGTCTTTGCTCTCTTGTGGGATAGGATTTGTCCCCTTGGCAGCATCTCCAGTACACAGAGGCACTACTTCTCCCCCATGTTCTTCAAGCAGCCTGCTTGGTTCCTCGTCACGGAGCTGGACACGGGAACTTCACCAGAGATGCTGCTGCTGACCCTTTGGGCTTCCTGACTCTCCAGAACAAAATTCCCAGTCATTCCCACATTTAAACATGTCCCAGGGCCCCCTGAAGCACTGAAGCCCCAAATTCACCACCATAGACCACGAGACCAATGATGTCACACACAGAGGGCCAAGGGAAAAGATGAACGGGCAGAGGATTCTAGTTTGTGGGTTTCAGTGTCGTCCTGCCGACGCCAATGAGGTTTGGTGCAACTGGGATTCCAGACACCATGGGCAAACACATTTCCTAGGCACCATCATGTCCGGAGCCCTGAGCCCTCTTTGACCAGCGGTATGGCTGGAAGTGGTCTGCAAACTTTCACTGACTGAACTTAACAGTGAGTTGGAGCATGCCGAGCTGGGGACTGTTCTGAGTAACACCGGCTAGGGCAGGGGTGACTTGGGCCATCAGTGTGGAAAGATGGCCACTGGGTCATGTGTGGTTTGGATAATGGTAGAGTGGACAGAGCTTCATTTTGTAGTTGCTGAGGTTAGGCCATGTTGGCTCATCGATGCTAGTAAAAGTTGGGTTGAGCCACGCTGCTCTTGGCTGGGTGAGCCTTGCTGGGTTTGGTTGGCACAAGTGGAACTTATCAAGAGCCGTGTGCTTAGAAAGCCTTTGAGGTGGGGGTTGCCTCCCACCCAGCAGCTAGCATTGCTCCATGCTGAAGGGGAAAAAGTAACCCAGTGAGATCCACGAAGACTGGGTCCTCCTGGGCTGGCTGTGGGCTGGCTTGTCTGCTGGAGGTGACAAAGGGCACCCCTTGGTGACTACCATGGCTGGTCTGACTCCAGTCTCCCATGTGCCAGCATCATGATACCGCTTCATGCCCTGTTGCATGCTGGGTACTGAAGAGTGAATGGCAAAAGCCAGCATTCTCCTGTCCTTAGGGATTCAGGAGGCCAAAGGGCTCTCCACTGAATCATAGGTTCCTTTGGAAAAATCTCATCTTAAAAATCTCCCCACCAGGGGGCTGGAGGGATGGCTCAGTGGTTAAGATCACTGACTGCTCTTCCAGAGGTCCTGAGTTCAATTCCCAGCAACCACATGGTGGCTCAGAACCATCTTTAATGGAACCTAATGCCCTCTTCTGGTGTGTCTGTCGACAGCTACAGTGTACTCATACACGTAAAATAAATAAATTGTTTTTAAAAACCAAAGTCTTCCCACCACCCCGGCAGGTGTGAGAACTCTGACCCCATGATCTTGGGACAAACAGAAAGCACCAAAACACTCGCCTCATCTTTAAGGTGAACAAGTGAAACAGAGACCTGCTGTGCCCAGTGAGGGGAAATGGTGTCGCAGAAGAGGAAGATGTGGAGCAAGACTCTAACTTCAGGACCGACGGAGTCAGAGGAATGACTTATGAGTGTAAGAAAAGCAGAATGTCACCAACACATTTGAAATTTAGATAAACCGGAGGGTTTGGAAAGTTTTTAAATGACCAATTGTGTTAAAAATATCTCATCTGCTCTCATGACGGATGGTCCACCTGCTGCCTGGGAAGTGGTCATTTTAGTTATACCAGAGTTTTCAGGAACTGAGCAACCCAACAATTTATGCATTAATTTATTTTGTTTTATTTTTATTTCATTGTTGTTTTGAGGTAGTCCAGGCTACTTGTTATGGTTTGTATATGTTTGTCTCAGGGAATGGCACTATTTGGAGGTGTCGCCTTGTTGGAGGAGGTGTGGCCCTGTTGGAGGAGGTGTGGCCCTGTTAGAGTAGGTGTGGCCTTGTTGGAGTAGATGTGGCCTTGTTGGAGTGGGTGTGGCCCTGTTGGAGTGGGTGTGGCCTTGTTGGAGGAGGTGTGGCCCTGTTAGAGTAGGTGTGGCCTTGTTGGAGTAGGTGTGGCCCTGTTAGAGTGGGTGTGGCCTTGTTGGAGTAGGTGTGGCCTTGTTGGAGTAGGTGTGGCCTTGTTGGAGAAGGTGTGTCACTGTGAGTGTGGGCTTTAATACCCTCATCCTAGCTTTCTGGAAGCCAGTATTCAGATGAAGATGCTGAACTCTCAGCTCCCCCTAATCCATGCCTGCCTGGATGCTGCCATGCTCCTGATACTGGACTGAACCTCTGAACCCGTAAGCCAGCTCCATTTAAAAGTTGTCCTTTATAAGAGTTGCCTTGGTCCTGGTGTCTGTTCACAGCAGTAAAACCCTAACTAAGACACTGGCCTTGAAGTCACACGTAGCTGAGGCTAGTCTTAAACTCCTGATCCTCCTTTTCTTCACTTCCTGAGTGCTGGGATAACAGGCTAAGCCGCCATGTCTGGCTGTCAACACATTCTTTTAAATATTGGAAGGGTATGATGAGTTCATGTTCACATTAGATCAGTGACATCAAGTGCCAGATAAGGAAACCTAGATGTTAGGGCCTGGGGCCGGCTTAGCAGGTAAAGGAGCCTATTCCAAGCCTGATGGCTTGCGCTTGATCCCTGGGCTCACATGGTACAGGGAGAGAACTGAGTCCTGAAAGTTGTCCTCTAACTTCCATATACTTCTGCATGCACACATATACACATGTGCACACACACATGCACATGTACACACATGCACACACACATGCATACATATACATATGCACACATGCACATACATACACATGCACATATGCACATACATACACACATGTAGACACACATGCATACACACATGCACACACACATACACACATGTGCACACATACACACATGTACACGCACATGCATACACATATATACATACAGGCACACACATATACACACATACACACATATGTACATACACATGCACACACATACATACACACATGCACACACACACACACACACACACAACATAACAAAACTAGATATTAAGCATGAACTGGGCCGAGCAAGCAGAGTCAACGATATATTAAAAAACACATGAAAGGAATATCAGGTGATCCCGGGATGCAGGGCCGGCTCCCGTCAGAAGGCTGTGTAACATCTGAAAGGAAAAGCTGGTATAATTAGACAAATATATTCTAAAAACTCTTTGGAAAGTTCAATCTTCATTTGCAATTCTAATTTTCATTAAAAGAGGAATTGATGAGACATTTTAAAAGGAGCTTATAGGTTAATTTTTAAGGTTAGAAACGGCTTGAGTTTGATTCTAAAACTTAATATCAACTTAGAAATGTTTAAGTCAGTGTGAATCAGGGCTGCAACAAAGCACCTGAAGAAGAAAGAGAGGATGGAAGGAGGGAGGAATTGAAGGAAGGAAGAAAGGGAGGAAAGAAGGGAGAAGGAAGGAAGGAAAGAAGGAAGGAAGGAAGAAAGGAAAGAAAGAAGGAAGGAAGGAAAGGTTTTTGTAGCTCACCATTTGTGGGTACAGGTCTTGACAGTGGGGACTGCACAGTGGCAGGGGTGTGAGAAGGCCCTCACCTCACAGACGAGAGCAGACATGAAGAGCTCAGCTCTGTCCTGTTCCTTCACTCTAGGACCTAGCTCGGGGTTGGCTGCTCACTTTCTGGTGTGCCCCACACCTCCAGTTAATCTTCTTCCCACAGACAAGCTCGGTGATGCTGCTTCCTGGTCTGGCTGGCCCTTACCTGTGTTCTGTCATGCTCGTTCCACCCTACTTGATGCCAACTCAGCTGAAAACATTTATTTAAAGTTCACCATGGTTCAGGATCCAAGGTGAGTCCCCAGCTTTTCTGGTGTGTCATGGGCCTGATTTTAAAAGTAGGATGAAGTGTGCCCCTACATTCTCCTCTATTGGTTTCAGGGGATCCACCCTCTGTTGAGGCTTTGAGCCACTTTGAGTAAGAGGTAAGAATTCAGGTTCATTTTTCTGCATGTTGAATCTGGTTTCCCCAGGACCATTTCCTGAAGAGTCTATCATTTATCTGATGTATATTTTTGGCTTCTTTGTCAAATGTTAGGTGGGTGTACTTGTATAATATCACATCTGGTTCTTTGATTCTCTCTCACCAATCTGTGTGTCTGGTTTGCACCAGGACCATGCTGTTCCAATTACTGTGGCTCTGAAATATACTTTGACATCCAGTGTGGTGATATCTCCTTCAATATTCTTTCTGTTTCAGACTGCCTTAACTATTCTTGATATTTTGTACCTCAGTATAAATTTTGAGATTTACTTGTCCATGTGGGGGGGGAGGGGTATTTTCATGGGAATTGTATCGAATCTGTAGTTTCCCTTTGGTAGGATAATCATTTCCATAATTTTAATTACGACTATCCATGAACATGGGAAGTCTTTCCATCTTCTGGTGTCTTCTTCAATGTCTTTAAGATTCCTCTGGAGAAGTCTTTCATTTTCTTAGGTTTGTTCCCAGCTAGTGTGTGTGTGTGTGTGTGTGTGTGTGTGTGTGTGTGTGTTAGTGTGTGTGTGTGTATGCCTGTGTGTATGAGTGTGTGTGTATGTATGTGCCTGTGTATTATGTGTGTACGCATGTGTGCATGTATGCGTGTATAAATGCTTGTGTGTATGAGTATGTATGTGCATGTGTGCATATGTGTATGTATGTATGTATGTATGTATGTATGGTTCATGTGTGTGCATGCATGCATGTGTGAGTTCATGTATGTATATATGTGTATTCTCCCTAATTTCTCTGATTCTTCTTGCCCAGCATGCTTGTTCCTGACACTCAGAGGCCGCGGATTTTGTATGTTCGTTTTGTAGTCACTTTGTTGGAAGTGTTTATCTTGCTTATGGACTTTCTAGTTGGGACTCGACTGGCTCCGGAAATAAGAATGACAAGTGACAGGTGGGACCTCATGAGATTAGCATGCTCCTCCATACAATAAAGGAAATGTTCAGTGGAGTGAAAAGACCACCCACAGAGAGCGAGAAAATCTTTGTCAGTTATACATCTGACAGAGGATTAGTGTCTAGAATATATATAAAAAAATCTGATCACTCAGAAAACAAACAACTCAATTTTTAAAAAATGGCTCCAGAACTGGATAGTCTTCAAATCAAAGAAGAAATAGAAACATCAGCGGACACTGAGAGTGTTCACTTTCACCCTCAGTCACCCTGACATGCAGATTAAATAGACATCAAAACTTACCTCACCGCAGTTGGAATGGTCACTGACAGAAACATAGGCTGAGCAAATGGTGGTGTGGCTGTGGAGAAGGGGGACTCCCACACGCGCTGAGTCGACACTCTGCATGTCAGTCTGGAGCTTGCTTAAAAGTCTAGAACTGGGGACTGAAGAGATGGCTCAGCAGTTAAGAGCACTGACTGCTCTTCCAAAGGTCCTGAGTTCAACTCCCAGCAACCACATGGTGGCTCACAACCATCTGTAATGGGATCTGATGCCCTCTTCTGGTGTGTCTGAAGACAGTGACGGTGTACTTATATACATAAAATAAATACTTTTTTTTAAGAAGCCTAGAACTGTGGTCCACACAACACAGTGCATTTCCTGCCCAGAGCCCCTGCACCACCATGTTCGTTGCCAACCTCTTCACATCAGCAGAGACAAGGGATCAGCTGAGACGTTTGTCACTGAGAACTGGATAATGAAGATGTGGAATATTAGCTGAAAGAAAAATGGAACCTCTAGGTAAATGGATAGAACTGAAAAATGATTATGCTGACTGGGCCTCTGAGGCCTCAAAGACAAACACAGTAAATATGTTGTGTCTCATATGTGTGCTTAGCCTGGCTGTGTGTTTAACATGTGTGGGCCAGGAAACTACAGTTGGGCAGAGTGGATGGGAGGCATTAGGGATTGAGGAGGTTGAACCTAAGTGAAATGGAAGCAGTTGGAGGAATATGGGAGTGCAAGAGTTCAAGCAGTAGGGGTAGTGTAGTGTGAGAAATGAATGGCCAGGAGAACCCTAAAACAAAATGAAGAGTGTATGCAGAAGCAGCTTGGGAACCTATGTAATTCCAGATGTAAGCACATGCATGTGCATGCGCGTGCTTGCACACGCATGTGCACGCACACACATATACATACACATATAGATACATATTTATATACATACATATACATGTACAGAATATATATGGGATAGCACAGCATCTGTGATCTGAAAGAATGGGGGGATGGGTGCTAGAAGCAAAGATGCAAGCAGGCATAGGATAGGGGTGGGGAAAAGCAAGGGTAGGTGTTGGGTCACCCAAAACTAAAGATGTATGAAAAAGTCCATCAGCTTGTAAATTCACTAAAATGCAATTCTTGAAAGAGAAGATTGAACAGAACTTTAGTGAACAGTATTGCTCCCAGAAGACACGGGCTATTATGTGAAAACCTCAGCACCAGACAGGAAACACCTCTCTATGAGCTATCAGTCACAGATAGCCCAGCAGCACCCAGAATACCACAGGAGATCACCACTGCTCTTGGTCGCCCAACATGACTAGATGGTAAGACCCTATTCCTAAAGATACCATGTATGTTAGTTCCTGGACATAGAGATATCAGTCTTGAACTGACTAAGAAACCCTCCCTGCTGGCTACTTTGGTTGTGCTGGAAGGGGCTATGCAGGTTGCTAGGGAAGAAAGACATCAATGATTGTATCCAACTCTGTGGGTTGCAGTTACCATGTTACAATGTTACATACATATTACAATACCAACCTTGCTCATTGATACAACAGTAGCAATGTTGTCTATGGAGTAACCAACTGCTGGCTTGATCGAATTTGAGACCTGGTCCCCAGGGAGTAAATCATGCCTGATTCTATAAACATGGGTCACACGGAGAGCTTTATTCATTTATGTGTAATTTTCAAAAAGCACAGCAGACTACAAATTGTAAGGAGTGGGTTTCATTACATATGAAGGATATTGGATTTTTAAATGGAATTGATCTTTATAGATGCATGCCATTTGTTTCCTGTGTGTCTAGAACCTTCCAAAGCCTCCTTCTGGTTGAGCGGTTTGTGTGACCCACACTTGTGAACCTCAGTCCCCTGCTACCACACTTCCCCCATCTGTGGACCCTTATTCCCCTGGCACTCCCTTCTTCTTAGCCTTAGGTGGCATCTCCAGGACTCTTGATTTCTAAGAGACCATGTTTTAGCCTCCGCAGATGAATGGGAACATGCAGTTTTGTATTTTTCTATGCCACGATTATGAAATAATGATGCGTGTGGGAGGAGATGTGGAAGTCTCTGTGGGTGTGTGTGTAGAGGCCAGAAATAGATGTCTGGTATCATCCTCTATCTCTGTCTACCTTTTTCTATTTTTTGACATTTGGCTAAGGTGGTAGCCACAGAGCCCCCAGAATCATTCCATTGTCCCCAATAACCTATGCTAGGGTTACAGGTATATATTGTTCCGCCTGGATTTGACACGGTTGCTGAGTATCCAAACTCAAGTTCTTCTGCTCACACATCAAGCACTTTACTAGCTGATCCACCTTGTCTGTCATGTAAGAGTTTCTCGTTGAATTTTATTCCCTATCCTTGATTATTGTGAAACCAAGGGACAAATTAAGAAAATAGCGATGGTTTCTGACTATTACGTAGCTGTCATCCAAAATGATTTTGTCACATGAAACTGAGAGGTTATGTGGGTTGGTGAGTCCCTCTGGGCACCCAGCATCTCAGCAGAGCCCCAGAGAAAAGAGAAAATTATTGGTTGTAGGGAAACGACAGTAATATGTGAAATGCAAAAGGCCAGTTCTCCACACCACAGGCAATTTTAGTGCTGCCTGTAACTAACTATCTAAGAGGAAAGTGGGAGGAGGCAAAGCCTCTGAATGGCGGCCTGATGCCTCCCCTCAGAACTGCAAGACCTGAGAAAGAGACCCTGGGGTAGAAGGCAGAAACAGCAGAGAGATGCAGAGAGAAAGAAGGGGTGCTGGCATGTGTCAGGGAGGAGCAGCTCCCAACCTGACAGGAAGTCCTGGACTGAGGAGCCCTGGGAAAAGCCATCTACAGTCAAGTTTTATGCCAGCTCGTTTTGAAATTTAGATAAACTGGAAAAAAAAATTGTTTGAAAGATTTAAATTGCCAAACTTGGCATTGGGGTGGGGCGGGGTGGGGGGAAGACAGGAAATCTGAATAGTTGTGGGCACACTAGAGAAATTTGATTTAAATTTTAAGCCCTTCTCACAGAACATCTCCTCCAGGAGGAAGAATCCGCATGCATGGAAGGGCCTGACAGCCCAGCCAGGGCTCCTTCAGAGGACAACGTCTGGAAAAGAAGCATTGGCCATGGCTGCCTAGCCTGGTTCCAACAGTTTACCAACTATGGGTAATGGGCTGCAAGCCCGTGGGCACAGGTGTGCAAGCTCCTAACAAAGTGAACAATGTAACATCTAAGGTGATACATCCTGGAGGGCCTGGGAGTGCACCGGCTGCTCCTCACAGTCTATCCTGGCAGTAGTGGATGAATCAGAAAAGCTCACGCCATCATTTTGACATTGAGAAAGAAATGTGCCGTTTGAAATGTTAGCAGAATCCATGGCCAAGGCCTCAGGAAACTGGGGGTGACAGGAAGCAGTCTCAGGTCTATAAAAAGTGTTAGAAAAGACACAAGCTGGCAGTCGAGTGGTTGTCACTTCCCAAGAGCGAACAGGACAGCAGGGTGCCCCCTCACAACCTTCCACCAGCTCCAGTAAGAGCAGAAATAAGAAATGGGTACATGGCAGGGAGAAAAGGGGTCCCGTGGGCTGCTGCGACAGACAGCGAGTGAATTTAGCAAAAGCAGTATGCGTTTCTATAACACAGTTTATATACTATTCATGTGAGCAAATACAGTGGTTCTCACCCTTCCTAACGCTGCGACCCTTTAATATAGTTCCTCCTGTGTGGTTGCCCCCAACCATAAAATTATTTTCCTTGCTACTTCATAACTGTAATCTTGCTGCTGTTATGAATCATAATGTAAATACTTTTGGAGACACGGTTTTGCCAAAGGTGTTGTAATCCACAGGTTGAGAACTGCTGAACTAGAATAAAATGGTATGTGTGTGTGTGTGTGTGTGCATGCATATACCTGTGTCCACATGCTGCCACATGTGTGGAGGTCAGAGGTCAGCCTTAGGTGTTGGTGCTTACCTTCCTCCCTGTTTGAGGCAGTGTATCAATCATTATTACGGCTGCATGCACCAGGCTAGCCAGCCCAGGAGCTTCTGTTGATTTAATTGTCTCCACTTCCAGGCATGCTTAGGGGCATGCTAGGGTTACAGACTGAACAGTTTTATGTGGATTCTAGAGATAAAGGAAGTGTTTAATCCACTAAGCCATGTCCTCAGCCCAACAATTCCTTTTTTCCTTTCCTTTCCTTTCTTTCTTTCTTTTTTTTTTTTTTCAGACAGGGTCTAGCCCAGGCTAGCCAACATTCACCGTTTATCCTTAGATTGGCCTTGAACTCATGATCAAATGTTGGAATTACAGGAAAATACAAGTGCATCTGAAGACATGATCCCTAAAGATAAACTTGATAAAAAAATCAATGTCTAGTGTGGTCTGCACTATATATAACATCAATATACAGGTTATAAGCATGTTAATACACAGATTCGTATAATCTATAAAGCTAACAATTTGTTTCATGCATTTGCAGTGTTTATGTGATTTGACATAGCAATTGTTAAATAAGAATGATGCAAATATCCCCAGTGGGGGATAAAGATTGACAGACTCAGCTAAGGAATGACGCTGCTCACCAGAGCCTTGCTTCAGTATATGAGTGCGAGAAAGGAGAACACACAAACACACACACACACACACACACAAATATATAGACAGCAAAAGGGAAGCCTGAGCAAACCACACAGTAGATGGGACAATGGCATAGCTGGTGAGGCAGAAATAAACCCAAGACAACCGTGCTGTAAGCCTAAATCCATATGTACCCAATAACATAGACTTAAAATGTATATGGTAAAAACAAACTTCAGAAGGCGATAGGAACGGGTATAAAAATGTGAGGTCAGCACTTGCTTGTTAACAGATGGCACAGCAACAAAGTCAGGGGATAGCAATGACAAAGGTCTGTGTGACAGCTGGTATACTATGGTGGACATTTAAGAGGTGTGGTGAGGGTGTCAGCTGATATGGCCCAATGAGCAGATAAGAGGTGTGTGGTGTGGGATGTACTGCTCCTTCCATGACCACATTAAAGATTCACCACAACGATACATGTGCCAGGGACTGGGAAGTCCTGAAACATCAAAACTGCTCACCATGGTCATGCTCCATGAACAGAAAGGAATAAAGGTATTTATTAATAAAAAAAAATCCATGAAAGATCTACAGATGTTAGAAAACTAGTATTCTCTAGCTCCCCCATCAAAAAAAGAAATTAATGGGAATCCATGATGTTATTTAACTGGTCAATTGTAATAGGATGTGATTGATACACCACAGCAGGTGAGGTACAAACACAGGAATGGTCCGCCCCCAAGTGCAGAAGTCACACTGGACAGAGATTTCAACTGCCATCTCTCACCTCAGACAGCTAGAGAAAGAACAGGTCAGACAGGAGGATGAAAAGAAGCAACCGGTAAGAATGGAAATAAAACGAAAAATGTTCAGTAAGAGAAGGAATAGGAAGACTGACTTTTTTATTATTATTATTGGTGTCAATAAAATTATAAATGAATTTGTATTTATTATTATTTATTAATTTATTTATTATTATTTTATTATTATTTTAAACAGGTCGGTGAAGCTGATAGATTCCAGGAGCTAACGAAGCCTTGTCCATAGCAGCCTCCATGAGAGCACACGACAGACCCTACAGAACAGTTTAAATGAATGCATGCAGGAGATTTTAACTGTCATAGACAAAGTATTCGGAAAACACATCTTCAAGTGCGCCAGCAAAGAAGAGATGGAGGTCATATCCAAAATCTGCTAAACAGATTTTAAGCATTCTGAAAGAAAACCTCAAGGCTAGACCAGTTTACGGTTGACTCTGTACACTGAAAAGGAAAGAGAAAAAACAAACCCATGTGCTGCTGAAGGACTCACACTCCTGGCTTCATCCCAGAACAGCAAAGGGAGCCACGGAGTCATCTCACCCGTGAACTGACGGGCAAAATCTCAGCAAAACTCTGCTGATTAAATCTAATGAAAAATGAAGTAGGACTTTGCCGTGACTGGTCGGTTAAATGAGTCACGGATGCAAGAAGAGAGGCCATGGTGGTGGCTTCCCACCTCAGAGGGGAAGAGGAGATAACTGTGATCACACCAATAGGGATCATGAGACAATTTGGCTTGTATTTGTAAAAAAAAAAAAAAAAAAATTTATATAATTGGGATATTCTTTGATCTATTAAACATGAGCTATGTGGCAAACAATTTTATTTCCTGTGTGTGTTTATATATGTAATGTATCTACACGTGTGTATGTGTTCACATGTGTGTGGGCACACACAGAGTAACCTGAGTCTGACACCAGAAGTCTTCCTTGCTCGCTCACTGAGGCAGGGTCTGTCAACTGAACCCAGAGCTCCCTGACACAAGCCTCACTAGATACCTTGTTCTGGGATTCCCTGTCTTCACCTTCAAGGTGCTGACACCAAAGGTGGGCTGTCACAACACTGGAATTCACATGGGTACGCACAGTAGGTGCTTTACCCACTGAGCCATCTCAAGAGCCCTTAATGTTTTATTTATTTTTTTTAACTTACTACATTTAATCTTATTACTTATTGGTAGCAGAGGAGGGTGCATGCATGCTGTTGCACAGGTGTGGAGAGGGTGCATGCATGCTGTTGCACAGGTGTGGAGAGGGTGCATGCATGCCGCTGCATGGGTGTGGAGAGGGTGCATGCATGCCGCTGCATGGGTGTGGAGAGGGTGCATGCATGCCGCTGCATGGGTGTGGAGAGGGTGCATGCATGCCGCTGCATGGGTGTGGAGAGGGTGCATGCATGCCGCTGCATGGGTGTGGAGAGGGTGCATGCATGCCGCTGCATGGGTGTGAGGATCAGAGAACAACTTCCCAGATGGAAGGGCTCAAATGTTTGATTACTTGGTCCCTAGTTGGTAGTGCCTGCTGATTGGGTAGGCTGAAGAGGTGTGGCCCTGCAGGAGGAGGTGGACCCTAGGTCAGGCTTTGAGAGTTTGAAGACTCAGGAGGTGTCATTCCTGGTTTATAGAAGAGAGAATTTATGTGGGGCTTATGGCTCCAGAGGGATAAGTTTGGACAGGAGGCAGCATGGGAGGGCTCACATCTAAAAACTATAACCAGAAAGCAAAGGAGAGAAGCCCTGTAGAGACTCAGTCACAGGAACATTGATCCACATTCATGCACACGTGGAAACAAATGCAGGCTTCTACTCCAATGTTGTGAGAATATGAACTGTAGGTTGACTTCATACCTGGCAGGAAGTTCATGAAAAAGTTTGGGAGCTCATGATCTCAGGATGAACTATTTACATGAAACTGTAGAGAAAAAAGACACAAGATCAACACATAGGGTCTTGTATTCAGATGCCCCAAACATGATCAGAAATCCTAGGACCATAGAATCTATAGAATCCCCAGGACCAGCAACCAGATCATTCATATATGCATATGATGCATATGTGTATGTATATGTGTATGTATATGTGTATGTTTATGATATATATGTTTATGATGTATATGTATATGGTGTATATATGTATGGTGTATATGTATATGATGTATATGTATATATATGTATATGTGTATGTATACATGTATGTATATGTGTATGTATACGTGCATGTTTATGATATATATGTTTATGATGTATATGTTTATGATGTATGTGTATATGGTGTATATATGTATGGTGTATATGTATATGATGTATATGTATATATATGTATATGTGTATGTATACATGTATGTATATGTGTATGCATATGATGTATATGTATATGATGTATATGATGTATATGTATATGGTGTATATGTGTATGTATATGTGTATGTATATGTATATGATATATATGCATATGTATATTCTTACATTGATTTACAAACAGAGACACAAATAGCACCATAGGGTGGAGACATCTGGGAGTTGAGGAGGCTACCTGGAAACATAGGCAGAGAAATGTAAAGTAGACCCACAAATAGGGACTGGAGAGGTGGCTCAGAGGGTAAAGACACTAGCTGGTCTTGCAGAGGACCAGAGTTTGGTTTTTAGCACCAACATGGAGACTCACAAACACTTGTAACTCAGCTCCAGGGCATCTGATGTCCTTTTCTAGCCTCCATGGGCACCTGCGCACATGTAGTATGTAAACACATACACACAGAGAGACACACGAGTAAAATAAGTCTTTAAACCACCAGGAGACAGTGTCTTATACCCACCATTCTGGGAAATACTAAGCATTTGACAATAGCTGATTGGCTGAAAGCTCCTCCCACAGTCAAATAGCCCCGCCCACAGATGAAGACCCCCGCCCACAGCCAAAAAGTCACGCCTGTCATCAAATAGCTCCGCCCATAACTGAATAGCTCCGTCTATACCTAATAGGCTGATAAGCTGAGCTAGCCTGTACAGCCACTTCAGAGAGCACCTTGGCCATTTCCTATCCTAGACTCATGCCTAGAAAATTTTCTCCTCGGTATATTCTCTCGAGTCTCTGGCAAGTGTGTGCCGGAAAAAAAAAAAAAATGCAAACAGAATTTGGAAACAGCCCGCACGTCCGTCAATGGGAAAGGAAGAAGTTAATGATGATATCTTTATGCAGCGGGGCACCGTATAGAAATTAAAATGAATGAACTCCAACTGCACACACCAACATGTAAAACTATCTTGAGAAAACATAAAATATATTTAAAAATAAAAGTTGTGGGACGACTCATATGGTGCAGTGCTGTGGATACCAGCCTCGGGCTATGTAAAGCGATGCCATGTATTATTTATGGACACATATGTACTGAAAATATTTTTAAAGCATGAAGAACTCCGAGCTTGGGGTGGAGCTGTTTCTGGGGCAGGAAAGCACTGAATTGGACTGAGAAGCTTCTACACACGAAGCCCGATTGCTCTTGGGCTTTAGCTCCTAAAAACACAAACAAAATACCTGAGAAAAATAACAAAAGCCCCAAGGTCCCAAACTAGCCACACATGGACACTGATATTTGTTGTCCATACAGGGACTTTGGTTGTTCATGTACCCTGTTGTTGGAGTCTCTCTAGGGGAACCTCTTTGCCCAGTTTCCTGGTGCGAATATTTCACTGTGACCAAATCCAAGCTATCAACTTGAAGTCTGTGGCCACAGCACTGGGAGGTGGTGCACACAGTAGGCTCACAAAAGCTGATGGACAGGTTCTGACACATTACTCTGCTGCCCTTGGTTGCCAGTGATCCCTCCTGCATGCTTTGTGAGAGTGGGCTTTCCCGCTGAGAGTCACCGGCATGGGAGCTTCTGAGACATCTGTCCAAAGCATGCAGCTGTGTAGCCTGGAATTCCAAGGACAAAAAAATGGGGAAACATCAAAGTTCTGCAGGTAGTGTGACCACAGGTAAAACACGGCTTCAGCAGAAATTCCTTCAGTCTTTGTGGCACAAACTCTTTCTCTCATCTTCATCCACAGGGACAGTGAAGGGAGGAGCACCAGGCAGGACCAGCACAGCCCAACAATGGGCTCCTTCCAGCTACACCCAGACCTCAACTCTGCCTCCCCACCTGAGTACAAATACAGGATGACCCAAGCCGGGGACTCGTCCCACACACTTACGCTGGACCTGGACTGAAGGGCATGAGCAAGAGACATAACTGTGCGATGAAGCAGACAAACCCACACTTTGCTATCCTGGCTTAAAGATGGTGAGAAGGTAGCTGTCCTCTGGGAGTCCCCATCCTCACTTGTACAGTGTGTTATTTGAAGAGCATCCATGGAGGCTGAGCAGAGCTCTAAGGCTTCCATGCCAAGAACAATTCCACCGTGGTAACTGCTCAAAAGATCTCAGCCCTCAGTTCAACACAAAAATCAATATGTGAGACATATTGTGTTATTGGTGAAGGACAGATGCCTGGCACTCATCACAGCAGGCACCACATGACGGGGCTCAACAGACCTATACAGGGAAAAAAAATAGAAAAAACTCTCAGTAAATGAACCACAGAAGAAAACACACAACAACATAAGAAAAGCCATGTGTGGGGCCAGCAAGGTGGCTCAGTGGACAGAGGCATCTACCACCAAGACTGACACCAGGTACAGGAGAAAACAAAGTCCTGAAAGTTGCCCTCTGACCTCTACACACTGGTCATGACTTGTGTGCACACACATGCACATGATAAATAAACAAACAGATAAAGGCTGTGTGGGAAAGCCCCATCCCCTAAAATTATCATGCTTGACACTCTCATGCAACTTCCCATTCTATAAGTTTCAGCTGTAGCTAGTAGACAAAGGGAAGAAAAAAAGAGGACACCCAATAGAGAGATAGAGAGATAAGAAGCAAGATCCCCTCCTGTCTGTTGATGATGTGCAGAAATATAAAACCAAACCAAACCAAAACAAAACAAATTCCCTATACAACATCTGTTAGAACTGAGAGATGGGTTTTGGAGAGTTTCAGGGCATAAAACCAACATATAAGACCAAGTGTTTTCCTGTTCCTTGACATTGTCATTGAATATCTGAGGAAAGATACCAGCATTAATTCCATTTGAATAACTACAACATCAGAATGGCACTAGGGGCCAGGGAAGACGCCTCAGTGGATGAGGATCATGGTTCAGATCTCAGAAACATACATGAATGCTGGGTGGGTGTGGCAGCTGTGTATAATCTCAGCAGCAGGCAGAGGTGGGGTCCATGGGCAGGGTGGCTAGCAGGACTGGCTGAACCAGTGAGACCCACGTTCAATGAGAAACACTGTCTCAGTAAACAAGAGGAAAGCAACAATGAAGGAAGACGCTCTGACTTCCACATGCATGCATGGTGCCCACACACATGTGAATATGCATGGATTCACAGTGTCACTGCACACATGTACACATGTAAAACAATCATTGGTACACAGTACGTTGAAGCAAAGATGTGACAGAGTCATCAGCAGCAGAGTGGTGGCTCTCACCCCTCCTAAGGCTGCGACCCTTTAGTACAGATCCTCATGCTGTGGTCACCCCCAACCATAAAATTATTTCATTGCTACTTCATTACTGTATGTCATGGTTTGAATGTCCTTGGCACAGGGAGTGGCACTATTTGGAGGTGTGGCCTTGTTAGAGTGGGTATGGCCTTTTTGGAGGTGTCGTCCTGTTGGAGGAGGTGTGGCCCTGTTGGAGGAGGTGTGGTCTTGTTGGAGTAGGTGTGGTCTTGTTGGAGAAGGTGTGGCCTTGTTGGAGGAGGTGTGGCCTTGTTGGAGGAGGTGTGTCATTGTGAGTGTGGGCTTTAAGACCCTCACCACAACTCCCTGGAAGTCAGTCTTCTGCTAGCAGCCTTCAGATGAAGATGTAGAACTCTCAGCACCATGCCTGCCTGGATGCTGCTATGTTCCCACCTTGATGATAATGGACTGAACCTCTGAACCTGTAAACCAGCCCCAATTAAATGTCCTTTATGACTTGCCTTGGTCATGGTGTCTGTTCACAACAGTAAGACCCTAACTAAGACACTGTAATTTTGCTACTGTTATGTAATGTAATGTAAATATCTGATACACAGGATATCTGATATATGACCCCTGTGAAAGGGTCATCGGACTCCCAAAGGGGTCTCCACCCACAGGCTGAGAACCACTAGCATAGAGCACGAATGGAAAAACTTCAGACAACACACATATGTGGAGAAACATCCCGTGTCCATCAATGGACAGTGTTAATATTGTTCACAAGTCCACACTGCCCAAAGGGATCTAGAGATCCCACGCAATTGTGTCAAATTCACAGATATAGAACAAACATTCCTGACATTTGTATGGAACCACAGGGTAGAGGTGGGGGTGGGGGGAAGAGAACCTACACTAGCTAAACCAATCTGGAGTAAAATTAATAGAAGGGGCTGGTCTGGTATTCAGTGGCAGAGGACGCTTTTGCCTA
The DNA here is from genome assembly GCF_011762505.2 of Arvicanthis niloticus. NCBI lineage: Eukaryota > Metazoa > Chordata > Mammalia > Rodentia > Muridae > Arvicanthis > Arvicanthis niloticus. The sequence goes on from NC_133432.1 coordinate 2,781,546, forward strand.
GTGTCAGGCCCTCCAGGGCCAGTGAGGAAGGTGGTTACCGCATTCCTGATTTCAAATACACGGCAAGGCTGTAGCGCCTGAGGCAACATGGCCCTGGTGTAAAAATCGACCCGTTAATTAACAGACGGAGAGCCCAGCCATCAACTCACACATTATTTCTGGACCATTACTCGCCACAGATCCCACACAAGGAAAAGCAACGTCTCTTCAGTGGTGATGTTGAGGAAATTGATTGACCACAAGATGAAGAAGGAAGGTGGATTCATCTCATGCCACCTTGCGAGAGTCAGGTCCAAACAGACTACAGCAAACGCTAGACCCAAAGACTGGAAAGTTCAGACAAAATAAACCTTACCATCGGTGGACGCAAAGACGTCTTGTTTATAACCTGGAACTCACACAGACAATGAAAGCAAAGAGAGTTATTGGTGTTGAGAGGGTAACTCAGGGACTAGCAAGAGCTACGCCCAGGAAGACGTGTGGTACATGGCCAAAGACCGGAGGGTACTCACTCATTAACCTTCAGGGATGTAAACGCAAGTCCAAACCACACGGCTCAGTCAACCCACACTTGTTAAAAGAGTGACCTCCAATAAAAAATAGAGACCACATTGAGCCAATTGTTGGTCGGTCATTTTCCCTCAGTCTCTGTTACATCTTTGCCCCTGCATTTCTTGTAGACGGGACAAAATTTAGATAGAAAGTTTTATGGGTGGGTTGGTGTCCTTATCTGTCTACTAGGGTTCTGCCTGGCTACAGAAAATGGTCACTTCGGGTTCCATATCCCCACTGCTATAAGTCTCAGCTAAGGTCACCCCCATAGACCCCTGGGAGTCTGTCCCTTCCCAAGGTCTCTGTCACATCCTAGAGATGTCCCTCACCCCTGACTCCCACCAGCTACCAATTTCCATTCATTCTCTGGGCCTTCTGGCCCTCTCTCCTGTCTCTCCCTACACCTGATCCTGACCCCCTCATTCCCCTCCCCAACCCCTCTCCCACCCAGTCCCCTCCCTCCATCTGCCTACCATGGCCGTTTTATTCCCATGGGTAAGCACCAATCCCTGACACTATTAACGATACTCTGTTATGCTCGCAGACAGGAGCCTAGCATAACTGTGCTCTCCGAGGCTCCACCAGCAGCTGACTGAGACAGATGCAGGGACCCACAGCCAAACATTGGATGGAGCTCGGGGAGTCTTATGGAAGAGTTGGGGGAGGGATTGAGGGATGGGGGTGGGGTGGGATAAGAACTCCACAGGAAGACCAACGGAGTCAACTAACCTGGACCCTTGAGGATCCCAGAGACTGAGACACCAGCCCAGAGCATACGTGGACTGCACCTAGGCCCCTTGCACATATGTAGCAGATGTGCAGCTCGGTCTTCATGTGGACCCTCAACAGCTGTAGCAGGGGCTATCCCTAAAGTCTGTTGCCTGCCTGTGGATCCCATTCCCCTAACTGGGCTGCCTTGTCTGGCCTCAGTGGGAGAGAACATGCTTAGTCCTGAGTGACTTGATGTGCCAGGTTGGGGGATACCCGGGGCGGGGTCCAACTCTGACTGCCTCCAGCCTTTGTTTACACTGACACAGACTCACAGATTCTCTCCTCAGTTATCTTATTAGGTCACTTCCGTGGAGACGCTCCCACTTGCCCCTTTGGAGTTCTCATAGCTATGGGGCTAGGGTGCTACTCCGTGGGAATGGCTCACGACTCTGACTGGGATCTGGTGCTCTTGAGCCCCTGATCCTGCTCCTAAGTCAGTGGGCCCAACTTGTGCTGCTCGAGCCTTGTTTTTCTCCTCTGTAAAATAGGTAGACGAGCCTGTGCCTCACTGGACCGCTAGGAGGCTTAAGGGAGGGGCTCAGCAGAGCGAAGGTTATGGCCGCCCGTGGGTGACTCTCAGCTGGCTGCTGTTCTCGTGTCTGTATACACGTCTGTCTGTCCTGCACTCTGTGTTTACTTGCTCCGTTTTCTTAATTTCTAAATGCTCAAGGGTTTGGAAATTGCATCATCGGGTAATTCTAGGAAATACCTGTGCTTTTGTTTTTTGATTGACAAACTCTGGTTGAACGCACTTGATGGAATGTGTGGTGTCTTAGCATGTGTTTCCAGTGCAGAGTGGTTACACCCTGCATGCTAACAAACCCAGTCCCTCACACACACCCTTGTTCTGAGGTAAAAACCCTCTGTAATAAAATGTCCTCTTTTAAGCAACCTTGATTATTACTGTTGTAATGGCCACTTCATGGGTCAGTGTTTTCCAGCTCATTCTTGGGCGTCACCAACTGGTGACATCCTGTGGAGTTTGTGCTTCTCTGTGTGGCCTACTTCACTTAGCATAACACCCTCCCGGATCATCCGTGGTTTTAAACAGCAGGATGTCTCCCTATTTAGGGCTGTATAATATTCCACAGTGTAGCTATGCCACATTTTCTTTGTGTATCCATCGGTGGACACGTGGGCTGCTTCTGGATCCTGGCGGTTGTGGAGGAGGCCCATGGAGCCAAATGTCTCCTCAGTGTGCACATTTCTACACCTCTGAAGAGGAATCTAAAGTTACCAGACACAAACTCAGCCGTGGGATGTTTGGGACATGCAGGAAATCTGCCTGGAGTGTCTGTGAACTCTGTGCTGCCTTTCAGAGCACAGGGCTCACACACTTGCAACACATGTGATCTCTGTTTTTTTTTTTTTTTTTTTTCTCAAATTCCACAGATGTTTATTTAGGTATAAAAAAAACCATTTTGGCTAACATGTAAGAGTTATATGAATGTATCTTATTCTTTTTCCATTTATTTATTTATTTATTTATTTACTTTACATCCAGTTTGCTGCCCTCTCCTAGTCCCCCCTCACAGAATCCCTCCCCCATCCTCCTCCTGTCTGGTAACACACACACCACAGTGTGAGGTCACAAGAGTTCTCACACCATGATTGACAGAGGCAGGTGGGGCAGAGAGCAGTGTGAACCTGCCGAGTCCCTGGACCCTGCACATTCTGGACCTGTTTCTCAGAGACTTGGATCTTTTGTGTTTTGTTTTGTTTTGTTTTGTTTTCCCAGTCAGGGTTTCCCAGTGTAGCCTGCCTCTGCCTCCAGGGTGCTGAGGTTAAAGGCAGGCAAACACTACCACAGGCCCAGCTTAGAGACTCAAGATCTTAACTTCTTCCCAGCTCTGTAACCCTGAGTGATGACTCAACCTCTCTGCGCCTCCATTTTCCCAGCTCTAAAAAAGGGGCTCATGGAAGTAACTAGTTCAGACTGGTGCAAAGGTTGAGGCTCGTGATGCTCAGGAGGCACTGAGTGTGGACTCTGTGCACACAGGGTGCAAAACAAACAAACAAACAAACAAAACAATTCCTGTGATTCTCTTCACCAGTGTCATCCAAGTTCTGACTCCACATGTGAGTGTTCTGACTGCTGGGCTGTTGAAGCCATTTAGTCTTAAAATCACAGAGGGGGTTGGAATCACGGGACTTCAGCATCTCAGAACATAACCCCCAGGGCTTGTTGCGACCTCGCTGGCTACTTCTGCGGCTGAGAACGTGGACATGGCCTACACGGGTGAAGCATCAGGTGCCACAAAAGTCAGATTTTCTGGCGGAACTATCAGAGCCCGCATCCATTTCCCACCAGCCCCCAAGTGAGAACAATTAAGCCTGGACACTTCAAACTTTTTGCAAAGAATTAATGGCGCCATGAATGCACAGGGGTGGGTGGGTTCATCATTTAAGAAGCCTCAACCACTTTCAGTGGGAAGTGGGCGGGAGGGAAGCTATGAAGGTAAACACAGCCAGAAGCCATTGCAAGGTTCTGCCCTATCCCTGGGAATTGACTACATCCCATTAAATAGCATAAAATAAGTCCCGGATAATGACCCTCAGACACCGCGCCAGTGCCACAGCAGGGCTACATTAAATTACCCTGAAAGTGCTCGTTGGAGTTTTGCTCGCTGGCTTGGAAAGCCAGGACTCCCTAGACGACACCAGCAGGCACGTGGTGTCCCAGGTTGTGAGGAGCACACCCGCCTGGCACTAACAGGATTTCAGCTGCTCTTATTGCAGGGTCACAGGAAGCTGAGGCACAAGGCAGAAGCCTTGCTGCTCCTGGACAGTGCTGGAAAGAGAGGAAACGCAGAATCTCACGGGGAACAATGAGGGACAGAACAGCCAGACTCCAGGATAGGACATGAGGGCATTTTCCTGGGGCCATGCAGTTCGCCAGGTAGGGAAGGCACACAGCAAGAACTCACTCTTTCCAGATTCTCTACACACCCGGGTCAAGCCAAGCTTGAACATAGCAGGACCCCATAAGTATTTTCCAACAAGTTGCATAGAGGTATAGCATCCATTTCGAAAGGTACACATGGTGTATGTAGATGGTTGCTTGAGAATCAAGCTTTGGGCAGGAGACCAGGGAATGGCTAACCAGTCCTCTCAGCCCCCTGAGCCGCTGCCTCAGAGGACAGCGCCCCACCTTGGTTACTTTCTGGTTGTCATCACAAAACTCCTGTCAGAAGCAACTTAAGGGATTCAGGCTCAGGTTTGAGGGGAGATGCAGCTGATCGTGTCAGGAGCGCAGGTACCTGCTTCTTGATATCTCTGCAGATCTTTTAAGTAGAGAAGGCACCGGAGGCTGAGCTCTGCTGCAAACGCCAAGCTCTGCCCTCTGAAATCCACTTCCTCCGGTGAGGCTCCTCCTCCAGCGCCCCCTGTTGGGAACCAGCTGTTCAGACAGGAGCCTGTGGGGTACTCTCTGGATTCGTTCACGTGGCTTTACTTACACATGCTTTCGTGTCTCCATTTCATTTATTTAAAACTATGTCTATGCAACTCAGACATGTTTCTGGGTATGTCTGTCAGCCTCTGGGGGATCTTGCTTTTCTACTGCTGTCCCACAGGGAACGGGCTACTGTCAGTGTCGGCTTTCAGTCTCTTGGTGAACATCGGAGTGGTTTTGTTGGATTTGCATCCGGATTTGATGCTCACAGAGTGCATTTGGCATCTGTAGGGGCTGAAGATTGCCCACCCCATCTCAAGCCAGCAACACAAGTGAGTCCTAGATTCTTGCTAACACTTGGTTAATCTTAGTTTATTGAAATGGTTTACTCAATATCGGTGTGTGTGTGTGTGTGTGTGTGTGTGTGTGTGTGTGTGTGTGACGGCAACATGCTGAGTTTCCCTTCGAACTCTCAAATCCTAGGATGTGTTCCTATTTGTCATTCGATCAGACAGTTGTTCTATCAGACAGTTCTTACTTTCACTGTCACAGGGTGCCTGAGGCTGCCAACTTAATAAGGAGAAAGGGTTTAAATGGTTTAACCTTCACACTCTATCACTGTGCATCTACTGTTCTCTGTATTCCCTTCCATCCTTCAGTCCTTTACAAACTCCTGTTTACATTTCAGGATCTAACCTAGGGCACAGCTTCCCTGTGAGCGCCCAGAAACCCACAGTCCACTGGGTCCTGGAGCCATGGAACCTGACAGCTGCCCACAGTCACAATGGGAAGGTCACAGAGGTACTGAGTGTAACTGGAGGTACCCCAGAGGAAGATGCCCCAAAAGAAGACACAGACAGCTTATGGAGAGGACAAACCTTCTCCTTGGTTTGACTGTCTAGTGAGACTGGATCTGGAAGCTTCTTTCCAAGGGTCAGTGAAGGCCCAGACATGGCCACCACATTGGATTAGCTACCTCTGGAATTCTCATCCACACACTTGGTCTTGATGAATGTCTTCCTGGAACAAAATCCATCCTTTCCAGGAAGAATCCTGGATGCTTGGTGCAGAATACAGAGTATCGGAGGCTGTGAGGCAGGGTCTGTTGAAGAATAGTTAGCTTTTAAGGGGTTCTTGTGACTTCCTGGGCAGCATAGATTGCTTTATAGTGGTGATTCTCAAACTGTGAGTCTCTGCCTCTTTGGGGTCAAGTGACCCTTTCACAAGGGATTGCCTAAGACTACTGTATATCTACATTAAGATTTACAACAGTGGCAAAATTAGTTATGAGGCAGCAATGAAAATGATTTTATGGTTGGGGTCACCATAGCACGAGGAACTGTATTAAAGGGTCGCAGCATCAGGAAGGCTGAGAGCTGCTACTTTGTCTACTTAGCTACATTGAGAACTGTTACTTTGTCTACTTAGCTGCATTGAGAACTGTTACTTTGTCTACTTAGCTGCATTGAGAATTGTTACTTTGTTTACTTAGCTGCATTGAGAACTGTTACTTTGTCTACTTAGCTGCATTTGATCCTACAGCATCCCTGGAAGCCTATGTGCAGCCGCACCTCCCCTCCACACTTGGAGTGACTCAAAGCTGCTCTAAGGCCCAACATAATACACAGACTTGATGGTCGGGCAAGCCCGCACTGCCTCTGTCCTCCTTTTAAGTAACTCAACAACCTTGAAGCAGAGGACATCACTGACCTTTCCCTGATGAAGGGACACGGGATAGAGAGGAAAGGAAGAAAGTCTGTAGCTAACAAGCAGCATAACCGGGGTTCAAAACCCTGGAAGGAATTTCTACCCTAAAGGGACGTAGGCTGAGAAATGGGACTGAGTTTGTTCAAAGTCATGTACCTCATAGATATTGGAGCTTAAAGGATAGCCTGCTCTAATTGCCCTGTTTCCTCAGGTCCTCTTCTAGTCTGGGCTCCCCTATCTCCCTGGGCCCTCTAGTATATGGTCCCCCATCTCCCTGAGTCCTTCTAATCTAGAGTCCCCCATCTCTCTGGGCCCTCTAATCTGGGGGTCCCATCTCCCTGAATCCTTCTTGTCTAGGTTAATCCTTTTCCTGTCATCTGGACATTCAACTTCCCTTTCTGGTCATTGGCCATATAGAACAGGTAAAAATGCATCCTGTAGGTTTTCCTAGTCTTGCAGAATGAGAATTTTTCAGGCCCTGGCACCTTTCAAATTCTCCAACATCAGCTGTCATCAGTTAGAACCTGCACCCCGCTAATAAATCGAGAGTGTCGCGTCTCCCAAACCACATTATTACCGCTTATAATTTTGATCCTTCATTTGCATACGAAAATTAGTCCTGTGACATGCGTGAATTTTATTTTATTCTTGAACTAATTATAAACAAGAATGCCACGTTATTTACATAACTAATTACTGTTCCTTCTGCTCCTGGTTTTTAAAACCGGGCCCGTCCTGCGGCAGTTAACCGCGCAGATGAAAACCTACGTTGAAGTTTAGAAACTTGCGCCATTTGCATCTAGTAGAAATCCCTCCGAATGGGAGGTGATCTGCTCCATTTTAATAGAGCTAAATTAGGTTGATCTTAATTTATAGTTAATTTGAATAAATAATTCCTATCTACCTGAGTCTGTTTTTCAACAGCTCTTTGGAAATGTTTATTAACCCATAAATCTGCTGCCTTCCTTCAGGGGGATTTTAAGGGTCCTTTAAACTCAGGGCATATGGTATGGTGAGGGAAAAATCTCTGGAAAATCAGTTGGAGACTCCAGGTAGAAGACCCAACTGTGTGAGTCATGTGCTGGGTGGCCCTGGGTAAATGCAGCCCCCTTTTGAACTTTGGGTCTCTTGACTAGAGACTCTTTATAGTGTTGAATGTGACTCCCTTGCTATGGCTTTCTGGCACGCATGAAGTCCTGGGTACTATCCCCAGTCCTGCATAAAACCAAACATGTTAGCACATTCCTGAAATCCCAGCACCCAGGAGGTGGAGGACCAGAGTTCATCCTTAGCTATATAGAGATGTCCAGGCCAGCATATATACCACATTCTGGACTACATAGGACCCTGTCTCAGACAATACTGACAATACTGACTGCTGAGTTAGATGATTCCTGTCCTCCACCATCTCCTATTTTGAGTATGGGGTGGGGGGGGTCATCTATTTTCTACCCACCCAGCTTCATTCCTTGTTTTTAAAACCTGATTCTTCTTATGGTTGGAATCTTAGCTCAACCTGCCCTGATCCACACATTCATTTTCGTGACCACGACACAAGAAGCTAGAGGAAGCTGTGCGCTGTGCAGGGTGCTGTGCAGGGTGCTTTGCAGGTGCTGTGCAGGTGCTATGCAGGGTGCTGTTCAGGGTGCTTTGCAGGTGCTGTACAGGTGCTGTGCAGGGTGCTGTGCAGGGTGCTGTTCAGGTGCTGTGCAGGGTGCTGTGCAGGGTGCTGTGCAGGGTACTGTGCAGGTGCCATGCAGGGTGCTGTGCAGGGTGCTGTGCAGGGTGCTGTGCAGGGTGCACCCTGTTGACAGTACAGCTCAGAGTGGCTGGACAGGACTTGGGCAGAGAGCACTGTGAGTCAGCAGAGATTCTCACTGCTGGTCACACCGTCCAGACTGGCACCATGTGGTGTGGCTATGTCTGCAGGACCCACTTAGGAGCCCCAAAGATTGGAACTGGCTGACCTCAGAGCACATGCAAATGCTGAGTCCTGCCTTCCCGCACACAGGGCATGGGCTCTGAGGGTGGGGGAGAGGGTAGGATGGAAGCTGTTATATGCTGGGTACAGCTTCTCAATCAGCCCAGACACTCTCCTGCTGAGCCTCATCTGAGAGCCGTGGGTGCCTTCTTTTGCTGTGGTAATTACAGCAAATTTATGCACCTTTGAATGGTACCTCATCCTACCACCACCACCATCCCTGCTTCTCACTGAGGCAGGGGGGATAAGTGTCTTCCTCATATCTGAGCCTGGTATCCAGGCATCCTTCAGTTCACACTGGGTCATATGAGCCTGACTCGTTTGTGCTAACTAGCCCTTCCCCAAAGGTTAACCCTGCGACTTTAGCACCTACTTCACAGTTGGGTAACAAAGGCACATAGAAAAGCAGAGTCCCCCTGAGACATGGATGACCAGTCAGCCCAGATCATCTGCCTGAGTTATTTGTGGCTTCATAGCACTAATTACTCCTGTACACACAACACACACTTTCACGTCAGGATCCCCTTGGCAAGTGATTTCCCCAAAGCCTCTGTTTGCCCATCCACAAGAGGGGTAAGTCACTGACCCTAGTTCCCACAGCTATGGAGAAAAGGAAGTGATCCTCTTTGTTCCCTCAGTAATGCATCATTCACACACACACACATATTCATATACCCAGACACACACTCACCCACAGACACATTCACACACACTCACACACATACTCATACATTCATACACTCATACACTCACACACATTCATACACCCACACACACACTCACACCCACAGACACATTCACACACACTCACATATAGACACTTATACACACTCACACACAATCACAGACACACCCTCATACACATATAAACACTCACACACACTGAACACATACACATACTCATACATATTCACACAGAGAGACACAGACACACACTCAAACACAGAGACACATTCACACGGAGATATTCTCACTCACACAAACACACATTCACACATATACACACTCAACACATTCACACACACATACATATAAACACATATACACACATACATACACACACACAAGAAACAGGGACCCCTGTAAACCTGCCATCCCAGCACTCGGGATGCCCAGTCAAGCAGATCTGTGTGTTCTAGCCCAGCTAGGGATATATGCAAGACCCTGCATCAAAACAAAACAAACAGAAAATGGTGAATGTGCTGTGGACCAATGTCAATGTTGAGTTCTCTACTGAAAACCGGGACTCAGACCTCTGATCTCACCCAGCCTAGGCTCAGCTCCCCTCAGCTTCAGTCCTTGCCTAAGGTTTTAGTCTGCCCAGCACTCCAGGGAGAGACAAATACTCTGTCTTGAGTATCTGAACACTGTTTAGACCATAACATCTGAAAGAAAGGACTGTGTTATTTGAAGCACGGGTGAACTTCAGATAACACAGTCTCACTTAGGGTTTCCATTGCTGTGAAGAGACACTATGACCAAGACAACTCTTATAAGGACAACATTTAGTTGAGGTGAGCTTAAAGGTTCGGAGGTTTGGTCCATTATCACAAGGCAGGAGCATGGCAGCATCCAGGCAGGCATGGTGTAGGAGGAGCTGAGAGTTCTATGTCTTCATCTGAAGGCTGCTAGGAGCAAACTGGCTTCCAGGCAGTTAGGATGAGGGTCTTAAAGCCCACCACACCCACAGTGACACACCTACTCCAACAAGGCCACACCTCCTCCAAAAAGGCCACACCTCCTCCAACAAGGCCATGCCCACTCCAACAGGGCCACACCTCCTCCAACAAAGCCACACCCACTCCAACAGGGCCACACCTCCTCCAACAAAGCCACACCCACTCCAACAGGGCCACACCTCCTCCAACAAGGCCATGCCCACTCCAACAGGGCCACACCTACTCCAACAAGGCCACACCTTCAAATAGTGCCACTCCCTGTGCCACACGCATATTCAAACTAACACACAGACACACAGACACACACACACACACATGAACTTAGGACTAGCCAGGCTCGAATGGGGCAGGATGGGAGTTGTACCCATTATTCTTACCTGGGAAGGACACATACGCATACTCATACATACACACATACATTAGCCATCTCTTATGCTGATACATTAATTTGTTCAATATTGCCACCGTAATTAAGTGAGAGTCCTCTGCGGCAATTTTCTTAACATTTCCATGGTGTATAACCTGGTACCCCTTCCCCGTCTGCAGGTTGATTACTCACACGGGCTGACTGACAGTAACTGGGTGTCTGTGTCACGAAGCTGAGTCACGGAGCTCATGGCCACCGTGGTCTGTATTTGTGTGAGTGACACTCCCTTTGGTTTTCTGATCTCATTATTTATGTAGGATTCCTAGCTGAGTGAGCAGGTCGGGGTTCCACTCCTCAGACACCGGAGGAACTGAGACCAAAAACCAAGACCAGTACAGTGCAGTAGGTAGCCTGCTGGCTGTGAATGGAAATGACAGGTGGGAGGGACCTAATGGCAGGTGGGAGGGGCCTAATGGCAGGTGGGAGGGGCCTTGCATGTCCTGTTCCTGGTCCTGAAAATAGCGACTTGAGAAAGAAAAAGGGGCTCACTGTTGGCATGGATTTCACATAATTGTAGTTAGAAGAAAAAATGTTTTCCTCTGGTAACCCAAAGTGCTCCAACTTCTCTATCTCTCCTCTCACTCACCCTCTCTCTCTCACACACACATACACACCATCCCCATAAATACATTGCACACACTCTGCACACAGACACACTCCACACACATTCTGCACACACACACTCTGCACACATACACTCTACACATACATACATATCACCCCCACACAGACTGCACACACATACACTGCACACACACACACACTCTGCACATACACATACACTGCACACACAGACACTTCATACATACACCACCCACATATACCTGCACACACACATACTGCACACACTGCACACATACACACCACCTATACATACACTGCATGCATACACTGCACAAACACACACCACCCAAACACACATTGCTCACACACATTTCACATAACACACACCACATACACTGCACATACACACTGCAAACACACACACACAGCCCCCCCCCCCCAACTTTGTGAAGACCAAACTCATGTATTGAAATGTTCCTATTCCTGGTACCAACTTCTGTCTTAGTTAGGATCTCCATCGCTGTGAACAGACACCATAACCAAGCCAACTATTACAAAACCAACATTTAATTGGGGCTGGCTTACAGGTTCAAAGGTTCAGTCCATTATCATCAAGACAGGAGCATGGCAGCATCTGGGCAGGCATGGTGCAGGAGGAACTGAGAGTTCTACATCGTCATCTGAAGGCTGCTAGGAGAATATTGGCTTCCAGGCAACTAGGACAAGGGTATTAAAGCCCACACCCTCAGTGACACACCTCCTCCAACAAGGCCACACCTCCTTCAACAAGGCCACACCTCCTTCAACAAAGCCACACCTCCTCCAACTGGGCCACGCCTCCTCCAACAAGGTCACACCTACTCCAACAGGGCCACACTTCATCCAAGGCCATTCCTACTGCAACTGGGCTACACCTTCTAACAGTGCCACTCCCTATGGGCCAAGTATATACAAACCACCACATTCCACTCCCCGGCCCCCATAGGCTTGTTCAAACATTTGAGTTTATGGCCTAATCTAGCCATAGGGTCCAGTTTTATTAACCCTGAGCAGTCATACTATCTATCTCCTCAATAGAAAGAATCCCCAGCCAGGAAGTATACAAGGGCTGAGTCCAAGTTCTGCACCAATGTTCTCAGGCTGTGTGCTGTAGAGAAGTCTCTGCCTCTCTGGAACCTCCACTCCATACTCTGGAGTCTGGGGACTGCTACTCCAGGAGGCTGCAGCCATTTTTCTTTGGGAGGGTCAAAAGGCGTTTGTGTGCTCACGGTGTAAGCATCTCAGGATATCAAATTCACCCTCAACCTCAGACAACTAACTGCTTGTCACCTAGACCTGAATTCTCTGCTCTGTGCGTCCTCTCTCTCCACAGCTAAACAAAGATTGTCTCCATCTGAAAGTACAGATGAGGACAGGTAGTAACAGGTTCAAAGTCACCTTGGAGCAGGGGTGTGAACTGCTGGGTAGCATGCACAGAGACCTGGGATCCATTGCTACCACCAACATAAACTGGTCATGATGTCCACACCTGTAACACCACCATCACTGGGAAGGTAGATATAGGAGGAACAGAAGTGCAAGGTCATCCTCAGCTACATAGTGAATTTGAGGCTAGCCTGGGCTACATAAGGCCCATCTTTAAAAAAAAATCACCAGGTGGACTTGAAACTTTAAATCCTGGCCCTCAGTCTAAATAAGCTAAAACAGAATGTCCCCTTGGGGTTCATTTGAACACACAATCTGCCCTGTTTAGACCCACTGACTGGAGGTGAGACACACACCCAGACTTCCCCAGGACCCCTGAAGTGTCTCTATTAAGACATCTGGAATGCAGCTTCTCCCCAAAGCTGGTGCCCACCATCCGTTTTCTCTCTCTGGATTGCAGGTGATTCCAAGTTTCGGTCCACACAGAAACTAAATCCTGGATTTTAGTAAGAACGCTTGTTGTGAGCCAGTGGACAGCTGTGGGAGCTGTCCTCCAAGAGCCAGGACATCAACACTAAGCATGGCAGTGAGAAGCACCCAGGATTCAGGCTGCAGGATGTGGGGGGAGGAGGAAGGCAGAAGGAAGTTCTCCTGGCTGGAATCCCTGTAGTAGGTAGCTTGGCATCTCTGTTAGCTAAATGCCTGTGGTGGTTTAAATGACAATGATCACACACACACACACACACACACACACACACACACACACATACACACACACTCACCAGGCTCATGTATCTGAATGCTTGGTCTCCAGCTGATGGATTGTGGGGAAAGATTAGGAAGTGTGGCCTTGTTGGAAGTGGTGTGTCTCTGAGGGTAGGGTTTGAAGTTTCAAAAGCCCAGCCAGATGAGAATGAGACCTAGCCTGCCCCCTTTCTCTTTCTCCTCTCTCTCTCTCTCTCTCTCTCTCTCTCTCTCTCTCTCTCTCTCTTTCTTGCTCCCTCTTCCTCTCCCTCTTTTTCCTTTTTCTCCCCCCTCCTTCTGGGGATAGAGTTTGAGGTTTCAAAAGCCCAGATAGATGAGACCTAGCCTGCCTCCTCTCTCTCTCTCTCTCTCTCTCTCTCTCTCTCTCTCTCTCTCTCTCTCTCATTCTCTCTCTTGCTCTCTTTCTCACTCTCTTGTTCCTCTCTCTCTCCTCTCCCTCTGGAGATAGGGTCTGAGGTTTCAAAAGCCCAGACAGATGATAGCTAACCCCCTCCATCTCCCATTCTCTTGCTCTCTTGCTCCCCTCTCTCTCCCTGCTCTCCCTCCCTCCCTCCCTCCCTCCCTCCCCCCCTCCTTCTTATGGATCAGATATAAGTTCTCAGTCACTGCCCCAGTGCCATGCCTGCCTGCCTTCTGCCAGGTTCCCTGCCATAATTCATAGACTAACCCTCTAAAACTGTAAGCAAGACCCCCAATTAAATGCTTTCCTTTGTAAATTAGCTTGGCCATGACTTCTCTTCACAGCAGTAGAACACTGACTAAGACAGTACCTGACAGGAGCACCTCACAGTTCAGAGCACTCCCAGCCTGCCCTGGTGTGAGACTGCGGTGATGCCTCATACCACAACAGATGGGAAACAGATAATACAGGACCAAACCCAGTCAGGTACACCCTTCAAAAGGCCTGGCCCTGGTGACCGGCCAGGTCCCACCACCTTCAAACTGGTGCCAGGATCCAGGGACTGAGTTCAACACTTGAGCCTGAGGGACAAATTTTCATATTCAAACTCCTCATAAGAAAAAGGCAAACCACCCACACTGCTTGTATCTGAGCCCAGCCAAAGAAAAGTCCCTTGGTGTAAAAGTCTCTTGGAAGGAACTGGGAGAGACCCAGTGAAAGTCACTGGTCTGTCCCCCAAGCCGTCAACCCTGCCCAGAATAAGTTTGCTTTAGCTGAACAAGAACCAAATCCCCAAAGCTGTGCTTTGGTATGCTTGTTCTTTCTCCAAACCAGCTGTTTTCAACTGTGAGTTGTGACCCCTTTAGGGGTCTAGTGACCATTTCATGGGGGTCACCTGAGACCATTGGAAAACACAAATATACACGTCACAACTCATAACAGTAGTGAAATTACAGCTATGAAGTGGCAATGAAAGTATTTCTATAGTTGGGGGTCACCACAACATGAGGAACTGTGTTAAGGGGCCACAGAGTTAGGAACCCCTGCTCTAGACAGTCCTGGGTACAGGGAAGCAGCATGCACAGGTGACCCCTGGATTCCTAGGTTGTGCTAATGTCTCTCATGCTGCTTCTTCTAGGGTTGAAGCTTGATCGTTTGCTTCTTCAGTTGCTTCAGTTGCTCCTTTTAAAGATACAACTGTGACACGCCAGGGAGGTGCCTGGAGCTGGACTCATGTCCCTGTTCTTCTATGAACGCCCCACACCACACGTTTACACCTCAGAAAGCCACTGAGCGCGGAGTCTGGGTTTTGAATGCCCCCAGCATAGTAGTGATAAACATGAGGGTGACAGACGTGTGACCACCACATGGCGCACCACCCCATCATGCTGTGCGCCACAAACATGGATGGTTATTATGTGTCTGTTAAAAGCATGTAAGGAGGATGTGGCGGTGATTTGGCATGTGCCTTGTAAGCATCAGTACCTGAGTTTAATCCCTAAAACCCTGACAAAACAGCCAGGCATGCTGCACATACCGGTAATCCCAGGGTTGGGAAGTGGAGCCAAAAGACTCTCTGGCCCAGGTAGCCCAGCCTAATCAGCTAGCTCCAAGCCAATCAGAGACCTTCTGTCAAAAGACAAGGTGAATGGCACCTGAAGAACACCTAAGGTTAACCTTTGGTCCCATGTAAATGGGGACACATGCACTTACATAACACACACATACTTAGACACACATATATGTACATATTCACATATAGATATACACATATATGCACATACATACACACATACATATATACATAGACAAAAACACATACACACATATACACATGCACACACACATACACATATACCTATATGCACATAGACAAAAATACATACACACATGCACACATACACACACATGCCTATGTGCACACAGATAAAAATACACACACATATACACATGCACACGTACATACACACATGCTTATATGCACATAGACAAAAAATATATACACACATGCACACATACACACATACATACATATATACACACATGCATACATACAGCTATGTATAAAGTCACAGAAAACGTTAAATCTGAAATCTGTAATGTTAGCTTGCTGCCAAATGAAGAAAGATAAGCAACTTCCACCCCTTCCTTCTTCTAAGGTCCCAGCAACAAACCCAGACACAGTTCCACTGAAGTTCACTCTGGGAAACCAACATGTTTGTCTGGCCGTCTTATGGGGCATAGTTGTGGGGCTCCTTGCAGGAGCGTGGGCATCCCTCCCTCATTGGTAATATCTGGAAAGCCAGGGCGGCAGGGATGAGGGCCTCCCTGCAGTCAATGATGCCTCCAGGGCTAGCCATACAGTGTGTGAGTGGAAACAGCAACAGGCTGTGTTCATATCCCTGGGCAGAACAGAATCCAACCAAGAAGCTGAGAAGCAAACACTTTAGTGCCCGGGTGCCACGCATACTGATGACAATGAACCAGTTCTGAAAGGAAGGACACATGTGGTTGGAGTCTGGCCACTGGGATACACACGGGGGGGGGGGGGGTTCTGAGTGTACATAAGCTTGGCGTGAAGACCTGGTGGGTGAGAGACGGAGCCATCCCGTGTCTAGGCAGGACATGCAGAGGGAGGTTCTCAGGTGAATCCTGAAGACAGTGAATCTGAAGAAATAAAGAGGCCTTAGTGTGGACTTGGGCCAGGAGGGAAGAAGGGCAGAGACAGGGTTGGAAGAGAAGCCAGTGTTGGGCCATGCAGGTCCATTGGCCAGGCAGGGCCCATGGGGTCTTCTCTGGGTTCTATGATGCTTCACAAGATTAGGAGTAGGGAAGTGGCGGCAGCTAAGTTGTGATTTAGAACATGGTGGTGGGAACATTGTGAGGAGAGAGAGAGTGGACCAAGCCCCATGTGCTCATGAGCCACCTAATGTCTCCACAGGGTGGTGTCATCTGTTCACAAAGAGAAAGGTGGCTGGCTGGGGGGGGGGGGGGCAGCTGTGTGGCTCTGCTGTTGTGGGCCTCACGCAGCACGTGGGGAGTGAAGCTAAGCAAAGCTGTCCACCTCATAGCAGCCACAAAAATGAGAAGCAAGCACCAGAGTCCCCAAGCCCTTTGGGGACCTTACACCTGGTCCCATCGAGCTCCAATAGCACCAAGCTGCGTATCACGCCTGTATCACGGGGCCTTCAGGGATTTCTCCAAATATCCCAGAAGCAACCACAGTACTCTCTCTTGTCCTAGCCCCTCTACTTCACAGAAACTCAGGCCTTCAGGAGGAAGTACACAGACAGAGGGGAAGCCAGCCCATGGTGTCAGAATGCACACCGGGCAGGGACACTAGAAAGCTGGTGCCAGCTCTTTCTCTATGTCCCCTTAGCCTTGTGTCTCCTGTTTCCGAACCTGCTCACAAACAAGGCTTTGGAAGGATCCCTTCAGTGAAGACTCTATGTGCTGTTCCCGTCCTCTAGAGAAAGAGCAGCACAGAAAATAACAAGTCACCCATCACCGGAGTGTGCACTTGAATGGTTATCTCCTGTTATGGAACAACTAATCTTTTAGACCTTGTTAAAGGTTTAGAAAAAGGAACAATGTGTTTAGAGTTAGCAGGACCTTTACAGAGCAGGAAACTGAGGCTGGGGACTTGCCCAGGGTTGCCAGAGTCTCGTGAGGAAGACAGTAGTGTGTTATGTGGCATGTCCTGCACAAGGGATACCGCTTGATCTCACAGCAATGTTGAGGGATGGCATTGTCTTAGTCCGCTGAGCCACTGTAACCAAGTGCCTGACACTGGGCACTACACAGTGCTGGTGGCTTCAAAGTCCAAACAGCACAGCACTGTGTCCTGGCTGCATCTCAACATGGCAGATGGTGTCACATGTGCCTGGCTACGATCCCAGAATAGCAGACGGAGTCCTGTGTTACACACACACACACACACACACACACACACACGAGGGGGTGCAGGCTCAGTCTTGGGAAGGAATCCACTCTTGTGAGCCCCCACTCCCCAAGGCCAGCATTAGTCCCTTCCCAGAGCAGTCATGAAGATCATCTTCAAATAGACCCCACCTCTTGAAGAAGCCCCTATGTATGAACCTCTGGGGACAGACCACATCCAAACTATAGCAGCTGCTGTCACTTCTTATGGTAGAGAAAACTGAGGGAGAGAAACTTGAAATACAGCCAGTGCCAAGCATGAGGAAGAACCTGGGGTCTGTGTGGAGAGCTCCAGCACACCCTCCCTGCTCACCTCTCAGGTTCAAAGACAGTGCCAGCTCACCATAAAGTCACCCTCTGTGTTCTGCCTGTGAAGCAGCTATCTTTTCTGAGGCTGCTGTGACACCATCCTGTGGTCTAGGGGACTTTGGACAGAAATGGACCATCTCATGCCGCTCCTGGAGGAAGTGTGAGTTAACAGCCAACAGGCAAAGGTTGTTGCTGTCAAACATGACAAGCTGAGTTCAATCCCTGGGCCCTACGGGGAGAGAGAGAGAGAGAGAGAGAGAGAGAGAGAGAGAGAGAGAGCCTGGTCTTGCAAATTGCTCTCTGGGGACACTGAAGAGGGATCTGCTCCTGGGGTGCTGGGTCCTGTGCTATGTGAGCCTCTAGTCAACTCACTCTGTACAATGAGCTAGTTACCCAACTGCTTACAGATCACAGTTTCTATCTCCACTTGAAGTGGCATTGGGAGATGTCAGGATGGGACTCTGACATACGAACAGAACATCGGTTGAGCCTCTGCCACCACCCAAGCCCACCTGTAACCTCTCAGGAGTGCAGAAGAAAGAAGACCTGGTTGATCCTGGTTCCCTCATGCCTTGTGTTCTCTCTCTCTCTCTCTCTCTCTCTCTCTCTCTCTCTCTCTCTCTCTCTCTCTCTCTCTCTCTCTCTCTCCTGCAGCCCCAGAAGTATCACTCTGAGGCCAAACGCACTGCCTGGTGTCACCTGGTATCTGAGATGGTCTGGAGCCTGAGGCAGCCACAGAATGGGGAGCAAACCTTGTCCCTTCTAGAGGCAGCAAGATGATTTATTTCATCCAGTGGCAAACTAGGAGGACACAGGCGACATCACATCAAGTATGATGATCCTTAGCACCGTGGAGGCTCACACATGAGGTTCACATCTGAGGTGGTCACTGAGACTGGGGTCCCATCTGATCCAAAGGTCAAGGGCAGCCATCCCACCATTCGGTAGAGACCAACACCCACTGGTCAGACACCTTTGGTTACACAGAGAGCAAATGTGCCCCATGATGCACCAGCTAAGGGGACAGAAACGGTACAGGAGTGAGTGTCCAGAGCCATCACTAGGAGGTAGTGTGAGCCAGACAGGCACCAGGCTCAGATCTGGAAGAAGGGTGGAAAGATTCCAGAACAGATGATGATTGACAAAACGAAGAGGCAGCTATTTCCTGTGTGGCCATGTATAAGAAACCTGATGTCCTATGACTCAGTTTCCTTACATGTGGCAAAGAGGACAGTGACATCAGGGAGCATGCTGATGTTACCAAGCCAACACTTCAAAGTATGGGAATTTAGCCTGGAACATAGTAAGTGCTCAGTAAATAAATACACAACATTTGTAGGTGGTTTTAACGATGGCAGCGACAGCCCTGGAAGGCAGCTTGCAGGCTGACAGCATTCACATTCCCAGGTACAGAAACAGACTCGGCTGCTCTCCCTTAGGGGTGGAACCGGGCTTCAAACAAGATCCTTGTGCATTCCAAGCTCAGTGTGCTTAAGGGCTCCTGGAGATGGCAGTCCCACCCAAGCAAGCTCAGCCAGCCGAGATAAAGGCAGTCAGCCTGCGCATCATCCTGGCACGGCCCTGCAACCCTCCCAAGTTTGCTTCTCCATCCGTCTTTGCAAGTGCGCTTTCCGCTCGTGTGAATGAAACCCACTAAGTGGCATAGTGGCTGCTCTAATTATAGGCTCCTCGGCCCGAGCCAAGAGGAAGTCAGTTAATGTACACTTGAGTGGATTTCAAATCAGATTTTGTGAGTCCCCAGCAGGAGGAAAGCGGGCCAAATTCTCCTCCAAAACAGTGTGGCGGGAAGAGCTGGCACCCAGAGACTTCCCGGCTCCTGGCTGCTGGAGCAGGTGCCACGGCTTCCCAGGCTGCGCGCAGCAACCCAGGCTGTGCCTTTCCCCTGGCCCAGGCCTTTTCCAGGAGCTGGGAAGATGGAGGGAGGGAAAAGCCATCAGAGATGTAGGTGATCCCCTGGAAACTCCAGCAGCTGCTGCTGAGCCTGGCTCAGACTCCTCCCACTCACTCCTTCGGGCTTCTCTGGGTTCCTAAAGGGATCCCAGCGCCGATGGACCACAGCGCTGATCCTACAGACACCCATTATTTGTCCTCAGCTTATGTAAAGATGGGAGAAGACGTGGGTATGGCCCCGGGCCCCAACTGGAAGTAAGCCATTCTCACGTATCCTTGACCTCCAGTGGAGTAGGAGGGAAGAAGCCAGTCCAGAGTTGGGTATCCGGGAAGACTTCCTGGAGAGGACACACGTGCTCCCCATGCCTTGCTCAGGCTGCTTGCGCATACAACTCAGGACTATCTGCCCAGGGGCAGCACCATCCCCAGTGAGGTGAGTCCCCACACACTTATCATTAACCAAGAAAATGCCATATAGACACGCCCACAGGCCAATCTGATGGAGGCGTTTTCTCAACAGAGGTTCCTCTTCTTGGATAAGTTTGTGTCAAGTGACAAAAACCGACCAGCATAGAAAGCAGAGGGGAGGGGAGAGGGAAGGGAAGGAGAGGGAAGGCCAGGGGAGAAAAGGGCTGAAAATCTGCAGTCTTTGGTGGAACCCAACTGACCAAAATAAAGACTTGTGAGTTGTTTTTACCATCACCACCATCATCATCATGTGTGTTTACACGGCCGCACAGGTGACAGGGGACAGCTCTGTGGAGTGAGTTCTCACCTCCTCAGAGACTCTGAGACTCAAGCTTCAGCCACCAGGCTTCAAGGCCGTGTCTTTACACGCCGAGCCATCTCCCTGGGCCCAGACACGTGTTTTTAAACATAGTGAGAGTTCAGTCAAAGCCGGTTCTAGAACACTCATGACAAACATTCTACAGTACCGGAGACTGTGCAGGAAGTTCTTTGTTTCATGGCTCCCGTCAAAAAATTGTGGCCACAGTCACACCGAAATAATGAATGCAATCTTTGACGGTCCAAGCTGTCCACACACTGAAAATCGGCTGGGAAACTGGGAAGTTCCGAGGCCTGTGTCTAAGACAATCTTCTTTGGCTTTGTGGGAGGGGCCAGGCACAGCCACACATGGCTTCCTGGCTCCTGTGCCTGCCAGCTGCCTTCTAGTAGATAGCCATGTGTACTATCCTCAAAAGGAATGCCCTGGCTGTGACCAGAGCCTCTTGGAGCAGATGGGACATTCTCAGCCATGACCCAAGCTTCCTAGCTGTAGCCTCTGCAGAAAGAATGAAGTCTACAATGTAATACGCTGCTCTCCCAGGGTACCTTGTAACAAAACTGTTCCTGTGGAGACACAGTATCAAATCTACTCACCCCAGACAGAGATGCCACAACAGTTCAAAGTATGGAAGCCACCAAAGTCCAACTTGGTGAACCAAAGAGTTTTAATTATACCATGTATATGTGTATATGTACATATATATGATGTATATGTTGTGTATGTATATAAATATGTATATACTTATACTTACCAATGTGGTTACCTACAAGAGCAGAAATGACTCAAAGACAGCTGCATCACCAAAGTCCACCCAAGCATGGATGACAGTTCACAAAGCTGGAACCTGGAGCACGCTGCCCAGCCTGTATACAGCTCAACAGGTTGGAGTGTTTCTTCCAGGTACTTCAACTGCTCTAAACCTCTTCTGGACATCTTAGCTGGTCTCTGCTTCTTCTAGGAAGCTGATCTGATCTTCGGGTCATCTTTACAACTTAGCTCTGCTCTTCTGAGGGAACTCCCGGCTTTTAATATTTACTCTGGTGGAGGGATATCAGTGAATCTGATCAGTTTCAGGGACTTCCTGGAGCTATTTTGGGTTTGTTACTTTCCTGCTTAGGGAACTTCCTGCAGGATGGAACCTTTTAGCTGTTACACCACCCAGGGCAGCAGTCAGAGATGCATTTACCTTGTTTCCCATTCCCTGGGGCTCCTGCAGCTTTGGGTGGGATAGAGCCTTGGCCCTGGTCAAGAACACTTGGGTTTTGACATGCTTTTGCTTTCCTTTCCCATGTTGGAGAACCCTCTCTTGATTGGTCTTTATTGTATGCATAATTTGCATATATGCTGTTGGATAGTGAGAACCCAGTTGCACTTATATAAACTTCCTGGATGAAACACAACAGGTCCTCAGAGCCTATGACATTGTCTGCTCCAGTGACCAAGGGACTGTGATCATGGAGCTGAGTGTGTCAAGGTGACTCGGTTTACCCCGTAGAGCCAGAGAACAATGAAGGTCCTTATCAGGACCTGGCAGGGTCAGGTAATTGAGAAGATGGTAGAGAGGGCAGGAAGTGGTCATCGGAAGAGGCCCTGTGCCAGCATGGAAGGCTCAGTGGGGAAGCTGAGGTACCACTCAGCAGGGAACACTTGCTTGGCATTGGGAGATGGTTGGTTTCAGCTCACATGCAGTAAACCACCAATCAATAAGGGGCTACAAGCCGAGGAATGTGAAGAGCTTCTACAGGATGGGAGAAAACAAGAAACAGATTCTGATGCCCGCCCCCAATACACACACACCCAAGCATACAAAAGCAGCGCCGATCTGAGGATACCTGGATTTGGGGGTCTCTGACCTGAGAAGTGTGGCCCCAAAGACAGTATCATTGGTGGCGCATGTTGAAAGGTTTGATGGGGACTCAGGAGAAGGGGGGGGAGGACAGAGAGCAGGAGGGAGAGGAGGA
Organism: Arvicanthis niloticus; assembly: GCF_011762505.2. NCBI lineage: Eukaryota > Metazoa > Chordata > Mammalia > Rodentia > Muridae > Arvicanthis > Arvicanthis niloticus. Next base: position 2,804,119 of record NC_133432.1, read on the forward strand.
GGGAGAGGAGGAGGGAGAGGAAGGAAGAGGGGAGCAGCCGGAGCCCAGCAGCCTGCCATGCCTGCTCAACCACCTCCAAGCACACTGTGGGGTGAGGTGAAAGGTTACATCCACCTGGCAGGACATGGGGCTGGGGTGATCTACCTTGATGACCTTCTATCCCACGGTTTTTTCTCCCCTCTCGTCTTACTGACTGAACTCAGCTCCAGCGCACGGACATGAGACTGGTGCTGTGGTCCTGGCAGGGCTGCCTCAGGGTTGTGAAGGATGAGATGGTCTGGAGGGCTCATGGTGTATGTCCCTTTCAGATCCACATTCCTGTCTAAAGCCAGTAGCTCCCTCTGCCCACAGGCTAGGTCCTTTTCCAGGGTACTTTTCTGCTTCTAAGTACTCCTTGCCTACCCACCCCTGCTCTGAGGCATTCCCACCTCTGAGAGAAGCATCTCTCAGGTCAGCATGATGTCATTTCATGACCCTGTGCCTTCCACCCTTCTGTACCCCAGCTTGAGTAGACATCCAGCAGGGATGTGGAGTAGACCACACCTGTGACCCCAGATGTGGTGGAGGCTCTCCATTCACATGGCAAACCACCATGTTCTCACCTATGGACCCAAAGGATGAGAGACCCTCATGGAGCCTGTTGTGAGGTCCACATGAGAGGTACTCAGAGGGGCTACTCCTGAACTGTCCCACTTGGGAGAGCCTCTTGGGAGAGAATGCATCCTGTGTGTGCCGTCAGCTTCCAGTGCCTGGTGAACCATCAAATAGTGAACAAATGAATGAGGGAATTAATGAATGAGTGCAAAGGTGACTGTGAATGAATGATAAGTGAATGAATGAATGAATGAATGAATGACAATGGATAAGTGCTAGATGAATGAATGAATGAATTAATGAGTGAGTGAATGAGAAAATGGCTCAATGAATGATTGCGTGAATTAACATCGAAATGAAGCAGGTGTGTGGCCTGCCCCTACAGTCTCGACATGGTCCAGAAAACAGGGTTGAGGGTGACCTCCAAGGAAGCCCAGGCCAAGGTCGCAGCAGGCAGGAGCTGACAATGAGCCGTGTGGCCCGAGATGGCGGCAGGCAGCGGGTGGGGGCTGCAGCCCAGCTCATTGGGAATGCAGAGAGAATCCACCGCCTGCGCTGGCAGCGAGCGCACCCGGGAAAAGACAAGAAAAATGAAGCCGCCGCAATCTCATTTTCTGAGGCCTGCGAGTCAGCCAGGAAATGGCTATTATTCCGTCGCACTGTCGGTATTAAGTTATTTCCCGCACTAAATACGGGAACGTTCATGAATATCTATTGAGTCCCAGGTACAGACCCCTCCCGGCTCGGAGGCTGCCGCTCCTCTGCCTTGACTTCTACAACAACACCCCTCAATCTCACCCTGAAGTGAGAGACAATAGTATTTTAAATTGCTTAATAAATCTCTGGATTGATGCCCCCGAAAGACCCGGGAACTTCGTCTCCATTACGCGAATAAAAGGGATCACATTTTAACCAGTGCTGGGCTAGGAGTTCGGGGGAGTGGCTTACAGCGACCCTTCTGCCTGGGGGAGAGTAGGATGAGGTGCCGGCACCCTGGACCCCCTCTGGACATCTTGGCCACTTTAGTCCCAAGGACTCTGTGATGTACAGGCATTTCTCTCCGGGCAGCTTAGAAAGGCTAGCTGGTGCGATTGGGCGTGGGATGGGTGGTACCCGCTACACAGCAGCCAGAACCCAGGTGGAAGATCTTGACACCATCTACAGGTGTCACTATTTAGTCTTTCCTGCCTCCAGCGCCCACCTAGGGTCCCTCTGAAGGCCCAAAGCCGGGGCTCAGGAGTAAGGCTAGGGACTGACTGTGGTGTAACTCGCTGATGTGCCATGGCTTACTCAGTGTTCCCAGAGCTCTACACAAACAGGCTACACACTGTCCAGGAAGTGGAGGCTGAGGAGATATGGCGGTGGCCCTGAGGGGACTTGCCATCACAGGGGTGCCTGAGGTTCATCAGTGGGAGGACAGAGAACATGAAGTGACCTAATAACAGTTTCATAGATGCCAAGTTGGAGGGGTCACAGCAATCTATCACCTGCCCCCAAAGCCAGGTCCTTCCTTCGGGTCATTTGGCATCTGCCTGCGTGACGTTGCCAGTGACATTGATACCACTGACACCATCTCCCACATCCCAGAATCCTACTGTTTCCTTCTCTGCACCCCCTGCTGGTTCAACACTCCATCATGCACAGCCCACTCGCAGGTTAAGGTGATGGTCAGAAGTGGACTTCAGAAAGCCTACCCTACTGATGTAGTGGTAGTTAGTTAAACCACTTTGTGTTCCCAATGGATCACAAGAGATATGTGGATTTGAGAATGAAAGACACACACACACCACACACACACACACACACACACACACATACCACACACACCACACATACCACACACAACACATACACAACACATACCACACACAGCACACAGACATACTGAACACACAACACACACAACAACAACACACACACACACCACACACACACACACATACCACACACACCACACATACCACACACAACATATACACAACACATACCACACACAGCACACAGACATACTGAACACACAACACACACAACAACAACACACACACACACACACACCACACACACACACACACACCACACACACACACACACATACCACACACACCACACATACCACACACAACACATACACAACACATACCACACACAGCACACAGACATACTGAACACACAACACACACAACAACACACACACACACCACACACACACACACACACATACCACACACAACACATACACAACACATACCACACACAGCACACAGACATACTGAACACACAACACACACAACACACACACACACACACACACACACACACACACACACCCCAGATAATTTTAATATGCCTTGACTAGTTTAATGGCTGGGTTTTTCTAATTCTCAGTGCTAGCAAACACTCTCCTCTGTCCTGAGTTAACACCTTCTGGTTTTTTGTTTGTTTGTTTGTTTGTTTTTTTTTTAAATAAGACTTATTTATTTTATATATGTAAGTATACTGTCACAGTCAGATCCCATTTGGTTGTGAGCCACCATGTGGTTGCTGGGAAGTGAACTTAGGAAATCTAGGAAGAGCAGTCAGTGCTCTTAACCACTGAGCCATCTCTCCAGTCCCGAGTTAACATCTTTTAAAATCTATATTTCATCTCTGTTGGCCCAAACACAATTGGGGAAGTGGCCTGTGTGACCACTTTCTCTGATTCTCACGTGTTGGCAGGCATTTAGTCTTTCTTCTTTCCCTGTCATGGTGATCTCCCTTCCCTTCCTCTCTCCCAGTACCTAGCCTAGAGGTCCCACCTCAGTCTATCTGCCCAGTCATTGGCCATTGACTCTTTGTTGACTGATCAAAAACCAATTGGGGTCAAGAACCTTCAGCGTTGGACATGCAGATTCCCAATTTGGGGGGGGGGGCATGGATTAATTTAAAGCGTTAGAACCAATCCCAAATATCTCACCCTTTCTGTCCAAATTTTTTTTTTTAAAAAAAAAAAAAAAAAAAGCTCTTCTCTCAGATATAAATTGATCATAACAAATACATAAATGACAAAGTATGACATACGATTAACATCCAGCCCGTCCTATTTGTCAATTAGATGCTCTACCACCTATCCTAATTTAAAGAGTTACAATTCTACCCCTGAGTCACGTTCTGATCTCCCCCCACCCCAGGGACTATGGGTGTCTGTGCACCCCAAGACTGCTGTTTATCAGGTCGTGTTTTAGATGCTATCAATGGCCACAGGGCCTTGTGTGTGCTAAGCACGCACCCTATCCCTGAGCCCCACCATCAACCCCCAGAAATCATCCATTTCCAACCATCAGGACAAGAATTCTTCAGTTCCTTCCGATACCAGCCCCCAGGGGAGGACCAGTTACTTTTACTCATCCATCTATTGTGATAAGCACATTGCAAACTCACCTTATACCTGCAGGGGCCTTGTCTTAGTCAGGGTTTCTATTTCTGCACAAAACATCATGCCCAAGATGCAAGTAGGGGGGAAAGGGTTTATTCAGTTTACACTCCCACATCACTGTTCATCACCAAAGGAAATCAGCACAGGATCTCACACAGGGCAGGAACTTGGAGGCAGGAGCTGATGCAGAGGCCATGGAGGGTGCTGCTTACTGGCTTGCTTCCCCTGGCTTGCTCAGCCTTCTTTGTTATAGAACCCAAAACCACCAGCCCAGGCATGGCTCCACCCACAGTGGACTGGGCCATCCCCCCCCCCCCCCCTTGATCACTAATTGAGAAAATGCCTTACAGCTGGATCTCATGGAGGCATTTCCTCAAGAAAGGCTCCTTAATCTGTGATAACTCCAGCTTGTGTCAAGTTGACACACAAAACCAGCCAGTACAGGCCTGTACCTCATATACTGCAAAAACTCTCTCCCACTCTGGGCTGCCTACCCAAGAAGAGAATATGCCGTCACGAGCCTGCACCTTAAGGACCTAATTTTTTTTTTTCAGATTTTCTTCAAGAATCTCACCAATCCTTAGTTAAGAAAGCCCAGGCTAGCCCACCAGAGGGTACCAGGCCTTGAGCCCAGTGGCTTCTGTCACTTCTCTGTCAGTCGCTAACAACCACAAAGTCTAAGGAACTAAAGGCTCAAAAGATGCTGGAGTGGCCCTGGGGAGACTCGCCATCGCCATCGCGGGTGTCCTTGAGGTGAGTGAGGCCATCCCGAAGCACCCGGCCTGAGTAAAACCAGACACAACCAGCCAAGCCCAGTCCCGGACCATCAGCAGAGTCAGGTTTAAGTCTCCCATGATATGGTTGCCTGTTCTCCTGTCTCACCGCAGCAGGCAAGGACTGCTGTGTTAGCTCTCTCTCACCTACAGTGCTGGGAACAACCTGAATCCCCCCCCCCCCAACAACACAGCATGGGACCAAAGGCCGCCTCTGCTTAAGCAAGAGGAAGGTCACCCCCAACTCAAGTAGCACATGAGATGGAAGAGCCATATGCCCCTGGGTGCTTCTAGAGAAATCTCAGTCTGGGAAGGCCTGGGCCAGAATGCCGAACTCCATCTGGGGAAGAGAGCCAGACACATCACTCTTTTGGACGAGCATTTTTTTTTTTTTTTTTTTTTTTTTTTGCATAATTGACGATTCTTGGCTAATCCCTCCTGCTTCTGTCACTCACGTTCCTTCAAGATAGCTCGAGGTGACGTCCCCGAAAAGAGAACGCCAAAAGGACCTCTGCTCCTCACCCTTAAATATTCTACTTGATATAAATCCCCCAAGGACGCCTCTCGGCTCCAGGCACCCGGGGAATGGGAGGGGCGCTCTCTCCGAGCTGCCTGGAGAGCTCACGCTTCCCAGTTTTGTATTAAAATATCCCCGGTTCGCCATAATTTATAAACAATCCTCCGACTAACAGGGCCAGCTTTGTCCCTGATGTTCTCAAAGATAGAAATAAAATCACCACAGTCAGAACGGAAGCAGCCAGTCATGGGAGGAAACTTCCTGATTTGAGGGAGTCTAAAAACATGAGGCAGACACAACTCCTGACCTGGGTAGCCTGTGTTGGGTTCCTCCCAACTACAGAGTGCAAATCTTCACAGACTAACATCACGAGAGAGATCAATAATACTGAGCAGGTAAAACATGGGTTCAGCATGGCAGAACCCAATATTCTTACAACCCACTTCACCATAAATGGCCTGGGAAGGCTGCCTGGAAGAGGCTCTTGACCTGTCAGTAAAGAAGCCATGGGCCATTTGCTGGGTGGAAGTAATAGGCGGGACTTCTGGGTCTCAGGAGGAGCAGTGGCCTGTGCCTGCTCCTGTTGGGGGCTGACTTTTACGGGCCCTCCTCCTCTTCCTCCTCCTTCTTCTCCTCCTCCTCCTCTCCCTCCTCCTCCTCCTCTTCCTCTTCCTCCTCCTCACACTTAGCAGGTGCCTTTGCATGCAGTCACATGCCTTCATACAACTCCAACAATGACTAAATAAATAATTCAACTGCAGAATAGAAAAGAGCCACAGCAGACGCATGTAAATGCATGTAACATGTGTACATGCCTGGACTCCGCTGCTGAGAATGGGGTGGAAGGAAGTGTGGAAGGCAGGTAGGAAGGAAGGGAAGGTGAACTGGCTGAGACCAACAGAAGAGCTGGCTCGCCTCCTTTACCGTGATACTGAGCGTGGTGTAGGGTGGTAGTACCTCCCTTCCTGAGCCTGTGTTCCCAGTTCCAGAATGGAGATGACCGTGGTTCCCTCTAAGGTTGGAGCAACACACTTCACAGCCCACAGCCCCAGAGCTCATCAACAGGAGGAGTAAATGCCATTCCATCCTCACGGTGCAGCCCATGGAGCAGAGTCACAGGGAAGGGGCGAGAAAGACACTCTGGTGTGAAGGTGGCAGGTTACCACCACCTTTCGCCTCCAGGTGTTCTCTTTGTAGCTGTGGAGCCAGATGTGGGGCCAGGGGGCACCCAGAGCCCTTGTCCATGGGAAGGGTGCACACTTGCCTTAGGGGTGTGAAATCAAGTCCGAATGGAAACAAAGTTCAAAGGCCAAGCTGTGACAGGGCTCAGAGGGGCAGCAGAGCCTGGTGGTGGGACAGTGTGGGTACAGGAGAGACTGGCTTAGGGGTCAGGAGAGACTGGCTTAGGGACCATGTGGAGCAGAAGAGAGTGGCCTAGGGAACATATGTGGGCAGGAGAGACTGGCCTAGGGATCATGTTGGAGCAAGAGGAAACAGACTGCTCAAAGTTAAAAGCCTGGTGGTCATCACTCATGGTGGGCCCCTATTAAACTAAACACTCAATGTGCTAGTCAAACTAAAAATATATTAAATTAGATTCCTCTGTTTCTTTCCTAGGAAGTCTGTATCACGTATGACTGGGCGTGTGGCTCATGTGTGTCTGACACTGATCTGCTAAACTGAACAAAAAACGTGAAAGAGAAACACCTCACTACCTGTGGCTTGGTTCTAAGCTCCATTCTCACTCCACCTTACTCCACCTCACTCCACAAGCATGAACCTGTGGAGCAGCAGGCCTTCTTTTAGCCTCAGTTTCTCTATCTGTGCAATGGGGATCCTTCCCTGAGGAGAGCCAGCATGGCTAAATATTTGCAGTATCTTACCTCCATTGAATGCTCAGCTATAGAAAACATCATCAGGGAATAACCCCGTCCCATAGGATTACAGCACCCTGTTGGCCAAGGATATGCTGGCATCCCATTGCATGTAGCTTTTGCTACCCCGCCATGCTCTAGGGACAGGCCGTACTACCAGCCTCCACCCTTGGATCCCTTGAATCCACAGATAAAAGACACACAATACAGTTGTTCAATTTCAACTTGCCTTTGGACACAATTGCTGGGCACTACTATCTCCTGCCTGGAAAATCATGCCCTTATCAATATTCTTATCTCTGCACCTCCCACCTGTCCTAAAGTTTAGTGGCTCAGATACATCTAGTCCTGCTAAACAACCCTGACCACCCACCTATAGGAGCATGTTGTGGCCCTCTCCACTCCACGCTTGGCGGCCACTGTTTCCCGGCCCAAGCTGCTGCTCCGGTCTGTGGGTCAGGGTCTAGTGAGAGAGAGAGAGAGAGAGAGAGAGAGAGAGAGAGAGAGAGAGAGAGAGAGGATAAAAGGGAAGAGACACGAAGAATGGAGACAAGACAGAGGTTCTGATCAAGTCTCGTTTATTGAAGGGAAATCTGGGGTATTTATACGCTTTTGCTACGTGCCTTGTAGGCTCGTGGATACCACATGCCTTGCAGGTGTTGATATGACATAAGCCTTATAGGCGTGGACACCACGTGCACCTTATAGGCATGTATAGCGTGGATAGCACGTGGATAGCACGTGAATAGCCTTGCAGCTGGGGGCAGTAAACAGCAAAACAAAATATGTGGGATATCAGAGTGTGCTTCAGCTGTTGTAGGCTGTTGAAAAACAAGTCTCACGTCAGGGTATATGGCTCAAGATGGCTGCAAAGCTGATAGCTGCTTTCTGCTAAAAGTCAGCCCCCAACAGGAGCAGGCACAGGCAACTGCTCCTCCTGAGACCCAGAAATCCCGCCTATTACTTCCACCCAGCAATTGGCCCATGGCTTCTTTACTGACAGGTCAAGAGCCAATTGGGGAACAGGGCCTTAGCATCAGCACCAGCCCTACAGCATTCCAGTGTTATGAGTTCTTTGTGTGTTTGTCAGGGCATTGTGTGAGAGCGTGGACCAGCCTGGCCATCAAGTAAAGCATGGCAAGGTCATGTGACACACAGAGCACTAAAGGTGGATGTCCATGGTGTAAGTACTGAGTCACTTTTTACTTTAAAGTGAGATTATATATATATATATATATAAATTTGGTACAAACAGCAGCTTCCTGCATGTCCTGCTAACTGAATCTTGATTTTATAGGAGGCTGAAAGTGTGACCTTTACCCTCCAGGTTCACAGATAGGCTTTATAGAATGCTTCTTCCCTTCACAGGTCTAAAGTCACAATCCCAATGTTGGGTGACCTGTGACAATACAGGAGCCCCTTCTCTCTTGCAAGCTGTTCTACAGGAACACCCCTTCATACTGGGAGGAGGTTGAGGGCCTTCCTGGAGTCTGTCCCCATGACCATGGTCTCCACAAGCCAGGGTGACTCAGGGGCCCCAGATGGGGCCTATTGTAAATAACAAGGCAAAATCCTTTCCATTCCCATGTGCAGCTCTGACTTGGACCCTTGAGGCCTGTGTGCCAACTTCTTCTGACTTAGTCACTTTTTGATTGCTATGAAGAGACACCAAGAGCGACACAATTTATAAAAGCAAACGTTTGGGGGGGCTCACGGTTGCAGACAGTAGAGTCTATGACCATCATGACAGGAAGGAAGCCTGGCGGCAGCAGGCAGGCATGGCGCTGGAGCAGCTGCCGAGATCTCACATCCTAGTTTGAAAGTTGTTGAGGGCAGAGAGACAGCAAATTGGTCTCACGTGGAATTTATTTTGTAAAGATTTGCTTTACTTTATGTGTTCGAATGTTTCGCCTCCATGCATGTATGTGCACCACCGTGTATGTGCCTGTTGAAATCCCCCGGAACTGGCATCATAGATGGTTGTAAGTGAGTACCAGGAGTCAAACCCAGGTCCTCTGCAAGAGCAACCAATGGCTGGCCCAGCATCCCTGTAGAGGGCTTTTGAAACCTTGAAGACTACCCATGGTGACACATCTCCTACAGTAAGGTCACACATTTCCAACCAGTGATCAAGTATTCAAATAGATGAGCCCATGGGGACTGTTCTCATTCAAATCACCCCAACTACCTGTGTCACTCGCCTACCACCCTACTCACTGGGCTATGGGACAAGCCAGAACTGACTGGGGAGAGGGATGGACCACAAGGCCCAGCCACCATCTTCAATCCACCCCATCTCTCTTCAAGCTTTTCTGCAGGACTCTGGACAGGTACAGCCTGATGAGGCCTCACCTTTCCCTGGCTCGCCTGCCTCCAGGAGCTGCAGATGGCCTCTCTGGCCATCAGGACAGCAAGCTGCAAATCAAATGACCTTCAACAAGCTTTTCTGAAAGCTGAAGCCATCTGTCACCCCATTCTGCTACAGAGGCAAGACCACTGGCCATTCCCAGGGGAGGGGAGGTCTACTGATGTCCCTGCACCCAGGAGTGGTGGCACCCCAAGATGAGGCCTTCCAGAGATTAGAGAACTCGCAGAAGAGCCCAATGGCTCTGAGCCGTGATTTACCACCCACTGACCAAAACCCAGACCACACCTCAGAAAGGAGATGTTGGGTTGTAGTGTGTGAACGTGGGTCATGTAGGGTTGATGTGTAGGTCCTGCTTCTGTCTCACAACTCAGCTAGGGCCTCTCTTGGGGACAGAGACTTGGGGATTTGACTGTGTTCATGCCACACTGGTGTTGAGTGGATATCAGGCTGTGCAAAGCCACAGGACTCCGCTTGGGGTGGGAGAGTCTGAGGTCCCACAGGGAGCCAGAGCTCTTGGGTTGGGGGTTCCCAGGCCAAAAAGCAACCGTGAACCAGTTGGTTCTCAGGCCCTTGGACTCTTGGGCACCACTGGGAGGCCAAGGAAGGGCCGAGACCAAAGTGGGGGCATACGGGCTAGATCAACCCACAACTGAAGAGAGGAGGGGAAAGAATAAGCTCCAGCTGTGTCCAGTGGGGATTTGAGTCTTAGTCAAGGCAACTCAGTTGGCTCGGTCATGGCTGGCTCAACTTGCTTGTTTGAGTTGCTGGGCCTCCATGGCTGAGAACGTAGGTCGTCAGTAGGAGATTCAATGGCAGCTCGATCATTGAAAACTTTCTCCACTATTCCCCACAGTGGGTCCCAAGGAAGAGAAACAGGTCTTAAGGTATTTATTGTCTTGGTCGAAAATGGATGAAACTATACCCTGGTATTTTCAGGGCAGGCCTGAGGTTAAATATCTTTTGCAATGAGGAGGGTTTGGGAAGGAATGCTTAATTGGCCACGCCCTCTGGCCTTTAGGTATCTCATTAATATGGAGATATGTCTTGAGGCTCTGGGGGCATTGTCCTACATGATTGGAAGGCCCCACTCTATGGAGGTCTGTGTCAGGAACCTGGAGTCTGGGAGCATGGCGAAATGCATGCCATCCCCTAAGATCACCTGGGTTTCTGGCAATTTTTAGCCGGTGCTTGACCAGAAACCATGCCATCCTTTTACAGTCCTACAGGGAGAGCACACTACAACCTAGCCCTTTCCCACCACTGTGCTCTCTATGCGATCCTGGGAACAACTTTCCCCTTCCCAGATTCCATGCCTTCCCAGCACATCCCAGGACAAGGAGAGCATCCACCCCAGCTAAAGTGGAGGTTCTCAACCTGTGGGCCATGATCCTTTTGGAGATCATGGAGGTCACATATCAGATAAGCTCCATATCAGATATGTATGATTCATAACAGTAGCAAAGTTACATTTATGAAGTTTTTACGTTCGGGGGTCACCACAATAAGAGGAACTGTATTAAAGGGTCATAGCATTAAGGTTGGGAGTCTCTGAGGGAAGCTCTATACAAATGCCCGCCATACTTCTGCAGGCTGCAGTGTTCCCATCTGTGACCAGGACAGTAGTAACATCTCCTGAACACCAGAGTTTAAACTTCAATGGTTTGTTTATAGTGAGCACTGACATTCTAATGATGGTCTCCACCCACAGCGGGTGGGCACCCCAGCAGGGCCAGTCCATGCAGGCTCATACTGCATGCCATTCTCTCACACAAGATATGGTTTCATGCCAGGGTTTAACTGGTTTCTAAAAAACATCCTTGTGCACAGTTATAAGTGCTAGCGACCCCACCCCTGAGGGCCATCTATTGTTCTGTGCATTCTTTTTGCTAACCAACCGAGCATCTGTGTTTTGTCTGCATGTGTGTGAACATGTTTATGTGTGTTGTGTGTGTACATGTGTTGTTGCTGTTATTGCCAATGTCTTTCCTAGAACAAGTCCACATCAGACCGCGGTGCCTATCTCAGCTTATTTTCTTTACAGTGCTTGGAAAAAAATAGCAAATACACACATACATGTGTATATATATATATGTATATATATATATACATATATACATGTAAATATGTATATATATACACATGTGTACATGTACACATATATATGTATATACATGTATATGTGTATGTGTACACATATATGTATATACATGTATATGTGTATACACACATGTGTATATACATGTACTCACACAAGCATATACATGTGCATGTACATGCTTGGAAAAGAAATAACAAATACGCACATACTTGTATACGCATACACATATGCACATACATGTACTCATACAAGCATATACATACATGTATACATACACACACACTTTGAAGCAAGTACTGTCCAACCTTCAGCAGATCTGGGAGTCCTGTTCTCATGTACCCTTGGCCGTCAGTGGCCCTGGACTGAGCAACTAAGAAATGTACCCGGGTAAGTGCACAAAAGAAAGAAGTGGTGAGGCCCTTCCCTGCAGGTCCTTGCTGTGTGGCCTCAGACAAGACATCAACCTCTCTGAGCACCAATTTAATCTTCCTTTTCCCAGAACTGTGATCAAGGCCAGTGGGAAGACTCGTACAAAATCCCAGCCACCCACAAATGCTCACATGCTCACAGAACTGCAGCTGTGTGTAGGGTGATCTCAGCAACATAACCCCCAGGCCCAGGGCTCCGGGAAGTCTGTGCATGTCGCACCACTGGACTGACTGGTCCTGGCTGGGAACCTCCCCATGGCTTCCCCACACCTCCTCCTCCTCAAGCCCACCCCATTGTTCCAAGACTAATTTATTTATTTTCTCCCGAATCCTCAAAGTCCATCAAGCTGCAGAGTGGTCGGATGGATTTTTTTAATTAATTGAAGCAAAATCAATGAAAAAGTGATTGTTCTGGGCCAGGCAGGCAGAAGGAAATTAATGGATGTTCTGTGGGGGAGGGGCGGCTGTATTGAGCTGCGGCCGGGCTGTGGGTACCTGGAGGCCAGTAACTGTCACTGGAGGTGGGGGGCGCGGCGGATGTGAGCAAGGTGACCATGTCCCCACCCTGATGGCAGAAGATCTGTCTGAATTCAGACTTCGAGGCCCCCACTCATCCACTGTGCCCTCGGGAACCAACTCCCCCCGCCCCCCATGTGGCTGTAAGGGTTAAGCTCTCGAGCTGGCCCCAAGTGGCCCTTGAGGACTTGGTATAGAAGAAAATAAATGAGATGCAAAAGCACAAATTCCCAATGATTCTGCCTACCAGGAGTACACAGATCGAGTCAACCCTGCACAGTGGAGGAGATGCCAGAACCCACACACTCTAGAAGAAGGCAAGGCTTTCTGCTCAGGGCAACGGAAGGCTCTAGAAATAGGTAACCATTTGCAAGACCTTGGTGGTACATTTGGACCAACTGAGGGTCCAAACGCGAGTGAAATGTTTTCTGTCACTTGCCCTTGACCAAATAAATAAATAATGAATAAATAATAAATAAATATAAATAAATAAATAGGAATTACCTGGTATGGTGTCATCTACCCTGCCCGTGCCACTAAAATCATCTTTCTCAACGGAGTCTCTTCCCAAATCAACTGGGAGAGGCATTCACAGGCCCCTCCCACGGACCCAGGCCCCTCCCACGGACCCAGGCCCCTCCCACGGACCCAGGCCCCTCCCACCCCAGGTGTGTGCTTAGGAAGACACCTGTCACTGCATGTGCAGGCGACTCTTTATCTAGGCCGTTATCTAGGACATTATCCAGGCCACAGCACCCACTCAGACTTGAACAGCTGAAGCAGGAACACCAGCTGGAGCCACATGGGGCCCTGGAACCTGCCCCTGACTGGATGCCTTCCATGGCCAATCATACCCACGCTAGCCAGCCTGCCACGTGACAGGGATGCTATCATTCCTGTGTCCCAGCCAACGGCCTGATGACCACAAATGTCAAGCTTTCCTGATCACCTGTCCCTGAGGGTGATGACTCTGTGAAAGAGCCATCCAGCTGAACCCAACCCATATTGGGTTCTGCGTCCCGGTGAAAGAACCATTGGGGTTCATGGCAATGTAAAAGCTTAACCAGGCCCCTAGACAACCACGGGGACAGGGACAGGGACAGGAACGGGGATGGGAGAATCGTTCACTACACACATCTCACAAGACCTCACTGAACCCTCAAAAAGCTCAGACCAGTCGATATTCATTGTACCCAAACTACAGATGAGGAAACCGAGGCTTGGTGAGTAGATCACTGGCAGATTCTGATATCCATGCCAGGTTTCCGGACACCAAAGGCCCTCTGTCTCCACGGCCCATCCTCATTGGTCTGCTCTGCTTTCCCTTCTGAGTTCCTACCACACGTCCACCACCCACCTGCCACCCGGCCAATGGCCATCATTGGTAGAGTCAGGATGGGCGGCTGAGTTAGGCTCTGCCTCTGTGTATGACCTTGGGCAAGTCCATTCACCTCTCTGATTCTTTCTCAGTAGATAGGGAATGTGAGCAGATCTGCTGAACACAGCGGGAAGAGCAGGGAATCCTGGGATACCAGATGTTAGCATCTCTTCTAGGCTCCGCCCCACAGTTACCTGGCAACAGCCAGGTGTGCCTGACTCACTATAAAAGGGGCTGCTTGCCCCTTCCTCTCTCTCGTGCTCTTGCCTCCCCACCTCTCTCTCTCTTTTCTTTCCACTCTCCCTTTTCCCCTCTCTCTCCGTTTCTCTGTCTCTACTAACTCCTCAACTCCCCTCCCCGTGCCCCAAATAAACTCTATTCTATACTATACTGACAGTGGCTGGTACCTCAGGGGGAAGGTGCGCTCCCGCAGAGGCATCCCCTTCCCCTGCACCATACCATTGCCTCTACCTAACAGTATCCTTAGGTTGCCTTTCTTTTCTATAAAACACAGCCCCCGAGTCCCCAGGTCTAAACCCCCAGATCACCCTGTGACCCTTCAAGTTTCCTGTCTGCCCCTCTCCTCCCTTCTGCCTCCCAGCTGATGAATCCAGAACCGGGTCTCATCTGTCTGCAGTTCTGTTGTGTTAAGACTAATCTCGCCCCTTGTGGTGAACTAGGCCTCGCCCCAGGCATCTCTGGCAAACACATCCGGTGCCACGAGGGTTTGATCATGAGAGAATGATGTCATTTGTCAGCGACATCCGTGGTCCACAGCCTGATGCATTTGCATTCGGAGCTGGAAGCAGAAAGCCCCAGTAAGACGCAGAAGAGGGAAAGGGGTCTGCCTACGAGTGACTGGCATGAATTATTTCGACCTAACTTACTAATTAAGACCCTCATTAGCAGCCCAAATTTGTGGTAGATAGGCAGAGGACCTGGCACAATGGTTTAATTTAATGATTCCTTGCATTTACTTTGTTAATCATCTTTAGTCTGATTTAATTTATGCCGATGTGACTGTCCTCATTTCTAATTAAGGCACTGATGGTGGGGACACCCGCCATCGCAGAAGAATTTCAATCAAGTCGCACACAAAAGCAGATACCGGGCGCTTACGACCTCCAAGATGGCAATTTGCAAAACCGGCTGCTTGTTGTTTTATTTCTGCCTGAAAGGTTGGGGAGGGTCTGGTCTTTGCCTGGGGCAGATGGAACTTGCTAACCACAGACCTTTATAACCATTGATTTTTTTTTTCTTTTTTTTGGCTCTGAAAAAAAAAAATTCTTAGTGCTTAAGTAAACCTTTTCAGGATTTACACACAAGGGAGCAGGGTCCAAAGAGGTTGAGGGACTGGCCCAAGATCACACAGCAAGTTAGCAGGCTTGGGAGAAGACCATTGAGAAACACCCCCACCCCCAAGCTCCATGACCACCCACTTGGCAGACACTGCCCGATGCCCACCCAACACACACACTCCTGGCAGCTGCCGAGAGCCTTGGTCCTGCCTGGAACTATGACTTTGAATTCCAAGTAGTCTGTGTACCTGACCACACAGGGCAGTGAAGGACCAGACCCTACCCTGACAGTCAGGGACACAGGCCTCAGGAAGCATAAGGCTGCTTAAATTCTCACAGCAGGAAGGTGAGGTTTGAACCCAATTCACATGACTCCAAAGTCCATATTCTCCTATCAACCTACCCTCACAGGTCACCACTGCAGGTTGGCAGGGTTGTCATAGCTGCTATGGCCTGTGGGTACCAGACTCAGTGAGGTACCTCATGTGAAAACCACACTTTCATCCCATCTTGTGCAGAAGGCCCCCAGTCACAACCCAGGAAGGCAGGGATCAGAGAAATCACTCAATATGCCCAGAGCTGCACAGCAGGATACCAGCAGTCAAGTTTGGGACCTTCCCCAACTTCCGCTTTCTAACTCTGACCCTCCCCCACCCCACCATTCCTGCATGCTGCAGTGTCTACCCACCTTCTGACCCACCTCACCCCATCCTAGTTCCTAGAACTCACCTTTGGGCTCCACTGATGGCAAAGGCAGCTGTAAGTGGACTTCTGACTTCTTTATGGCTTCCCTTTTTCTAACACCTTACTCCACCATTGTCCCTTCCGACCCCCCAACATTAGATAAGAGAGAAAGAAGGTTAGAGGAGAAAGGGTGTGTTCATATCAAGTTAGGCTGCTTCCTGCTGATTAGGGGCATCAAGTTCCTTGGGATAAGTTTGATCTTCCTCATCGAGATAACAGCAACCAGCAGGAGGAGGAGGAGGAGGAAGAGGAACAGGGGCAGAAGGAGCAGCAGCAGGAGGAGGAGCAGCAGGAGGAAGAGGAGGAGCAAGGGCAGCAGGAGGAGGAGCAGCAGGAGGAAGAAGAGGGGCAGGAGGAGGAGCAGCAGCAGCCACCATCACAGACCCTCTCAGGGCTCTAGCATTTTTATACCCTCTCAAGAGTCTCCAAAGTTCCGAGTGTCATACATTTGCAGAAACTATCTTCAGCTGGCAAAATCAGGCCCCTGCCAGAGCACAAAGCAAATCAAAATCAGCTTCTAGGACAATCTGAAGCAGCCCCACATCCTGTGCCTGGGATTAAAATAAAAACACTTCTCCCATAACATTTCTGTGTTTATAAAGTAACCAAAATTCTCACTATGGGCAGCCTGTGACGAGGAGCTAGAATCCAGAGTTCCAGTTTCCCATCAATTGGTCGCATGCCCATGTGCAAGTCTCCATCGCTTACCTGGGCCTCAGTTTACCCAAGCATAGACACTGGAAAAGAGATCTAACACGGCTGCCCATTGGCCTGGCCAAGAGTTAAACATAACTGAATAAGTCAATTCTTGATTTTATTCTTCAAACACGTCTATTGCCATTCCATCCACCGGAAGATGGGGAGGCTGAGGATCAGAGAGGTTGTACAAGTTGCCTAAGGTTACACAGCTACATGAACACTCACCGCGGTCTAATGGCATGCGGACTGTCCTTGGCTCCTGTCTCCCAGCATCCACTCCACCAGTCGAGCCTGTCAACTTGACCTCCGTGAAGTCCTGAGCATACCCGTTTCTTCTCCCTGCTCTCGTACCTGTAATGTAATGACAACAGCTGTGTTCTTCCTGATTCCCGGCAGTAGCCAAGCCTAAAATCCAGACTCAGGTGAGCACCATAGTGCACTTATAAGTGGGGAACGAACCCAGTGGCCGCTTCTGAGGCCAAGCCTACCGAGTAAGCAAGGACACTCTGCCCGCCTGGAGCCAGGTGCGGACTGCCTCTCCCTCCTGCATCTGTTCCAGCTTCCCGTTCTCTAGCTTTTGTCTTCTAACCTTCTTCTTCCTGCCTACGCATCCCCGCACAGTGACCCGCTCTTGGTCTAACCTTTTCTTCCCTAACCTTCTCCTTCCTGCCCACGCATTCCCCCCACAGCGACCCGCTCTGAAATCTTTGGCTCATTATCACCCACTAGTATGTCAACTGTCCCGTGGCCTCACATGCCCAGACACCACACCGTTCCCAGCATGCATCATTGGTGCTTGTGAGAGACTAGGAAGTGGCCCCTGGAAGAGCCCTGACTGGAACTCCAGCCTCAGAGGGAAGTACCTCAGAGGGAAGCCATGGCCTGGAGACCCCGAGTACACAAAGCGGCCAGACCCCGTTGTAAGGGAATGTGAGCCCCAGGTTCCCATTCCCACCCTGCAGGTCACATGAGTAACCCAAGGTCCCCTTCCCTATTGCACCCCAGAAATCAATCCCAGAGAATTAAAAGGTTTCAGGAAAGCACGTCCGCTAACCTAACATTTATGTTAGTCAATATAGATTTATTTAACGCAATAAATGACATAATTGGACTTTTATCTCCAGAATATATTTTCCAAGAGAACTAATATTTGAGAGCCCGTGGTCTGCTGAAAAATTCCGAGGTCCATGTTTCCTGTGTTATTACTCTTGTGTGAGACTGACATTTAAACAGCTTAATAAATGAGCAGTTGTTTGACTTGTATCAGTTTCAATACATTGCAGGATATTAATAAAATGTATTTCATAAGCCAGCTCTATAGACCATGCCATAAAAAGCCAATGATTTATGGCCGATACAGTCGCTATTAGTTGGGACAGATACTCAAAATGCCATTAGGGTTAAAATGGTGATCAATCAAACTAATTAGAGCCTATTTTTCATATGCAAATATAATTAAGCATACATTTCTCGGTAACTTTAAAGAGAATTATTGAACCTCAGCCCGTGTGAAGAGCTCTCCCCGAGTTAACGAACACGAGGTACACAAGGTGCATAAGTAACACCTTGGTGGACAGTTCTGTGCTTTAAAATCAGAGGGAGATGGGAGAGAAGAAATAGGCTGAAGCAAAGAGTGTCCAGATACCAGGTCCGTTCATCAGAGCTGACAGAAGCACTCACTCAAGGTTCAGAGGATGCTAAATCCAACCTGGCGACCTGGCATCACAGGTGAGAAGACACACTCAGTTCACACCCCAGCAGTCACAGGCGGATGCATACATAAGACACAGTGTGTACAGAAGGGGAGTCACACAGCTCTAAGGAAGAGTGAACTCGCACAGTTTGCAGGAAGATAGGTAGAACCAGGGGTAGGGGAGTTGAGGGAGGGCTCTCCTGTTAAGCAAACTAAGCCAGACCCAGAGAGACAGATACCATCGGCTTCTCTCAGATGCAGAGTAGGGGCTAAACACATATATCGTGTGGTTATCTATATGTGCTGTATGACATAGGAGACCAAGGAGGTAGGAGGGGCCAGTGCGGGGGGACTCAGGACAAAATAGTAAGGGAAATTTTTGTATACTAACTAAAACATTCAAATAGTATTGATTAATGTCTTAAGTTAATAAACACAAGTCTCAGCTTTCACTTAATAGAACAAGGCAGGCAAGATGGCTGTCTCTGTAAGGACCAGGTGTGGAATGAGGTTGCCGACAGCACAAAGGGTGCCTACTCTGTGGACGGCACTTAACATTAGCTGGTTGGTTTGTCTACCTTTCTTTGTCTGCAGCCACTTCCTGTGTGAGCAGTTGTGGGACACCCTGCTCCTGTTTCTGGTGACATGATTGGTGTCTGACCCAGGTCATAACTGCCGCACAGAGCCCGAGGAACTGTCTTCAACACCCATGGTTGGGTCTTGGTGTCTATTCACAAAGGCTTTGCATGCCCCAAGCTCAGAGGCTGACCTGTTTATGAAGATCAGTGTGGTCATTAGGAGACAGCTCTCCTGGTATCATCGGCTGCTACTGGGGAGGGTAGTTGTGGAAAAAAAGAATATAATAAACGTTTCCAGCCCCACAAGCCAGATTGTGTCCATTACAACTACTGTATCTGCAACAGATAAGCAGCCACTGGGTACTCTGACCCAGAAAGATGACATCAGCAGGCGCATCCCACCATGCCCCAGGGCCTCATGTGGCTGAACTTTCATTATTTCAGGGTCAGTATAAACCTTCCTGATCAGACAAGTCTCTAGGGAAGCTTTCCTGCAAGAGCTATCAGGGACCCAGGCCCCCTCCACATTGTGGCTCTTTCATTCTCCGTGTGGAATCCACAAGGCTAATCTGAACTAAGTCTGTGGAAGGCAAGGCATGGGGAGACTCACACTTAGGAATCAGGTGGAACACAGCAAACATCCATCACGGACTAGAACTTGTTCACACCCATGCACAGGGGTCCTGGGACAGGGATCTCTGTGTGGCCTGGTGAAAAACCATTAGGTTTGCTGTGTAGCTCAGACACTGTGCCACAGGAAGACAGGCAGGGCTGCAGGGCTGGGCTGCCTCTCAAGAGTCTATCCTGATTTTAGGCTTAATGTCAGCACCTCACATTCACTCCTGGGTATGTAACACAAGGCTCCTGGGGTTCCCTACCTACATTCTTTATCCTACCAATGTCTCCCCTCATGGCTGCCTCTCCTCCTGGCAGCATCTCTGCTTCCTAAAGACAAGTGTGTGTGACTCACTGCCATGTGTCTGTCCTCATGGGGGCCATGTGTTAAATACGGGGGGGAGTGTAATTAATTAATTGATTGAAACATGAATAGCAATGAAGACTTGTGAACTGGGGCTTAAATTGGCAAGACAGGAAAAAAGAAAGAAAGAGACAAACTGATGTAGCAAGGCTCTGGTTTTGTCATCCAGGCAAAGTGAGCTCCTGGCTAGACCACATGATCTGAAAAAGTGAGGAACAAGGTGGGTGGGTGTGTATTCGATTGTACATTGCACATGTGTGTGCACATATATGTGTTGCATGTGTGTACTTTTCATGTTGTACATTTCATGTGTGTGTACATGTATGTGTTGCATGTGTGCATTTTTCATTGTGTGGATACAAATGTATGCACACACATGCATGTGTGTGCATTTTTAAGTTGGTCATACATGCAGGCCTGTGCACATGAATGCACTGTGTGCACATACACTTTTGTGCTGATGTGAATTAGTGAGTCGTGTGTGCATGCCGTGCTTGCTCACAGGCTTGTGTGCATGCTCTGTTTGTCCGTGCATACACCTGTGCTGGCTTTTGCAGTCTTTGTCTCTGGCTCAGCTATGGCTCAGTGTCTAGCTTGCTCTGCACTTCCATTGCTGGGCTGGGCCAAGAGGGGCTCCAGAGAGGAGAAGGGTAATTATGCCCAGTGGGCAGACAGAAAACTCAACATTTTCATGAAAGGCCATGGGGCCTACAAGGGGCCTGCATTGCCAGAAGCCAGGTCTGAGCCATGAGATAGATCTCCAGCCATAGAGAACAGGAAGAAGGGGAGAGCCAGGACCTCTGTGGCCACAGGCCTTTCTGAAAAAAAAAATCATTTTAAAATTAAATTAAATGCTATTAAATTAGCCATATGCCAAGGGAACTGAGGAAGAGAGCCACTCTGACAAATTGCCTAAGCTAGGTCTCCTAAAACCACAGCAAAGCTCAGATGCCAACACTGTGTGGCTGAGTGCCTGGCTCTCTGTGAGCCTCACGTCCAGGGGTCTCTTTTGACTGTGTAACTCCACAGCACAGGCTAGGGAACAGGTCGCTGATGACTTCATTCTCCAGATGGATGCTGGGAAATCCTGTCTCACCAAAGCCCCCAAATGTGACAGATGCTGTGAGCAGCTTCCTTTATCCTTGACTCTACAAGGCTGCCAGGGTCCCATGGGAAGAGCAACCATCTCTTGTGCCTCAAGCAAGGGGACTCCTGAATCCCAGCTGTAGAGCAAGACCTACTGAGCCAAGACACGGTGGGTGTGCCCTGGACCCTGACCCTCTCCAGTACCCTGCAGAACCCCACAATGATGAAGTTCCAGCCCGTTAGCAGGACAGACACCGAAAAGGGGTGGACAGGGTGACAGGAGAGTGGTCCAGGGAGAAGCAACTCAGGCAGGACAGCCACTTCTGACCCAACACATGAGCAGTGAAGGTTTGTTGAGCCCAGGATAAGGAACAAGGAGGATTCTGAGAACAGCCACCCAGGGATCAAGTTATGACTGAAGCCAGGGCACAGGCAGACTTCTGGAGAAAGCCAGCATCAAACAAAGAGAGAGGATGCAGCGGCAGGGGACAGGGGAACAAGGAAAGGCCACAACTTCATCAGAACTCACAGGAATGTCTTGTCTGTTGGAGATCTCTGTGCCCCCAACGACTACGCTGAAGACAGAGAGAGACTAAGCCTCACTGTGCAGGACAGAGAGAGTAGGGTCAGGCATTGCGGACATCTGAGACCACCTCGGGCTCTGTGGAGGAGATTGCCCTGTAAATTGCAGGACGCTGGGTCTCTGCTTAGTAGAATCACCTCTTGCCAAGAAAACCTCAAGGGGGACAAAATTGCCCCACTGGAGATACACAAGGAGAATGGCTCTATGTACCATCACAGATAACCTAGACTGTGTACTGGAGAATATTCATGTGTGACACCATAGTAACAGGAGGTGGGACCTGCCTGGAGCAAGGGACCTGGTACATCCTCCCCCACCCCCACCACAGCCATGCACCCCAATTTCTGCTAACTCCACAGATAATCATACCCCTCATTCTAGCAGAGAATATTCTCATTATTGACACCTGCGTGGAAAGGTTGGGAACAGCCCGAGGGACACCTGGAAGGAGATTCCTGCCCCGTTGCAGCTGAGTCCCAGCCGCTCACCCATGGGGCACAGTAAAGGGTTAATGGGCAATGTTTATTTATGAACTTGGCATATTACTGTAGCGTAATTTGAATACAGTGCCTATGAGGTTTATATTACCAGCTATAATTTCATTTTTAAAGCTTCCCTATGTCATCCTTTAAAAATGGTATCTCTAACAAGAAATAAATTTCGTTTGGAGCCGCGTTGACTACATTCACCCATGGGACACACTATTTTGTCCTTGACACAAACCCCTAGGGATATTTCTTAGAACTGGCAGCTGGCTCTCATGGGGAGAGAAGCCCTTCCCTGGGACACCCCACAGCGTCCCACACATCCCAAAGGGGACTGAGGAGGGCTGACACCACCCAGTCTGAGGGTGTTACAGCCTGCCAGCAGCTGGCTTGATGGCCTTGGAGGCACCCAGGGCCACCCTGATCCTCAGTCTAAAAACCAAAAAACGGGCACAGTGGGAAGGAGGGGGGCAATATTAGGCAGAATATCATTGCCACCCCCACAAGAGTCCCTCCTGCCTGTCTGCACACCCGAGCCTGGAATGGAATTTAGATAATTTCCCAGGCTGTGGAATGATGAAGCCATTGGTGTTTATCATTTTTAGCTTTTGTCCCCCTCTGAGTGAAAAGAAAATATTGCAGGGCTCATTGACTACAGCAATAGCTTACATGTGCCTGGCGCAGCCGCCGAACACACTAAGTAAAGACACAGCGTGATTGAAGTCCTCCCAAGTATATCCGCCCCCGCCCCCATTCTGCATGCAAAGAAACTGAGTCCCAGGAAACCGTGTGGATCAGCAATCGCATTAGGGGATGACGTTCTGGGTCCTGTATCCCAAGGTGCCCCACGGGTGCCTGTCAAGTGGGTCCTGTTGCCACAACCTGAACATTTAGGGAATGACCTGCTTGGAGTGGCAAGAAATGAAGAAATGAAGAGACGGCACACCTAGAGCTGAGGCTGGTGGGTCGCACGCTCTGACGAAGAGGGGCCAGCCGCAGATGGAAATTCTACATTCCTCCTCAGATGGGGAAGGCCTTGCCGTCCCCGTGGGTTTGAGGCACAGGAGTCCCTCGCATGTGAATGGTTCATGACAATAATACATATTCACAAAGGGACTTCATCCGGTCACTTCACCCTGACAGTGGAACTGCACAGCTCTTGTGGCAGAAGTGGAAAGTGAGGGACAGGGCAATTTGGAGAGCTAGCGACCCAGAGCACGAAGGTAGCCGGGGCTGGGTGCACAGGAGGAGTGGCTGCGTTCTCCCCAGGCCTATAGCAGCTCCATCCAGTAAAGGAACAAACACCCCATCACCGCAGTAGCCAGTCTCCAGCATGAGGACTGGGTCCACATCTGAATCTCGGTCTAACCTGGCTGGGGAGCTGGTTGGTCATTTCCTCATCCTTAAAATGGGCACAGAGCCCCCTCTGTTTCACAATGGCTTCCCTATAACTGGGCATCTACGACTTTCATAAGTGTCTGTTTTGGTTCCAAAATTACACACACACACACACACACACACACACACACACACGTGTATTCACATACACATACATACACACACTCTTTTACATACATGCACACTCACACATATATTCACACATAGAAACACATACTCTCTCACACACTTACACACAGAAACATAAATTGACACACTCATCCACACACTTACATACACTCATACACAAACAAAACCACACACTGACATACACTCATATACACTCACACACAGAAACACACACGCACTCACACATATCCACATACACATTCACACACACACACTCAAACATAGAAACACACTTATGCACTAACACATTCACACTCAAATATACTCACACACGGACAGAAACAACCACTGACACACTACCACACTCACACATACACTCACACAGACAAAAACACAAACACACTCACACATACACTCAAACATTCACATACACACATTCACACTCACATATACTCACAGACAGAAACACACACAAGCACTCACTCACATTCACATACTCATATGCACTTACAGAGACAGAAACACACACACACACACAAATGCTAAAATCAAGGAAAGAGACTGCGTTGCACAGACTTAGAGAGCCCATGGCATCTGCAGTCCTGTGAGTTCTCAACCAGGCTCCTTACTTACCCTCTGCCGTAGTTTCTCTACCCAAGGTGCACAGTATCCACATCCAATAGATACCTTTAGAGAAAATCTGCACAACACCCTTGGTGCACAGTGGGTGTGTGATAAAATGGCTCTGCTGTCGTCACTGGGGACACCAGGATGCAGATGTGTTGACTGGAAAGGTTTTCAGCTCCACGAACACTGCCTACCCCTGGCTCTCCTCGGTAACATGAACCCAGTGCCATCTCCTGTAGGAAAATTAAAAGGAAGCATGAATTCCATAGCTGTCCCATTTCCTCCCCCAGCCCAGTCATTGTCTGGACCAACAAGGAACATCCCAAGCAAGTGCTGGCCCCAGGAGGAGAGTCCCCAAGATGGACAGAGACACCCAGGTGGGTCAGTCTACACAAACTAGCCTCATGAGATCCTGTAAGGATCAATACAGCCTCATTTAAACAACCAACTTTGGGACTAGTTTGTTACACAGCTAAGGGTAGCTAACTGATGCACATCTGAGTTCACAAAGTACACATCCTCCCGTTCATAGGTATGGCATCTTTGTCCATTTTTATTGCTATAGCAGACAGCTACATACTAAATAATTTATAAAGAAAATATATTTCTCACACTTCTAGAAGCTGGAAAAGCCAAGATGGAGGCACTGGTGTCAGGTGAGAGCCCTCACTCTGTGACAGATGGTAAGAGTGAGAGAGAGGGCAAGAGGAGATGGAACTTACAGTAAAAACCACCTCTGTGGTAACAACACAGTGCCTTTTTGGCAGCATCAATCCAGGGGAAACCCCAAAGCCCCGCCCCTTAAGTAAAGCCCCGCCCCCGAGTAAAGCCCCGCCCCACCTCAAAGCCCTGCCTCCCTGCACGGAGCCCCGCCTCCCAAAGCTGAACCCAGTCTGCAGAGCTCAAAGCTGAACTCTGGGGCTGAGCATCTCTGTGATAAAACGCCTGACAGAGACTACTGAAGGAAAGGTGGGAGTGTTGTCGGGGCTTGTGATTCCAGACAGTCCATTCCATGACAGGAAAAAGTGTAGGACTCAGTCACGGTGACAGGAGGCTGTGACACACATATTTCACAGCCAAGCGACCAGAAAGCGCAGAGTGAGTCTGAACCCAGTAGAAGCTCCAAACGAACAACCTACTTCCAGTAAGCTGCCCCCCGCACAGGCTCCTCAGCCTCTGAAGCCAGCGCCACCAGCTGGAGACCAAGCTTCAAAGCATAAGCCCGAGGGGGCTTCAGAGCCAATCAGTCCCGTGAATGACATGCACCATCTTTACAGTTTTACAGACACTGGCAATTAAAGCTAAGAGAGATATAGTCACTTGCCCAGGGTCACACAGCAAGGGATAAGCCAAAGTTTGAGTGACACAATCAGATTGGTTTTGCTCCACCTTCCCAGTGCAGGTGCCAGGCTTTGCTCCGGGTGCCCAGTGCTTGGTGTCGTAAGAGAGCATGCTTCCTTCCCAAGCTCCTGAGAGTAGCAGTGTCAGCCCACGTGGGCCTGGCCAACCAGGACTCTGAATGCATGAGAACTGACTTTCCTCTCCTAGGTGCCCCCACCTGGGCCACCCGACATTAGCTGCAGGGCTGGAAGCCCTCTGACACCAACCCTATAAATATTAAACCAGCCATAATTAGATGAAATCAGTCAAGTGCACTCCCGGGCTCTGCACATCCCCTGCTGGTCCCAGCCTGCCTTTGATGGGGAGCCACTTCCTCTAATTTGGGGCCCTCTGCAAGGCAGGTGTCAGACAGGGGCATCAGGTTGATGCCCAGTGAGCCCTGCCATTCAGGTCTGACCTCTCCCAGAAACTCACACAGGAATCCCTAAGGGTGGCAGGCTGAGCTTGAGGACAGGCTGGGGCTCCTGGGATTCTGCAGTCCCAGGCTCTGAAGTGGCCCCTGCACCAGCTAAGGGCAATGCAAGGTGAATATGTTCCATCAGAGCAAAGCCTGAATGGACTGGATAGAACACACGTCTTGGGGAAACGGAGGACAGGAATTTCTAGCAGAGAGGTGCCCCCACTGTCCTCTCACCTTCTCTGGAAGAACTGAGCATCTACTTCACGGAGGTAGAGGGAGAACCTCCCCGGGCCGAGCAGAGCCACGCACAAGGCCCAGGTGTCACATAACTGGGTTTACCAAATTCTATCACACACCCCTATACAGATGGGGAGACTGTAGCAATGGGAGACAGAAAGCCAGAAGTCAGAGCCGACCTAGACACAAACCCTGGAATCTCAGAATCCAAACCCTGTCTTTGAGAGCTCCCTACAAGGGTGTGGAAAGACCGACTGGGCCTCTCTGAGAGACTAGCATGATCAGACACCTGTACCTGGTATACAGCTGGTGCCAGTGAAGGACCTGTCTTAGTTGGGGTCACGGCTCCTGTGGTAAAACACCATAGCCAAAGCAACTTGGGGAGAGAAGGGTTTATTTCATTGACAGCTCATTATCAGTGGTAGTAAAGATGAAGATGGGTACTCAACAGGGCAGGAACCTGGAGGCAGGAGCTGATGCAGAGGCCACGGAGGGGTGCTGATGACTGGTTTGCTTCCCATGGCTTGCTCAGCCTGAACAGAACCCAGGACCACCAGCCCAGGGATGGCTCCACCCACAATGGGCGGGGGCATCCTGGACTACCAGCCCAAGGGTGACTCCACCCACAATGGGCGGGGCCCTCCTGAACTACCGGCCCAGGGATGGCTCCACCCACAATGGGAGGGGGCTCTCCCTGATCCATCACCAATTAAGAAAATGCCCTACAGGCTTGCCTACAGCCCAATCTTAATGGAGGCATTTTCTCAATTGGAGTTCCCATCTCTCAGATGACTCGAGCCTGTGTCAAGCTGACATAAAATTATCCAGCTCAGGGTACCTTTGCATTTATCACCGGAGGACACACGGCTCTGAAGATGAAGGAAAATTCAAGCTCTAGCTGGTTTCGTGTGAAAGACTGGAGGGAAGAAACCCCGGTCCAGCGGTACCTCCATGTTTACGGGCTAACGCATCTACTGCGAAATTTTCACAGGTGCCTCAGGCAAGAGACAGGATCCTTCCCTTTCTTTTTCTTTGCCACAAGGAAAAGTGAGGTCCAGATGAACGCAGGCATCACCCTGTGACCAAGAGGGGAGTGAAGCTAAGACACCGTTGCTCTGGACCCTTCAAATACCCGAGCAAGGACGGCTGTTACAAGGCACCCCACAGGATGGCTGTGAACCCCATGTCCTGCAAGACTCAAGCTGGATATGCCCTCCCCAGGAGCCCAGCCCTGGACCCCTGACCCCTCCGACCACCGCCACCTGCCCCTCCCAGGCTTTTCACAAAACTGCCCAACAGAAAGCAATGTCCCAAGCACAGCAAGACCATCTACACCCAGCTGTAGCCAGAGGTCAGGCTCCACTTTTGTCTTCTTCCCAGACTTAGGGACAGAGTTCTGGGGCGGGGGAGGGGGGGCAGGAAGTGGCTCTATTTGCAAGTCTTTATTCTCCCGTGTTCACACTGGGGGTGGGGTGGGGGTGGAGGAGGACTCTACGCTAGCCTTCACCTGCGATTCCTGCTCACCTGCTCCTGTCTGCCCCAGGACCTTTGCACAGTGCCGGCTTCTCCCCGAAAGGCTCTTTTCCTTGTCTGTCTGTGCCTCATTTCAGAAGCATGTGTCCAGCCTCTCCCAGTCTCCAGCCTCCCCCGGCAGCTGCCTTTAGCCCTATGGCTTGACTACCTGCGGCTGCTTGGCTCTTTGAAGCTCCCAAGGAGAAGAGAGAGACACTAAACCATTCTCGTTGAAGGAAAACACTGCATTCAGGGAGCACCTACTGTGTGCGGAGGACTCTCATTACACAGCTGAACCCTGAGACTCGCATCCGAGGCTGGAGTCAGTCCAAACTCCTCACAGGTGACCAACACGCTACAGAGCCCTGCTGAGTGTGTAGCTCTCTGCTGATGTCTAGGGTGGCATCAGAGGGCTCTCCCTGATGCCCTTCTCCAGAGTCCTAGGGCAGAAGGAAGAAGACATGCCCGGGGGAGGGGAGTGGTTAAAGCCAATCAGGGACTCTCTTAGAGAGCCTGGTCAAAAGCCTGTGGTGTGCATGACTGGCTCCTGAGATGTGAGCTGCAAATAGGAACCTGGAGGAAACAACATGGCCGCCGCTAAGTGGTAAAGTGGCTGAAAAGCCTGGACCCTCTTGGCTGCCCTGCCCCACCCTGTCCATGGCCCCCCAACAGTCACCAAACACTCAAGCTCCTCTCATGTGCCCAGGGCAGGCTGGGATGGAATTGAAACTTAGCTTCTCGCCCAGCCCGAGAGTCTCCTTCCCAGGTGGTCCTCTGGGTGGGCAAAGCCGAGTTCACATGTGCAGGGAGCGCTGGAGGTGGGAGGGGTGGCGAGTGAGCCAGGCAAGGATACTTTAGTGCCCATGAAAATCTGAATAAATAGTGTCTAACCTCGCTAGAGTCCCACTTCCTTATCTCAATATCCCATTTAATAGCACCTTTCAGACCTCAGTAAAAGAATACGAGGGTTGTTATATCGGCACTAAGTCACTGTTACAGAGACCGGGCTCCCGCTTTCCCGACGGGATCCTAGCTACCTACGGGGCCTGTTGCATACACAGCTGTCCAGCATGAGCAACTATGGGTGATACCAAGTGGGACTGCCCTCGATCCTGTGGAGGAATATGGTGACCCAGCTGTGTCTCTGGGCTTGACTCTGCAGCAGTCTGGGAGCTTTGTCTCCGGGGTCTGCCTGGAGGCTCTAGACCAAGGTCAAGTGTGGTCGGTTCCTCTTGAGGCTTCTCAGAGCCTAGATCCTTGGACCATCAACAGCAGCTGCTTCCGTGTCTTCCTGCGAACCCCAGGTCTCATGATACGATGGTTCATATAAGGGGGGACAGCCACCAAGACCAACAGTGCACCCCAAACCCCACCACACCAGGAAGCAATTGTGCCTTCCCCTTTTTGAACAGTGACGACAATGGCTCAGAGACGCTAGGGCTCCCAGAATGGCCACATAGCATGAGGCATGAACCAGACCTGGTGTTGAGTCTCCCACAGTCCCCGGCTGATAGGCATCAGGACATCTTGTGCTGACTGCTAAGCACAATGGCCTTGGCCAAATGCCTAACTTCATCTGAGTCTGTTTCCTCGTCTATGACAGAAACTTGAGGAAAACCTGGCTCAAGGAAAGCCTCGGCGGGCAGCTGAGGCTAGGTGTGGAAACAGATCCTTAGGCTGTGCTGGTGCACTCCTGAGACACGTGCACATTTTTGTGCGTATGCAGGGTGATGGAGTGTGCATGCTGTGAACACCTGTGAGCCACTTGTACCTGTGTGCTGCATGACCTGTGGTCCTAACGCACCTCTGAGCCATGTGCACAAGTGTGCAAAGGCTTCCCAGTGCACATCAGCCCATGACTCATACGGGAATGCTGGTACAGAAAGAGGAGTGTGTTGAGCCACGGTATGTTCTGGGCACAGATCCTGTATCACATGTCTTCCAGATACACATCTTTACATGCCTGTTCCGGGGCCACATGGAGTGCACGGGTCTGTCTGTCCTATGTGTGCTTCTGTGTTCTGAGCACATACGGCACCTGTCAACCTGCCTTGTGTGGAGATGAGCACACATCGGTAAGCACGTATGCAGGCGTGTGACCACACCGTGTGGAAGTGGGTGCACATGTAGGTGTCCACACACTTGAGTGCAGAGACCGCTGTGTCCTCCACGGTTGGCAAGTCCAGTCTGTGTGGCCATCTGCAACACGAAGGGCCAGCAGCAGGTAACGAGGCCTCTCTGCCCCTGGCTGCACCCAGGGCCGCAGGCGGCTGCGCTAACGAGGCTGCTTTCCCTGAGGCGAGGTGGCGGCTGCCTGGAGCAGGTGGAAGTCAGAGCCTGGGGCTCAGCTGAGTGGTCCCTCCCCCGCTGCCTCCTCAGCAGGTTGGAAGCCCTCCATGACCCCATGACCCTCAAGCAGCTCACAGCCAGCCTCTGGTGGCTCCAGAGAAGCTCTGGTCCTGTCTAGCTTTAGTCTACCCTCTACCCAAAGAGGCTAGAAAAAGACCAATGATAACCCTTCTATACCAGGCCTGTGGAGAGCCTGCTGCAGCCTCGGGCCCCCTCTCCATTAAATGGAGCACAGGTGACCCACAGGGCAGATATGGGGCTCATGTAGGTTACTACCCCTTAGAGATGCCTGGAACCGTGGTGGACTGAGGTTACAGCCAAAGAGACAGAGTCTTCTTTTCAGTGCTTGCCTACTGGTAGGCTGAAGATACAACACACATGCTAATGACTGCCCAGGACCAAGCAAAGATGGTGATGGTAGTCATGGTGATGGTGATGATGGTGGTGATGATGGTGATGGTGGTGGTGATGATGGTGGTGGTGATGATGATGGTGGTGGTGATGATGGTGGTGAGGATGATGGTGGTGGTGATGATGGTGAGGATGATGATGGTGGTGATGATGGTGGTGGTGATGATGGTGGTGAGGATGGTGGTGAGGATGATGGTGGTGGTGATGATGGTGGTGATGGTGACAGTGGTGATGATGATGGTGGTGACAGTGATGGCAGTGATGGTGATGGTGGTGATGGTAATGATATTGGTGAAGGTGACAAGAGCAGCTGATCCCCATGGCCAGTAGGATGAATCTACTCTATTAACTTCCATCAGTTTCTCACTGTTGCCTCAGATACAATCCTGGAGGTCCTTGGCTGCCTCCCACCTGCTGCCCTCCCAGAGAACCATCAGTAGGGACCACCTTTGGGCCGGCACACCAAGGCTTGCTCAGGTAGATGCCTCAGGTGACAGTGCCGTCTCAGAGTCCTCAGGGAATCCACAAATGAAAGAATCTGTGGATGCTGTTACATGAGACGGACTCCAGCAGCCATTTGGTAACCATGAGGAAACAGTAACCCACCATAGCCTCCCCAGAAGCCCACAGGAGCAGGGGAGCTGGGTCATTGTGTGTCACTGTGAGGCCATATCACCAGCTGAGAGCAGAGGCAGTTAGAATGAAGGTCTTAAGCTCACGTCTACAATGCCACACCTCCTCCAACAAGGCCACACCTCCTTCAACAAGGCCACACCTCCTCCAACAAGGCCACACCCAGTCCAACAAGGCCACACCTCCTCCAACAAGGCCACACCTCCTCCAACAAGGCCACACCTCTTCCAACAAGGCCACACCCAGTCCAACAAGTCCACACCTACTTCACACCTCCTCTACTATCTGTGGAGAATAAAGTTAACTGTGGAGAAAATGGCTGACATGGAAGGGCAGGCTCAGATATCTTTCTTCTTCTGGCTCCAAATGCCACCTCAGCTCCCTCCAGGGCTGGCCTCAAAGACAACAAGGCTCCTCCAAGGAGGCACAGGTCCAAGTGCTCACCTGACAGCTGGGGAGATGACTCCCAGGTAGATCACTCAGGGTTGTAGTGGCCCTCTTGGAGGAGGTGTGGCCTTGTTAGAAGGGGTGTGGCCCTGTTGGAGTAGGTGTGTCACTATGGGTGTGAGCTTTAAGACCCTCATCCTAGCTGCCTGGAAGCCAGTCTTCTCCTAGCAGCCTTCAGATGAAGATGTAGAACTCTCAGCTCCTCCTGCACCATGCCTGCCTGGATGCTACCATGACCCCACCTTGATGATAATGGACTGAACCTCTGAACCTATAAGCCAGCCCCAGTTAAATGTTGTCCTTATAAGAGTTGCATTGGTCATGGTGTCTGTTCACAGCAGTAAAACCCTAACTAAAGCAGGGGCCCTGAAGATGTAGGCTGTAGGGTAAAGTGTGGCCTCTTCCACCCAGGTCCAGTATGTTCCCCTCAGTCCCCTCTTGGCAGCTGCTTCTTTCCGAGAACACAGGTGAGGAACTGGGACACTCAGATGGAGCAGAGCCCAGGGAAAGGGAGACATTGCTGAGTGAACTCAGAGCTCACCCTCCTGCTTTGTTAACTCCAGTGCCATCCTGGCAAGAACCACGGCAGCCTTTAAGCATTTTCTGAAAGTCCTTCTGCTGCTCTAACTTCCCTCTCTCCTGCTGCAGGTGTCTCTTCTGCTCTTCAGAGAAACAAAGGCCATTTTTGAAGGTCTCCTTTGACAATGACCTTGACTATGACTGAGACTCCTACCATCTGTCTCTAAGGTGTCTTCATGGGAGCCCCAGACCAAGTGTGGTTGTTTGTGAGATGACCCAGGCAGGGGGGAGCCTTATCTCATTAGAAGTGTATAATTAAGTCCCAAGCTGGGACACCCATTAGCCCCTCTCCAGCTTAAAGACCAGGCTCTGCTTCAAACCTGGAATCCATCTGGCTCCTTTGTTGGGGGCAGGGCGGAGGGGGTTACCTGCTAATTCATACACTCTGGCAGGGGGTGGAGACCACCTGAGGTAGAAGGTACCAGGTAAGTTCCTCAGTTATGGTTTTACTGCTGTGAACAGACACCACAACCAAGGCAACTCTCATAAGGACAACATTTAATTGGGGCTGGCTTACAGGTTCAGAGGTTCAGTCCACCATCATCAAGGTGGGAGCATGGCAGCATCCAGGCAGGCATGGGGCAGAAAGAGCTGAGAGTTCTACATCTTCATCTGAAGGCTGCTAGAAGGCTGACTTCCAGGGAGCTGTGGTGAGGGTATTAAAGCCCACACCAATAGTGACACACCTCCTCCAGCAAGGCCACACCTCCTCCAGCAGGGCCACACCTCCTCCAACAAGGCCACACCTCTTCCAACAATACCACACCTACTCCAACAAGGCCACACCTCCTCCAACAGGGCCACACCTCCTCCAACAAGGCCACACCTCTTCCAACAAGGCCACACCTCTTCCAACAAAGCCACACCTACTCCAACAAGGCCACACCTCCTCCAACAAGGCCACACCTCTTCCAACAGGGCCACACCTTCTCCAACAAGGCCACACCTACTAATAGTGCAACTCCCTGGGCCAAGCATATACAAACCATCACAGTGAGGAACGCATGTGCACCATGTCCCTCACACCCGATAAGCAACTGTAGTCTGTCTGCACATAGGAAAATTATGTAGCCTTCAAAAGGGTTATGGCTCCGATTCACACTACAGTGTGAGTAAACTCAGAGGAAGGATTAAAAATGAGACAGATCCACACAGACATGACCCCTTTGAGTATCACTCAGACACCATAGGAGACTCTCAAGGATGCAGAACCCTGTTTCCTCCCTGGCTGTTCACATGTGCCTACAGACACCACACACCGCCTCCTGGGGCAATGACTCTCAGCCTTCCTAATGATGCAACCCTTTAATACAGTTCCCCATGTTATGGTGACACCCCCCACACACACACCATAAAATTATTTTGTTGCTATTTCATAACTGTAATTTTGCTGCTGTTATGGATTATAATGTAAATATTTTTGGAGATAGAGATTTGCCATAGGGTTTTGCCACAGGCTGAGAGCCACTGTTCTAGGGCTTTGTTGGCCGTTAAAGGCAGCAAAAAAGAAAAATAAAAGCTCTGCCCCTCCCCCACCACACAACCCCTCCCTCATCCCCTCATTATGGCTCACTTTCTTCTGGGACCTTCCACAGGCACATGGGACACAGTTTAATCCCTTTCTCCCTGAAGATGCTCTAAGTGCCTTGTAGAGATGCAGCCAGAAGCCTGGGTTTCTGAGATCTTCGTAACCCAAGCAACAGCAGCAAAACCCAAGATGCCCTGAGACATGGGCATCAATTTCCACCTAGTCAAATTCGAAGATCAAAGGTAAATCTGGGAACAAGGAGGTCCCTGCACAGGTGGGAGGGACTATGGAAAGCATGGACTCACTTGGGGAGTGGTCTGTAATCCCCACTCTTCCCTGAACTGGAAAGAGAACACTCTTTCATTCTAGGAGAAAATCTGACCCAATCACTTAGAGAGAGATGTGCATATCAGAAAATTAAATCCCCGACGAGGTCTGCAAAAATCACACATACTAAAGGCTCAGCTTCCCAAGTCTAAACAGGTCTGAGCTAAACCCCATTCTGCTGGGAGAATTCGCCTGTCTAAGACTCAGAGAGCCGGTCTACCTGCTTGCCCTGTGCAAGGCAGGGGAAGTGCTGAGATCCACACACTCCTGACAACACTGTCCAGTGCGTACACAGCTTGTCTCATTCGATACCCAGGACGTTCCCGTTGATGAAACCGAACCCCGATATAAACAGCTTCAAGGAGGAGAGGTCTGGGGGCTGAGTTTCAGAGCTGTGTTCTTGGTCCATTGATTCTCAGCCATGAAGACACAGAACATCACGGCAGCAAGAACTCGGGGCTCAGCTGTACACCTCATGGTAGACAGACAGCAGCAAGAAGAAGGGACTTGAGAGCAGACTTAACGACCACTCCCTCATGACTTGCTTCCTCCAGCCAGGGCCTACCTCCCAATATGACCACCAGGTCTCCAAAATAGTGTCACCAACTGGGACCAAGGTTTCAGCATGCCCCGTGGGAAACTTCTTAGTCAAATGCATGGGCTGTCACGTCCCTACTTCACAGATGAGGAGGCCAAAGCTGAGAACTTGCCATTACTGCAGAGCTGAGCCCGTGCCCTCTGACCCCGGCCACCACACCTGACACAAACACCCCGCTTCCCCACCTCCCCATCTAGCCCTCACCACCCAACCCTATCTCCAGGGATCTCCACATTGTTGTGTCTCTCTGGAACCAAGGTTTACCTCTTCATCCTGTTGGCCCAGACTCAGTTCATTATGAGCTAATCGATTTCACCTGCACTAATAGGAAACAGATGGCAAAGAATGGGTTAATTGGGCCACCTGTGATTAACTCTCCAATAAGAGGCCACTGGTGGCACCATAGGCTGCCCAACCAGTCCCATCCCTCAGGAGCCAGGAAAAGAACTCCCACACCAGACTTAACAGGGCTGGGAGCACCCCCAAGTGCCAAACAGCAGGTTCTACTGAGAGGTACTGAGTTCCAAAGGCACCTTACCTCACCTCTACACATCTGTAACTTGGGAACAATGGTAATTGTATCAGCACAATAAACTAGGAAATGACAAGCCAGATTTCCCTGCCTCAGGAGGAGGGTGAGGAAGCTCTCCTCTGAAGGTTCAAGTTTCACCAGGGAAGCCCAAGAGATGAG
This sequence comes from Arvicanthis niloticus, assembly GCF_011762505.2. Classification (NCBI taxonomy): domain Eukaryota; kingdom Metazoa; phylum Chordata; class Mammalia; order Rodentia; family Muridae; genus Arvicanthis; species Arvicanthis niloticus. The sequence goes on from NC_133432.1 coordinate 2,839,468, forward strand.
TTGATGGGTAAATGTTCCACTCGCAGGATCCTGAGCACCTGAGTTCAATTCCCAGAACCAACGTAAAACCTGGAGAGGCAGAGAAGGGGAGATGCCTGGTATTCACTAGCCACCCAGGAGTCTAGCCAATCAGTGTGTTTCACATCACATTCAGTGAGCAACATTGTTTAAAAAAAAAAAAAAAAAAAAAACTAAGTCAGTTAAACAAAGCAGTTTGTAGGACAGCTAGGCATTCAAGGTCTCTTCCAGCCACTGCCCAGCCGTGAGGTGGTGCTGTCAAGATCCTACCTTGCAGCTCCGAAACAGTTGAGAGTCCTCAAAAGCTCCAGCACAACCAGGAAGTAGAGGTGGCCTCGGGTAGGCTACAGGTCTGTGACCCCAAAACTGTGGCATACCATACTTTTTCTATACCGCCGCAAGGGCCATCAAACCACAGCCTGTTGTCTGTGCAACCCACAGCCTGTTTGTAGATAAAGTTTTATCAGAACGTTGGCATGCATTCAACTACATATTGCTCCCCTCTCGCAAGAGCAAAACTGGAAGATGGAGAGGGAACCTAGCCACTTATACATGCAGCTGAGGTATTTAGAATCTGCCTCTTCACAGAGAAAGTTTGCAGAGATGGGCACTGTAGGAAAACATGGGACCTGAGGCAGTAGAATCGTGAGTTCAGGACAACCTGGGCATTCTAAACAGACTGTTTCGGAAACAAAACATTTACAGACACAGCCAGGTCAGGGTGCCCTTTCCAGTGGGCATTACTGGCCCTTTAAGAAAGCGGGTGAGAGGTGAGAGGCCATTGCAGTTAGACAGCAAAATAGGGAGAAACTATACATGCATGGCACAACATACATGCATACATACATACATGGGTCAAAATATGTACTCTAAGACCAGCACTTACTGGATTTAAGATTTAGGGACCATCTGCCTCCCTTCCAGAACCTTCCATTTCTTCTCTGTAAAGTGAGATAGTCTGCAGGATGTGGTGGGGCAGAACACTGGTTTTGCTCAGTAGGCTTCAATATTCAAAGTGGACCTTAAATAGATGCTTACAGGTGTGAAGACAGGGGCTCAAAAGTTCAAGGTCATTCTCAACAGCTCTGCTGGTATTCTTAACTGTCAACTGGACATGATTTAGACTCACCTGGGAGGATTTCTAATGGGGATTATCTAGATCAGGTTAGTCTGTGGCGAGTCTGTTAGGAATTGTCTTGACTGCCCAGCCCACTGTAGGCAGCACCATTCCCTAGACATGGTCTCCTGGACAGTGCAAGAGAGGAGAGAGCTGACAGAGAAATAAGAACACATACATACATACATACATACATACATACATGTCCTTACATATCTGTGCCCTTAACTGTGGGTGTGACATACCTCATGTGTCATGCTTGAGTTTCTACCATGACATCTTCCAAACTGATGGTCTGTGACAGGGAATTATAAACTTAATAAACTCAAAACTTGCCTTCCATCAGGCTGTTTGTCATGGCAACAGAAGAGATGCTGAGAAAGCTAAATGCCAAGTTCAAGAGCAGCCTGGGTCAGAGGAGACACTGTCAAAGAAGAGGAGACAGGGAGGAGGAGCAGAGGGAGGAGGGAGAGAAGAGAGGAAGGAAAGGAAGGACAAGGAGAGAAAGAAGAGGAGGAAGAAGAAAGAGGGAAGAGGGAGGAAGGTAAAAAGGAAGGGGAGGAAAGGGGAGGAGGAGAGGAGAAAAGGCAGAAAGGGAGAGGAGAGGGAAGAGAGGAGGGGAAGGGGAGGAAAGAGGGAGGAAAGTAAAAAGAAGAAGAGGGGATGGGGTGAGGAGGGGAGGAAGAGGCAGCTGGACATCTCAGAAGTTACTCTTCAGGGTCTGCCTTTAAAGAGAAGAGGAAGAGCTGTCACCCTCCTTCCTGGCTGACCTGGTCACCCCTGGGGAGAGTCCTGTACAGGCCAAAGGAAGTGACAATGGAAGTGACACAGTCACCTATGTCATCCACTGCTTATAGCAAACAGAGCTGAGCGAGACCAAGTAGCATTCGGCTCTGGGTAAGACAGTCCTCTCAGGACAGGGCCTCAAAAGGCCAACATGCCTCCTCCGGGGCTTCAAAACACAAACCCCTAACGGTTGCCTCAGGAAGAGACACAAGACCTCCAATTTGTGAAAGGAGCACAAGGCTAGACAGAGATACTCCAGGCACAGTGAACCCTGCCTGGGTGTCACACACCCCAGGTTCAAATCCTCACTCTTTTAGCCCTGTGAGTTTTCTCTCTGAGCTTCAGTCTCCTCCTCTGAGAAATGGACACTATGCTGACCCTGGGGATGCTGGCCTTGGGGATGTCAACTCTGGAGATACCAACCCTGAGGATGCTGACCCTGGGGATGCCAACCCAGGGGATGCTGATTCCCGGGATGCATATCCTGGGGATGCCAGCCTCCCAAAATGCACTCAGGACTGAATGACTTGCATGGTAACAGGCTCACCAAGCCCCAAACTTCTGTCACCACTGTCCTTTTGCATTGCTGTTGGGCTCAGAGACCCTGGTCCCATCTCCAGCCCATGACAGCTCCTGCCTCTATTCAGGAAAGCCTTGTGGATGTTCCACCCTGCTCACATCTCGCTGCAGGCATCCTGGGAGGGACTAGCTTTGTGCCCAGACATCCAGGTCCTCTGCATTTCCAATTTTTCCCTTTGTCCAGAAATCTATTCTTGGGTGTCTGTCCAAACTTCCCAAATGCCACGGATGCTATAAAGACAGTTTTTAAAAAATCGTTTACACCTACATGTCTGGGGACAGAAGGCAGGTGGCAGCATGTGCCCCCACATGTACAGCCTGGGCAGGACAGATGTTTCACTTGCTGTAATCCTGGCATACAGGGAGGCCCGGAGACACTGACCGCTACTTAGGCCCACAGAACTACCCTGCACTCCAGGCTGCCTCTCTCCAGCCTACCTGGAGGCTCAGTCTCTGTGAACTCCATTTCCTCATGGGAATAACTATAGGAATCATGAAGATGCCAAGGGACAAAACCCTTTACTCAAGGCCTGTGCCCAGGCATGGAAGGGATGCTGAGGACAAACCAGCCTGGGCTGTGAACCCAGCTCCATGGCTTTTCAGTCATTTGCAGCTTTAGACAGGCATCTGTCTTCCTTCAAGCCTCAGTTTACCCATCGTATTCTCCAAATGCTCCCCAAGTCCACTGTTGTGGTGTTCTCTGCTGGGTCCTGGGCAGTTCCTCTCCTGACATCCCAGACATTGCTGCTCCTGTGTCACTTATACACACACGCATGCATGTGTCCATATACATAACACATGTGCATGTGTACACACATACACACATGTGTACATCCATATATCTGTGCATGTGTACATACACATGCATGTGTACATACACATACACACATGTACACATATATGCACATACACACCCATACACACATGCCTGTGTACATACATATACAAACGTGCATATGTACACATATACGCATGCATGTGTACACACACATATATACATGTGTACACACATGCACATGTACACACACACATGCATGTATGTATACACACATACACACATGTGTTCATACATAGACACACACATGCATCTGTATATGCACATACACACATGTGTACATATACATACACACATGCATGTGTACACACACATACACATGTGTACATGCACACACACATGCATGTGTATACACACACACACACCTTGAAAGAGCATCCCTCTCCTGAGCCTTCCCTGTCTCATTCTCTATCATATGCCCATCCAAAAACCCTTGTCAGTGTCCCCCCGGGGACTGGCAGGTGGGAAATGTCATTTTGAACCTGTTACTAGGCCTCTCAGGCACTTGGGAACAATCAACAGCAAATTCAACTTCCATCTGAGAAGGAGGGGTCAGAGCACAGTCACCAAGGAGCCCTGGGCCCTGGGCTTCGAGATGCAGGGTACAGCCGCCCTGGGGGCAGGACGGGGGGCAGGTGCCACCGTGCCATGTCTTCGGGTTTCCCTGCCTTGGCTGGTTTGAATAATTCATCGATATTGAGTCTCCTGGGCACCACTGTGCTTGGTGAAAGCACGCCAGCCGCCGCTTGCCTGTTAAGAGGGCCCCCGCCTGCTGCCTTTTTCTGTTAATCAGGATTAATGAGTCAGTGAGGGAACACGAGGGCCCTGGGCACAGACACTGGCAGTCAGCTCTCGGGGCACAGCAGGCTTCAGAAACAGCTCCCGCCTGGATGTCCTCGGGCAGTCTTCAGTGGCAGCCATCAGCCTGTGGATAACAAGCCCTCACCCAGCCTGCCAGACCCTGGGCCTCTCTGCTGGGCCCCTACAGCTCTAGGGACGGGAAAGGAAGAGAGAGGGCCCCAGTAAGTAGAGCTTGGCCCTGTGCCCTGGCAACAGGGATGGCTAGCAGGGCAGGTTCTGCGTCACACATAGTGGGGCCATGGAGACCCTCCCAGCCCTGAGCTGGTAAAGATTCTAAGATGCCAGCTTCCCATAAAAGACAGCTGTGGAGACACCAGAGCCCTCCCCTGTGCCTGGCTCCTTGACAGCTGTCACTCACAGAGAGTACAGGGGACAATGTCCTCTGTGTGCCTCTTGCTGACATGCCTTCATTTCCAACCCCCTGCCTCGTAGCTCAAACAAATGGGCTCAGGTTATGCCACCAGTGTGTTAAGTGGCCTTGGGCAAGTCACTTAACGTCTCTGGGCCCCCATTACCTATCCAGAAAACAGAGGAAAGTTTGTTTTAAGTATTACTGAGCCAGATTTGGTAGCATAAACCTATGGTCATAGCCCTCAGGAGGCTGAGAAAGAAGACGAGAATCACCAGCCAGCAGCTTGCTGAGTGAGGTCCAAGGCCAGCGTCCTTTCTCAAGCACAGTTCCGAGAGGCTCGGGCTGTCTGCCGCACCACCACTGTGCATCCCAACGTGATGCACAGAGCAGGTGATGTGCAGAGCAGGCCCATGACACCTGGTGCTGGCTAACTGCGCCACAGCGGAGAAGGGGACCAGGGCACGGCAGATAGCAACACCATGTCTATCAAATCCACCCTCAGAGCAAAGGCGTTCGCATGGCGCAAGGGTCTGATTTCCCATTTAATGTCTGTAGTTGTTAGCTGTTCATTTTTACTGTATTTTACCTAAGTGTCCTTATGCTCTAGAATGGAAATGTTTTACATGCCCACCAGCCCCTCAACATAGCTAGCTTTGTCTGTGTGCATGGGGCAGGGGGCGGGGCATGTTGCAGATAAACTCTTGCATGAACTGGAACCCAGGTACCCAAACCTGCTGGGCATTGGTTACAATGTTCCCTGTGACACAAAGGCTGAGCTGGGACCTCAGAGTTTATATTCCTACATGGACTGAGGCTGGGAGCCCAAGGGCCACATTCCACAGGATTGACCCCTTGCCTGCCCTGCCTGGCTCTAACACAGCTCTACCATAAGAAGATCTGCCTCCCAATTAACCCTGGGCAATGGAGACACCAGAGCCTCTAGACACATAGGTTAAACTTATATACAAGCTAGAGGCAGGCTCAAGAATCTCAGGCTCAACAGTACCCAACAGCCAATGCATACATGTCAGGCCCTGTGTGTGAGGCAGTGGGATATTCCGCCCTGGAAGGCCAGGCAAACACATTTGGACTTTTTCCACATCCGAGCACAGGGTCAGGCAAAGTCAGGGTTCCACCTGCAACAGCTTTTCTGGCTAACATTATTTCCCACGCAGTTATACTTGGACCTCAAAGTGAGTCTTCGTGATAGAGGTGTAGTTGCTAGCTACTGCTGCGTAACAAAATGACCCAACATCTATCAGCCTTAAGCAACATTGTTTACCCATTGTCACTCGTTAATACATGGACCAGTGGCTGCATTGAGTGTCAAGAGTCTAGACTGTCGGGGTGGACCACTGTACATCTGGGATTGGCTAGAAGGTCTGGATGGTCTACTATCCACCTGGGGTCAGCTGGAAGTGGGCAGTTTGAGAGCAGCCTTGGGTGACTAACTCACATCTGTTTCGTGTGGTTCCCAATCAGGACTGTGCTTCTTACACGGTGGCAGAAACCACAGGACAGACATATTACCACTCCGGCCTCTTTCCTGTGAGTATAAGTGAGCATGGGTGTACATGTATGTGCACATGCATGCAGAATACAACCTCAGGTGTGTTCCTTGGGATCATGTCCCTTGGTTTTTGAGACAGGGTCTCTCATTGGCCTGGATCTCACCAAGTAGCTAGACCAACCAACTAACCAGCAAGCTCCGGAATCTCCTGGTCTCTCTCGCCCCAGCACTTGGAGCGCACGTACACATTACCAGCTATTTATATAGGTTCTGGTAATGTGTACCAAACTCAGGTCCTCTTACTTATATGGAAGCAGTTTGCCAACTGAGCCACATTCCTGGCCCTATGTATGGGACATTTTACTGCCAGAACATTACAAAGACATCCCATAATCAGGAAATAAGAGAATAAATTCCACTTCGTGGAGGAGTGAGTAGAGTTGCATGCCCCAGAGCGAATTGCGAAGAGAGACAAGGATACAGGGGCACGTGCATAATCTGGTCCTCACTAGCTCTTTCTAGATGAGGAACCCGAGGGTCAGAGGTGTTCAGAGACTTGCCCGAGGTCTTATAGTAGCCCGGAAGTGGTCTATGGGTCCCACATCATCTGCTCCGCTGCTCGGGGAGGCAGGACATGAGAAGTTGACCTTGCTTACCCTGCACTGTAGGGCAGCCCGGGGATGCCACTGGGGGTGGGAGGAGTACAATCTGAGGCTTGGGACAGCCAGATCTGGCTTGGGGGTCCCTGAGCCTGCAATGAAGCCAGGGCCATCTGGTTCTCAGACTCTTGGACACCCAGGCGCCACTGGAAGCCATGGAAGAGCTGAGAACAGAGTGGGGGTCCGCGGGCCAGATCTGGAAAAATCTAGCATCCCCTGGGCTTCTTTAGGTACTTCAGTTCAGCACAGGCAGAGCATGCACAAACATTTTGGCAGCCCTAGTGAAGGTGTTTGCCCCTCTGGCTTCTGCTCCAGCTCTGCTGAGCTAATCACAGCTTCGCCTTCCAGCCCCAATCTCCCCTGGCCTCCCTGGCCTTGCAGCTCCAGGCAATTTATCTTTCCTTTTTTTTAACAGTATCTTTAGCACTGGGGGTTTCTAACGAGACAAACTGAAAGGCTTGGGCCACAAGCAGAGACCTCTGTGCTCACAGGAGGGGTGCACCGGGATGTCAAGGGGTTGGAGAAGAGGTGAACACGGATGAGTTCCCCCAAACTCTGGGATAGGGAATTTGGAGGATTCAGGGGACAGCGAGTTATTGTTCCAAACTGCACGGGCTCGTGTCACAGGCTCCCATGGTCCTGAAAAGACACACAGATGCCACTGGATCAGGCATAATGCTGCACTAATCTAGAAACTTCAGGAGGTCTGAACATATTACTTTTTAGCTAAGGCCCATTTACAGACCTTTAACCTAATGGGGGTGGGGCACAATTTGAAGACACCGGTAGAAATTCCAACACAACCAAAATTACCCCAAACTCAGCATCTTGGACTGACAATGAGGTATCCCTAGATTGAGGCCGCCTGCCTAGGTAAACCGGCTCATGGGTGAGGGGTGCAGTTCAGATGAGGTCCAGATGGAGGCTCTGCCTCTTGGCCAGCTCACAGCTTGTCAGGTTCACGATAGCCAAGGGCGACCTGTCTTTCTGTACACGCCTCTTCCACATGTGGCTTCCCTGCAATCTGAGGACCCAGGAGGATAAAAGAGAAAGCTACAGAGTTCTTGTGACATACCCACACCAAGGCCTCACGTACCTACTGTGTGATCTTCATGACTCTGATATGTGAGGGCCCAACTCTGACTGGCCGGGAGCCATGTTTAAGGATGGCTATCATGGCTGCCCGCAGTGGGAGCCACCTAGCTCTCAGCAACGGCTGCCTCCTTCCGACTTCTGCACACTCTGTCCTTGGCACCCCACCTGACACCTCTTCTGACTTGAGTCAATCCTCACAACACTCCACCGAGTCACAGGCCCCTTCCAAATCTTCCAGCATCTTCCCAGGCATTGGCCATTTTGAAAATCCAAAAGCCAAGAACTTGGCCATCCCTTGTCTACTGCACCATGTCATACATTCCCCGAGGCAATAAATGCCACGTGGACAGCATGCAGAGGAAGAGACAGTCGCAGCACACAAATAAATGCAGGGGAGTCTCTTCAAAACTGGGACCTTAGTTAATATTTCATGGTGTTTCTCTGCCGTGTGTAATACATTGTGTTGGCGCTGCGAGTCTGTTGGCTGTCACCACAGTCTGCTCATTGCTGTCTGAAGCAGCTCTACTCTGGCTGCCTCACTGAGCCCAGCTCCATGGTGGTTCACATGCCCCCCCACCCCTGTTTCCTGACCACTATGCTAATGACAGTGTTTCCTTCCTGCTCTGCCCTTTGCCCTCTGACCTCTCCCTTAAGACCCACCACTGAAAAGACTCCATCCTGAGGAATTTACTATAATACTGGCTGTCCTCTGGAGCAGCCCTTTTGCAGAGATGTTCCTCTACCTCAGGCCCAAAATTCTAAATCATAAAGGAAAATTGCACCTAAAAGCACAAGGGGTTAAATAATCCAGACACAGTATGATGGTTTCTGTATGCTGGGCCTAGGAAGTGGCACTAATAGAAGGTGTGGCCTTGCTGGAGGAGGTGTGGCCTTGTTGGAGGAGGTGTGGCCTTGTTGGAGGAGGTGTGGCCTTGTTGGAGGAGGTGTGGCCTTGTTGGAGGGGGTGTGGCCTTGGAGGAGGTGTGTCACTGTGGGCGCGGGCTGTAAAACCCTCATCCTAGCTGCCTGGGAGTCAGTCTTCCACTAGCAGCCTTCAGATGAAGATGTAGAACTCTCAGCTCCTCCTGCACCATGCCTGCCTGGATGCTGCCATGCTCCCTCCTTGATAATGGACTGACCCTCTGAACCTGTAAGCCAGCCCCAATTAAATGTTATCCTTATGAGAGTTGCCTTGGTCATGGTGTCTGTTCACAGCAGTAAACCTTAACTAAGACACAAGGCCTCCAGATGACACCAGAATGTGGAAGATGCTTAATCCACCACAGAGAAGCAAAGTGTTTGTCCAAAGAATTCTGGGAAGGAGACTCACAAAGTGTGGAGAACACTCATAGGCAGAATGAGTGTTATCAGAGCTCAGCCGTGGAGGGACAGATGTGCCACTAACTGCCTGGGGACAAGAGGTCAGTCACCCTCTGAGAAACAAGGGGCATAAACTCTAGAGACCTTCAAGCTGTGTCAATTTCTAGATGCAGTATTATAAACCCTGCTGTAGATAAGCCAGCCTCTCTGGCTTCTGCTTCCTCTGCATAGGAATTTCTGTAAGGCACCGGCTTATGGGGGTGACTAAGGTAAAAGTGGCCCCTGTAGACTGTGGGTCCTATATGACCACATACTGTTCAGCCAGCTCCCTTCCTGAGCACCCCCAGAAAACTGCCCTTCCTGTTAAGCACAGTCACATGACTGGTTCTGCACTTCTGGGTCCATGCAAAGCTCCTGCCCCGGCAGAGGAGACAGCTTCCCACTGCATGGATCCTGGGTCTCTGTGAAAATCCCCTTCCTTACTTGGAAATGTAATAGCAGTCCTAGTTGGAAGTTTCCATTGCTGCAATGAAACACCATGACCAAAGGCAAGTTGGAGAGGAGAGGGTTAATTTAGTGCACACTTCCAACACCTCAGTCCATCACTGAAGGAAGTCAGGACAGGAACTCACACAGGGCAGGAACCTGGAGGCAGGAGCTGATGCAGAGGCCATGGAGGGATGTTACTTACTGGCTTGCTCTCCATGGCTTGCTCAGCCTGCTTTCTTATAAAACCCAGGACCACCAACCCAGTGACTGCCCTACCACAATAGACAGGACTCTCCCCCATCAATCACTAATTAAGAAAAGCCCTACAGGCTTGCCCACAGTCTCAGATGACTTCAGCTTGTGTGGAGTTAACATAAAACTACCCAGCTCAACTGAGCCCTTGTGAACTTGAAACACAAGCAGCAGCCTTTTTCTTATCCATCCCCAAGATTACACCTTAATATCAACATTGCAACGTACATTTTACAAACTTAAGAAGTCCCATGGTCTTCAGGAATCCAAACACTTTAAAATTCACTGTCTTTAAAAATCCAAAATCTCTTTTAAAATTAAAAATCTCTTTAAAAATTCAAAGTTTCTCAACTGTGGGCTCCTGTAAAATCAAAAATAAATATTTTCTTACTTCAAGAGGGAAGAACCGGGGCACAGTCACAACCTGAACAAAGCAAAACCAAACTCCAGAAGTGTAAATAACTCAATATCTGATTATCTGATATTCACTTATGATCTTCTGGGCTCCTTGAAAGGGCTTAGGTCACTTCTCTGGCTGTGCCCTCTGCAGCACACACACACAGTTTGTCTTGCAGGCTCTGACAGGCTCCATTCCATAGCTGCTGGTGATCATGGTGGTCATTCTATGGTATTGGCATCTCCAGAATGCTGGGTCTTCTGCAACCATTGGGGTGCACTTCCACCAACTGCCTCTCCTGGGCTGTTATATGGTGCCCGTCTTCGACTTTTCCATGACCCCTTCAATCCTGGCTTCACCTTCACCAGTGCCCTCCCTGGCTCTCTCACAGTGCCAAGACTCAGCTCTCCATGACCCCTTCATGCCTTCAGAACCAGTATCACCCCAGAGACTCTTACACTACCAAGTTCTGCTCTCAACACAAAGTACAATCTTGGCTACCTCTGGAACACAACTGTGTGCTAAGGAAACACTTGCCAGAAGACTTCACCTCAGCCACTGTAACTCTTCTGTAGTTGCTGCTAATTTCTTAGCTCCAGCTGACCAGCATCAACTGTCCCAGTAACACAAAAGTTTCGCTTAGATGGTGTTGTTAATCACAGCTGACTCTTCAGCTCCAGCTGACCAGAACCACAGAATCTCAGTTTGAAGCATGCAACAGCCCTGACAGAGTCTTTTTTTTTTTTTTTTTTTTTTCAGTTTTTTCGAGACAGGGTTTCTCTGTGTAGACCTGGCTGTTCTGGAACTCACTCTGTAGCTCAGGCTGGAACTCACTCTGTAGCTCAGGCTGGCCTCGAACTCAGAAATCCGCCTGCCTCTGCCTCCCAAGTGCTGGGATTAAAGGCGTGCGCCACCACTGCCCGGCCTGACAGAGTCTTTAAAGGACTCTCAAACTTCCCTCTGGAAAATCTCAACCCCGAGCTCCACCCTCTGCGTCTCCTTTAATGTTCTTATCTTCCGAACTCCGACAGAACAGCTCACTAAGGTTTGAACACTCAGTGACTTTTCTATCCCACAGTTCCAAAGTCCTTCCATAATGCTCCCAAAAATATATGGTCAGGTCTGTCACAGCAACACCCCCACAATCCTGGTACCAACTTTGGTCCATTAGGATTTCTGATGCTGCAATGAAACACCCTGACTAAGGCAAGGTGGGGAGGAAGGGTTTATTTGGCTTACACTTCTATATCACTGTCCATCTTTGAAGGAAGTCAGGACTCGCACAGGGCAGAAACCTGGAGGAAAAAGCTGATACAGAGGCCATGGGGAGCTGCTGCTTACTGGCTTGCCCCCAATGGCTTGCCCAGACTGCTTTCTTCTAGAAGAAAGTCAACAGCTCACAATGGGCGGGGCCTTCCCCATCAATCACTAATTAAGAAACCGCCCTGCAGGCTTGCCTGCAGCCTGCTCTTCTGGGGACATTTTTGTAATGGATGCTTCCTCCTCTGAGGTGACTTTAGCTTGTGTCGGGTTGACAGAAAACCCAACACAATGGGGACCTGTGCACTTCACTTGGTCGTTTAGTCAGTCAACAATCTTAGGGAATTTTTTGAGCTTAAACGGGAACTTCTAGGCGTAACAACGTGGTACAAGGTAAGTCTGCCTATTCCCAAAGGGAAAGAATTCCACAGTCTGTCCTGTCCCCTCCCATCCCTCATAAGTCACTCTCAGTCAGCTGACCTCCCTCTCATTGCCCTCACATCTGATGGCAGATGTGGGCACTGTTGGTTGCCCTCAGACAGCCAAAGAGAAGCCCATCTCCCCTTTGCTATCATCCTCCTGCCTCTGGAGAGGCTTCCTAGAACTGAGTCTCAAAAAGTCAGAAAGGAGCTTTTTTCCTGGAATAACTGGTCCGTGTCCCAGCATCATCACAAGATGAGGGATGCAGAATCAAAGTTTTGTGGAGGCTGGAGATGCAAAGAGCCAAACCAGCCTGACAACATCCGCAAAGAGAACCAGGAGAGGCTACTGCTGAAGCTGCATCCCAGGTGCAGTGGGACATCAGCAGATGTGGGACGGAGGTTGGTCTCAGCCTATGAAACAATCTGCAGGGCTGTGCATGGCAGAGATGAAGAAGTGGTGCCCAGAAGATTGTGAGTCCCAGATGCCTATAGCAGAACTTTACTCTGTTGGTTTCGCTTTTATCCAATGTAACTATACTCTGCTTCTTCCTTCTAGGAGAAAGAAAATGTGTAACTTATTCTTGATTTTGCAGGAGCCCATAGTTGAGAGAGTTCAAAGGTCAAGAGATACTTTAAAAGTCAGATGACTCCAACTCCAGATGCTGAAGAATAAGGGGAATATTGCTCGTTTCCCCTTCTTGATGGTCATCAAACTGCACAGAGCCCTGAAACAATGTACCAACAAACAGACATGGCTCAGACATCAGGACTGAGCTGCGGCTCCATTCCCAGTGCCAACAAAGCTTCTCTGTGTTCCCTGGGAAAGCACTGGGGTGCAGGGGGAAAACATGTCACCCAGAAAACAAGCAAAAGCCCATATTTAGATGCTCACCTCACCATGATGAAGTTCGGCCATGGCTTTGAGGGTCTGGAAGTTTCTTCAGTCTTCAAGAAAAAAGCACGTGGGTATCTCAGTCCACATGCTCCCTGAACCTGACCATGGAGTCAGACTCATAGGAACAATGTTCCTGCTCTAAGGCTCTGCAAACCCTCCTTTCATCCTCTGACGTCCCCTAAAGTGACTCATGCCAGGCTCTGTCTCTGTGTGGTCCAGCAGGCAGCTGCACACTGTAAGCCTTGAACCCCTCAACGAGAAACACCAAAGGCCCCAGGCTGCTCTTGGGCCTCTCTCTGAACATATTCTCTCTCTCTCTCTCTCTCTCTCTCTCTCTCTCTCTCTCTCTCTCTCTCTCTGTGTGTGTGTGTGTGTGTGTGCTTCTCAAAACTTAGGCTTTGCCAAGGACACCTGGGTCTCCATCTCATCACCCAAGGCTCCTGTCATAGTCTCTAGGGAAGAAAGTAGATCTGCCATGCTCCCACGAGGTGGCCCTCTGAAAAAATCTCTATTGCAACTCACCACCACTAATTTGTAATATTGATAAGTCAGGAGTCAAGCCACACACTGGCTGTGGGTACAAGTGCCCAGAATATTCGTGAGCCGCTGACACCCCCAGGGCACAGCCCCCCTGCACAGTTGCCTCTTTTCAGATGCATCTCAGATCCTGCCCACACATTACTGCCAGAGGCCAGCTCTGCCTCCTACTAGATCCACTTCACAACACAAGGGCTGCATGGGACAATCAAAAGACAGTGTTCCCACTCATACATGGTAGGGAGTGCCTAGACTTAGCAAGGAGCACCCACACCTGGCAGGGAGCACCCACACCTGGCAGAGAGCACCCACACCTGGCAAGGAGCACCCAAAACTGGCAGGGGGCACCTATACCTGGCAGGGAGCACCCACACCTTGCAGAGAGCACCCACACCTGGCAAGGAGCACCCAAAACTGGCAGGGGGCACCCACACCTGGCAGGGAGCACCCACACCTGGCAGGGAGGACCCACACTGGCAGGGAGCACCCACAACTGGCTGGGAGTAATGTGTGTTCTTTCTTGGGAACTAGAGTTGGGCAATACCGATTCTCACTGAAGCCAACTGAACAAAGCAAGTTTGTGGGCTGAGGAGATAACTGAGTGGTTCAAATTATTGACACACAGGTATGTGGTTCAAATCCCCAGAACTCAAACAAAGCCTGGGCAGACATATCTCTTATCTTAGGACTTTTGCATATCGTCTTCCTCTCCTCCCAAGTTTCAAGTCTACCACTCTTTCCAGGGTAACTCCTGATCCCACAGGTGTCAGCTAGAAGGTCACTTCCTCCAGGATGCCCTCAGACAGAGTGAGCCTAAAACCCTGGTCTGATGTACACACCCTACACACACATGCACACACATTACACATTCATACACACACATACACAGCACATACACACTCATAAATAAATAAGGACCCATTTAGTATCCACTGTAACATATCCTCTGCCACCCAACCATTTCCCACCAGGCTGTGTCTGGCCTTTTGGAAAGTGGTGCAGTGTCTCTGTGCCCCTAAAGTGGCCTGTCAGACAGCATTCCTTTTCTTCTACTTTTGAGCATTATGTCAACTCCTCCTGGTAAACACACACTCTGTCTCTTGCAGATGGACAGGTGTCCATGTGTATCCAAATGCTTGGGACTTAGGTAAGATCTGCAGGCAAGGACCAGGTCAGTTGGAACAACATGAGACCCATAGTAAAAATGTCAGATCCAAGAAGACTTTGGGTATCACAGGACTTCTGTGCTGGCTCTTGAACAGCTGAGTCTGAGGCCACTCAGCAGCCACCAGCCTTCCCTCTGCCCCATGATGCTAAGAAGACACCCATGGCATGTCTCCTTTCTTCCCTCCTTCCAAGGTGGAGCTAGCTTGGACGGCCTTCCCAACTGCCTCCTCCCAGACACTCCAAATGTGACTGCATTTGAAAACTGTATTTGATTAGCTTTTACGAGCTGACTTGCTCAGCGTGGCGCGGGTTCCGGGACGTGTCAGGGGCCTGGCAGAGATTGGCGATGATTCTAATTATGTGTGATAATTTCTGCATTCTCACATAAAACAATGTTACAAAAATCCCCATTACAATGGTTAAAAGACAAGTCATTTAGCAGGCCCCTCTCTTTATCACTTTATTAGACGATTTACAAGGCCGCCTTTTGAACACGGGGCCGTGTGATGGCCCAAGGCTATCCAACTGTAAGCCGCACTGAGAAGACAAGAGTTCATCTCTTGTCATTAGTCAGAGAATCAAACGCAGTCAGAAGGACGCCAACTGGCTGTCATGTCAGCACCATGGTGCAGTCTTAGCAAGACTGAGGAGAGCAGGCAGCCAGAGGCCCTGGCACCCAAAGAAGAACTTAGTTGCCACCTAAGACACCTCCTCCAGGCAGCATGAGATTCCTTGGTCCCTTCTTCAACATCCTTGCCTTCCTTGCCCAGGGGACTTGGTCAGCTGCTTTATTTTGGCCAAAGAAGTACGTCTTCATTTCTTTTCCATCGCTGTGTTAAATACCTGAACCAAAGCACCTTAAGAGAGTGAAGCTTCCTCTGGCTCACAGTTCCATAGGGACACTGCCCATCCTGGTGCGGGAGGCACAGGCTATACTCACACTGAATGCACACTCAGGAAGCAGAGCGTGAACAGGAAGTGGGACAGACTGTACAGCCTGAAGGCCCACCCCTCTATGACCCACTTCCTCCAGCTAGGTCCTACCCCTGAGCAGTGCACACCCTTCCCACACACCACCAGCCAGGAAGCAAGAGGTCAGATATGGGAGCCTATGGGGGACATTTCTCATCCCTACCACAGCACACAGAGAGAGGAGTGATCACTGTCACATCAGGCAGAATCGTGACAACGCGGTACCTTCTGTGCATCATCTGTCTCTGCCTCAAGACCAGCAACACCATCTACAAAGACATTGCTCTTCTGTCCTAAGATGTAAACAAAACCTGTCCTCACTCCCCAGCAGCTACTGCACAACATGACCCAGTCCTGTGCATCAGCAGGACTCGTGTCCAAGGGCAGAGCCCATTATAGATCAGAGATCCAGACACGTGAGGCTGAACCCCTAACCCATGCACTATCCCATGACTTCCACCGTATTTACGGCATATCGGGTAATAAAGGTCATCTCAGGGCTGGGGAGGAGGCCCAGTCTGTAAAGTGCTCATTGCACAGGCAAGAGTTCTGCTCCCTGGTGCCCAGGCACAGCAGTGACACACTTAGAAGTCTCAGCACTGGTGAGGCAGAGATGGGAGACGGACAGAGAGAGCCTGGGGCTCACCGGACAGCCAGGCTAAGTAACCAGTGAGCACTGGATTCAGTGAGAGAGCCTGACTCAAAAATAAGGGTGGGGAGGGTGATTGATGACACCTGATGTCCTCTGCCCTACACACACACACACACACGCACACACACACATATGCACACTCATGCACACACATGTATGTATCCATTCATACACACGTGCATACGCACACATGCACACAGGCACATGTACATATACATGAACACACTCAAGCACACACACACATGCATCCATGCACACACACACACACACACACACACACACACACACACACAGAGCAATCCAGTGGCAGTGTGAGACATTTGGGAAGGTGTGTGCAGGTTCACTGTGGCCAGGCCTGGCAAGTCTATTTTTACAGCTGGACTTGTCTGCCGCCAGTCCTCCTTCTGCAGAGGAAGAGCTGATGGAGAAATGACGGGTTCAGGGTCTCACTGCTAGCAGGACCTCAGGGGCAATTATGGTCACGCCCATTCGCACTTTTCCATTAAAGCCTCATTGCTCCAAGTTTCAAATAGGTCCTACCTGGCACATTCTTCATGCCTGTCCCAAGCTCAGATCATGCACCACCTCTTCCAGGAAGCCTCCTTGACTGTAGCCTGCTCAGACCCTCCCCCACAAATCCCCAGGTTTCCCAGGATTGCTCCAGTGTCACCCATAGATTCTGACCTTTTCCCCAGGGTGTGGTCTCATAAGGCTGAGTGAGCAGGAGTCCAAAGGATTCCAGCTAGGATTTTGTCCCTAAGCTCTGAAGTCCCAGGATGAATGTTAGCTGAGGCAGGTAGATCTCTGTGAGTTCAAGGACAACCTGATCTTCACAGAGAGTTCTAAGACATTCAGATCTATAGAAAGAGACCCTGTCTCATAAATACATACATACATACATACATACATACATACATACATAAAAATAAGCAAGCTGTACGAAGTTTTTCACCACAAACTGTGAGCTGAGGACATGAGACAATCAATAAAGCACTTGCAAGCAAGCATGAGGACCAAGTTCAAATCCCCAGCACCCACATAAAAAGCTGGTCCTGGCAATGTACATCTGCAGTTCCAGAACTGAGAAGAGATAGACAGAAAGACCCGTGGAAATCACTGACTGATCACCCTAGCCTAGCAGGTAAACTCCAGATTCAGAGAGATTCTCCACTCAGAAGCTAAGGTAAAGGGCCAGCAAGATGGCTCAGTGGGTAAAGGTGCTTGCTGCCAATCCTAGTGACCTGAGTTCCATCCCTGAGACCCACTTAGTGGAAGGAGAGAACTGACTCCCACAAGTTGTACTCTGATTTTCATAAACTTATACATGTCTACACACATACATGCATACACACACACACACACACGCACGCACGCACGCACGCACGCACGCACGCACACACACATACACGCCCCAAATAAATGAATGCAGTAAGGTAGAAAGAGATTAAGGAAGACACCAATGTCTGCCTCTGGCCCAGGCATGGACACACACTAGTGAGCACACAGCACACCCGCGTAAACATAAATCACACACGCACATACACACACTGGTAAACACACCTATGCACATACATGTGAGCCACACAGGGGTGAACACACATCACACACGCACACACACACATGTACACATACATATACACAGAAAGACACCGAAGTCCTGACCCCGGGTCCTGTGGGTGTTCTTCATCTATGATGAGGGTCTTTGCTGAGGAGATGAGGACACAGCAAATCCTTGCTCACATAGCATCAGGCCCCTCATCAAAAGAGAACTTGGGATGCAGACAAGGAGGAACCTGGACAGTGTGAAGACACTGCAGCAGACAGGCCATCTTCAAGGCCTGGAGCATCTGCAGCCAGACCTCAGACCCCAGCCTCCAGATTCAAGCGACTTCTTGTGTAAAAGCCATGAGAGTGGATGGAGGGGACCCTCAGCTCCAAGGTCTCCACCCAAAAGCTCTTATACATACACACACACACACACACACACACACACACACACGGCCTTTGCATGCTAGAAACACCAGAAGGCATCCAGCTCTGGTGCCCTGAGTAGGTCGACAAGATTACCTTGCTCTATGGTTCTCTTCAGGAAGCATGAGGGCTTCCAGGAGGAGCCTAGACCTCAAATGGATTTGGCTCAGTGGCAGAGCACATGTTTAATATCTGAAAGGTCCTGGGTATGTGATCAACCCAACTCCCCAAACAGAAAGAGGTCCAGCGTGAGACAGCATGGCAGCCTGCCGCTTCCTGACTCAGAGCCTCAGCTTCCCGAGTGGAAAGATGGACTCAATGCTCCTCCTGTGTTCCAGCATCAGGAAGCACGAGGCAGACGACACTCACGTGCACATGCAAGAGTCAAGGCTAGAGAGCATGTAAATGATGTGCTGTCTGTCTCCAGCCCCTGCTGGAAGAAGCAGGCTGAGGCTGGGGCATGATGTCACTCAGACCTAGCCCAGGAGCTTGAGCGATTTGGTGCCCTGTGGTCTTGTTCTGGCTCCTGCCCTGTCTCCGAGTGTGGTCAGTTCCACAGACCCAGCCAACCAGGTGTCATTCACTGACCAGTGTGGAAACTGAGGCCCAAGGCTAGAGCATCATAGCGAGGACTGTCAGTCAACACTGAGGGAACCCAGACCCGCTCTTCCCTGTCTTACTTCAGTCTTCCTCAATCAGGACCCAAGCTTGACCTTTGACCTCCAGCCTCCTCGAAGCCCCACAGACTTGCTACACATTGTACTGGTGAGGAAACTAAGGCAAGTGGCTCTCCTGGGCCGCACACTCCATGAAACGGAGAAGCCAGGTCCTGCTCCCTCGGCTTCCCTGTGGGAAAGCTTTCAACCTCCTCCATCCCAGACAGGTCAGTACTGGCTCCCACCACACCAGCTGGGCCACTTCCAGGCCCTGGGCTGTGTTCTTCACAGAAACTTAGCTCCACAAAGGAGAAAACTGAGGCTCAGAGTGGTCCCCTTCTCCTGGACTCACCAGTGTGGCAATCATGGAGCCAGGTCAAGCCTCAGCTCAGGGCACTGTGGCTGGCTCCAGTAAAGCCACAGCCATGGTGACTCATGGTCAGTCAGGGCACCGTGTGCCATCTCAGAAGGTATGGTTATCCCAATAGCAAAAACTGCAGAAAGCTAAACCTAGGCACGCACACACACAGGTGCATGCGTGCCTGTGCGTGCACAAACACACACACAACTGCATGCACACACATGTGCACATACAAGTACACACACATGCACACACACAAATGTACACAAACAAATCACATATACACAAGTGCTCATACACCCGAACACACACACATGTGCTCACACACATGTGAACACACACACAGACCACACACACCTGTACACACACATGTGCATGCATGGTCACACATGTACAAGTCCTCATACACTTACACACACAAGTGTTCACACACATTGTGCATATGCACATAAGTACACACAAAAGCAAGTGTAAGCACATACATACAACTGCATACACACACAAGTGTGTACACACATGTGCACACACACAAGTGGGGACACACATAAGAACACATACACACACACACATACACACACACACACACACACATTGTGGACAGAGAGAGCAGAGTCCAGGAAGCAATAGCTGGGGAAAGAAATTTTTAGAAACATGCTGGGGTTATAGGCAGCACCCACGAGAACCTGCTGAGGCCCTGGTGTGTTGTGCACAGCCCACGTGTCTGTCTGGCTCACAGTTGGCCCACAGGCAGCAGAAAGGATACACAATCACACCAGCCAGCCCTGACCCCAGGGCTTCCCATTTCCCAGCTCACACTGGGTAATAGTCCTGCCACCTGAGGCCCCGAGGGGCCAGGATCAATTTTCTCTACCTGCTCTAGGAGCAGACAGCACTCTGGGCTTCTTCCCACAGCCGAACAAGTACCACCATGGAGCTGGGTAGGAAAGGCCTGAGCAGAGCCTCCTCCGTCTTAGTGATTGGAGTATGACAACGCTTTGAATGCGAGTTTTGTCGGTGTTTTGTTTGACTTTTAAAATAGGGTTTCTTGGGGCTAGAGAGATGGCCCAGCCGTTAAAGGCTAGCCTCACAACCAAAAATATAAAATAGGGTTTCTTATGTCTCAGGCTGGCCTCGAACTTCTGACTCTCCTTTCCCGTCCCAACTGATTCCAGCCCCAGCCTCTGTCTGAGTTTTTTCTGATTGCAGCAAGTCTTGAAGCCCAAGGTCAGTCCATGGTGAGCTGGTCTCAGGCTCAGCCCTCACTACCCCCTCACAGCAGCCTTGGAGGCAGGGACGATTTGTGTCCCCATTGGACAGATTAAGAGACTGAGGTTCAAAGAGCAATAATAATAAGTAGATTCCAAGAAGGAGTTTCATGGTACTGAATTGTCCTGCGGAAGGGGAAAGGGGTAGGTGCATGGTGGACAGAGGTCCTTCCATAGTACTGACCCAAGAAAGAGAAGGCCCAACCCTCAGGGCCAGAGGGAAGAATTCTGCTCCGCAGTCACTCCAAGGTGGGGCTGTGTGACCTTGTCAGAGTGGCTTCTCCTCTCTGAGCCTCAGCTGCCTCATTGAGAGCAGGAGACAACTGTACTCTTGACTCCCCTAGAATCCCAGGAGCCTGAGGAGTCATGGCTGGGACACTGCGCCCTCTGCCTGGTTCTCACTGCTTTCAACAGGACAAATGGAAACCACTGGGCAGGGACTTCCAACCAGATGTCCCAGGGCAGATATTGTGAGCCTGCGATGCAGAGGGAGGGTGTAAAGCCAGGGCCCAGCTACAGCCATGTCATCTCATCTGCTTTCTAAGCATCTGTGCCGTGTTCGCACCCCCCACCCCCGCTCCAATCTCACAGCAACCTGAGGATGTGTGGCTCCCTCCACTGTGCAGATGGGGACCAGAGACCAGGACACCGTGTGCCCCCCCATCAGCAGGAACAGTCGCCCACTTTGGCTCACTTCCATGATCCCTGTCCTTCTCTCCACCCTGACCAGCCCTTACCTCACGACCCTCACCCAAGTACAGCAAAACACATCGGTTTCAGAGTCACACACAGAGGGGTTCCCAGAGAACGCACGGTGAGCCTGGGAAACAAAAGACAAAATAAAAAACACGAGCCCATGCACTGAAACCTAAAACTTGACGAAGAAAATGGTACTGTGGACCCAAGAGACAAGGCAGTCATGAGCTGCAAACTCTGTGCCAGATAAGCAACTGTGTCCATAATATATAAAGAGCTCCGGCCGCTCAACAATGAAAAGATATTTGATTTCAATAAGCAAAAGGTATGAATAGATGTTTCTAAGAAGATTATGTAATACGGATGGCCAAAGAACACAGGAAAAGATGTTTGACATCATTAATCAGCAGAGAAATGTACTTTAAATCACAGGAAGAGACCACTAGGGTGGCCAGGATAAAATAATCAGATCATTCAAGAAGTAGAAAAACGATGAACAGCTTTTATAGAAACAGGCTGGCAGCCCCTCAAATAATTACATACAGCAATACCATGTGACCCAAAACTTCCCTGTCAGATACACGTATCAAAAGGAATGAAAACACACACCCACACTCAAGTTTCTAACGGGGGTCATCCATAAAGCCAGAAGGAGGAAGCCATCCACAGAGGAACCCAAACTCGGGACCTCCACGTATTGGACTATTACTTGGCCCTTAAAAGGGAGTGAGGTGTTTGGGGTGTGCTACAGAATGGATGCACCCTGGGAACACGATGCCAAATAGAACAAGTCAGACCGGAAGACCCCACACTACTGGCTTCCATCATGCAAGATGACCATGGACACACAGATCCATGGGGACAGAAAGCCAATGGGCAGTTTGGGCAGGAGAGAAAGGGGGAGGGGAAAGGGGAGGGGGAGAGGAAGAGGGTGAGGCAGAGGGAGAACTGGGAGTAAGAGAGAGGGGAGAGGGAAGAAAGGGAAAAGACAGAAGAGAGAGGAGAGAGAAGAGAGGAGAGAGGAGAGAGAGAGAGAGAGAGAGAGAGAGAGAGAGAGAGAGAGAGAGAGAGAGAGAGAGAGGCGGGGGAAGTGACCACTAGGTAGGAGCAGGCACCTTTGTTGAGCTGCTTTGACTGTGACTTGTTCACTTGGGTGTCGCAAGTGTGTGGGGCAGGAGCACATACATACACGTGTGCGTGTGCGTGTGCGTGTGCGTGTGTGCGTCTGTGTGTGTGTGTATTAGTCCCACACACATGCTCCCCTTGTTTCCTGAGGCGAGGCGGGGTTGAGGTGGGAGGAGGGTGGCAGTGGTGAAGTGGGGTAGCATCTCTCAGTGGCACCCTGGGGTCCTCCTGTCTCTCCTCTTAAGGACCAGCACACCCAGGTGTGGGGCGAGAACCAAACTCAGGCCCTGGCTTCTACAACAAGCACTTCTCCCAGCCTCAAAATGTAATCGGTTTATGGTGTGGGGCCACGTGAATAAACGTGAATAAACTGGAGGTGTTTGTCTTGTTTCGTTTGGTTTTTTTTTTTAGGCAGCCCAGGCTGCAGGGCAACGCAACTTTGAGACAAACCCTTCCCAGCATCCAGCTCCAAATTCTCCCTCTTTAAAATAGACTAAGCCACAGGACCTGTAGCTGAGGCCCAGCACACAGTAGGTGCTCACCTGTGAGAGGTTCCTCCCCATGCTGAGCAGGAGCCCAGGAGAGCCAGACACACACAGCCTGGGCCGGCTGGGTAGGGAGCCACTCACAGCCGGGTGACATAATTTAGATGGATGTCTCCGGCCATGCGTCGGGCAGGGAGCGGGCGGCCCGGGAAGAGGCCGTGGGGGAGCCCATTACCGTACACGTGTTAACAGCGCATCCTTTGTACCGACAGCGCGGGCGGGCGAGCGAGCGGGCGGGCTCGGGCCGGGGCCGCTCCCCGCATTGTCTGCGCGGAGGCCGGTGATGGATGGGCCAGCCCGCCTCGCCCGGGTACCGCGGGCCGACGGCGACACCGCGTGGCCATCAGCGGAACTGTAGGCCAAGGAACTGCGAGCGCGCCGAGGGCCGCGGCTCCAAGCCGAGCCGCTTGTTTTCTTTCACCAAACATAAAGTGGGTGCAATTACGTTCAAGTCCCGGCTCCGAGGAATAATAGAGTGGCCCAGCCCCACATGCGCCAGGCTCTGAGCCCCATCCCCAGCGCCCCAAAATTGAAAGTTAAAATATAAGTTGTTGGATCTGAGGTAGCAATGACTACTCTTGCGAAAGACCCCTATTCTGTCCCCTGCACCCACCCTACGGCTCACAACTGCCTATAACCCCCAGTACCAAGGGATCCCACACTTCTTCAGACCTCCATGGGCTCCTGACACACACATGGCGCACAGACATATACTCAGGCACACATGCAACGAATATTTTTACTTTTAAAAATATAAAAGTCTTTGCTGGGTGCCGGCACTGATCTGCAATCCCAGAGCTTAGAAGCCGAGGCGTGCCTGCCACAGATGTACAGCAGGACACTGTCTCAAAAGTGGTAAACCAACCAATTAGGTGAGATTGCCAAAAGTGGTCAGAGAATCCTTTTTTTTTTTTTTTTTTTTTTTTTTTTTTAAATGCATCCCCAAATCCAGGGCCAGCTTACCCTCCTTATGAAAAATAACCTCCGTGCATTGGCTTTCGGCCAGGCTTTGCTGTGTTTTGTGTGTGTACACCTTGCACTGGGGTGAACTTTGGTCCCCACCCAGTCACCAATCTGCTCCCAAGACCATAGGAAGCCCGATGCTTTGAGTGGTTACAGAGTCCAGGAGGAGCCCAGGGCAGCCAGCCTCATGAAGGTCCAATGAGTTCCATCTCCTGATTTGTTCTGGGTACAAAAAAGCCCTGCCAGGCTCCCACCCCTGCCCCAGCGGCAAAGCAGCCCTGGCAGCCTGGAAGGAGGCACTGGAACCCATGCACAGGCAGAGTGGAGTGGTTAGACAAGGAGGAGGGAACCCCAGACTTAGCCTCAGTCTCCTCACCTGCCCTAAAGTGGCTCATGACCAATAACGAAGAGCCTTCAGCAGCCAACCAAAGCAGAACAACCACTTTGGTCCTTAGAAATTCCCCATCTGTGTGGATCTGGAAGCTGACTGCGCTGCTAGAATCCTTGGAGAGAAGGAGCCGTAATGGAAAAATGCCTCCATAAGATTCACTGTAGACAAGCCTGTAGGGTGTTTCTTAATTAGTGATTGACAGGGAGGGCCCTGCCCATTGTGGGTGGGGCAGCCTATTGTGGGTGGGGCCATCCCTAGGCTGGTGGTCCTGGGTTCTCTAAGAAAGCAAACAGAGAAGCCCTGGGGAGCAAGCCAGTCAGCAGCCCCCCTCCATGGACTCTGCATCAGCTCCTGCCTCCAAGTTCCTGCTCTGCTCAGTTCCTGTCCTGATTTCCTTTGGTGATGAACTGTGATGTTGAAGTGTGAGCTGAATTAACCCTTTCTTTCCCCAGCTGCTTTGGCTGTGGTGTCTCATCATAGCAAAGGTGACCCTAAGACACTGACCAAGGTGGTGACTCACTCCAAGCAGTAAGAACCAATCAAATGAGAAACAGGTGCAAGGGGTGGGGGAACAGCTCTCAGAAGGGCTCAGCCCTGGCTGTCACACCCCAGAATGTGCTTGTCTCCCCTGAATCACCCTACAGATCATTACCCCCACTTCACAGGGGAAAAACTTGAAGTTCAGAGAGGGCAAGTCACCTGCACAAGATCACACAGTGAGTTAGATGTCTAGACTCGAATTCAGCTCTCTAGGTGTTCTTAAAATGCAGGGCAGTGAGGTGTCCTAGAACGGACAAGTTCTGGAGAAGGTAAGACACCCACACAGACCAACCTCTGTCATGCACCTTGAAAGTAGGCGCCCCCCCCCCCCCCAGCAGCCTCTCTCTCTCCCCATAGCACACCCCCACCCCTGTACCTCCTTCTCCACTCTCCAGAATAGAGAGGGTTGCCAAGGTAACAACATTACCAAGTCAGCCCCCTTTGTCTGGGACCCTGAGAGGAAATTCATAAGCCCAGCCCCTGCTCACTGACCCCTGGTGACCCCAAGGGAGATGTAGCTGACATCAACCCTCTCTCCGAGCCCCTCCCCCACCCGGCTCAGCTCAGCAAAGTGCACCCCAGAGGCAAGTCCTGGTCAGAGGGGGCCACAGCCAAGACAGAGCTCCCTGCACTCTCATTCTGGCCTGATGGCCCAGGTAACACTACCAGCCTAGGTTCCGGATGCTTACCTCAGAGGTAGCAGTGCTTAGGGCTTTGAGGGTGTGCCATACTGTGTGCTTGAGAATGCCTCCTACTGTGTGCTCATAAAGAGCTCCTTCTGCATGCAAGAGTGTGCAGATGTGTGTGGGGAGGCCAGAGGTCAGACTCAGAGGTTGTTTCCCAAAACCCATCCACCTTGGTTTTTGAAAGAAAGCCTGGAGCTTGGCAGAGTAGGTGAAGCTGGTCAGTGAGCCCCTGGCACCTGCCTGTCTTTGCCTCCCTGGCTCTGGGATGGCACGTTTGCCCACATCTGTCTTTCCATGTGAGTTCTGGGGGCCAAGCTCAGTGCCTCAGGCCTGCTCAGAAAAGCTTAAGTACAGAGCTGTCTCCCTAACCCTTTCTGTGCTAAGACACTGTGGAAGTGAATTTGGGGATGCAGCAAGCAAGGCTGTCACTCAAGCCAAACCTAAAATTCCAACTGAGGTACACAAGAAGGGGGTGCTGTAGGCATGGAAGTAGGGAGAAGGACTCTGAGACAGAACTGGGCCCAATACAGTCCCATGCCTAAGCAGCTAGACCAGCTTTGGAAAGCCCAGCTCCATGGCTAGATATTTTCATCTTTGATGTCTAATGAGGTGGGGTACCACTCATCACCTGATGCCCTTGAACACGGATCAAGGGAACAGCAGGGGGACCACCAGCCCACAGAGAGCACTAGGCTGTCTGCTGCCCAGAAAGCTTGGGCTGCCCTCGTTGAAACATCAAGACTGCCTGTTACTGCAGCAGATTCCACCTCATACTGACTGTTGCACCCAGCATAGACGCAGACTCCCAGGATGGAGCTCTCATTGGCAAAGATAAGTCTGAATCCCATGGCTGAGCCAATTGCTGTGGCAGAGGAAGGAAGGGGTGATCTGATTGGCACTGGCCTGGTGCAGGGCACATCTTCCTCCAGATGTAGGTGAGGGCATGGCAGAGGGAAAGCGTAATATTTCCAGAAAGGAGACAGCTGCCACTAAGGCAGAACAACAAGCACTTGCAGCCTGACATGGACCAGAGTATGAGGGTCATTCTGCAGCCAACAGCCTCTGAAATCTACCTGGAAGAGTCCATGATGGTCTACAGAGTCTCAGAAAGTCCTCTGACTGGGGCACAGGCAGATGGCTTTACACAGGATGATGGAGGGAACCAGGGCAAGAAAAAACAGTCAGCAGGCCCCTGGCTCTCTAACCCTGCTTGGAACGAAGGTGAAGGGCTTGAGTAGGCGGCAGGGACAGGCCTAGAGTCCCAGAACTTTTCACCATTAGTGCTTTTCGAAAGAGAGAGAGAGAGAGAGAGAGAGAGAGAGAGAGAGAGAGAGAGAGAGAGTCTGTGCTGGCTAAGTCCCTCATTTCCTATATGGCCAGGTTCTGAGCCATGTGTCCAAGAACATTCTGGCATTTCTCCTCTATGAATGTCACAAGAGAGGCACAGAGGCACGCCCCCTATGGCAGAGAGCTAACTAACACCCTGATGTGTATATGGCCACCAATGGCTTCAGAACTCAAAACCAAGTGGATGCCCAGGCTAGCCTTAAAATCAAGATCACCCTGCCTCTGCCTGGGAGTTCTGGGGACTACCATACACACGCACATTCAGCTTGGCCTCTCAAGTTTTCATCTGTCAGCCCAGGGTTTATTTTAAAGGCCTACAAACATGGGATGCGACCAGGAATGATATGTATCTATAAACTTAGCACCTAGAAAGTCGGGGAGGGGGAGGGCACCTGTGCCTGGGAGTTCAAGGCCAGCCTGGGTAACATAGTGAGATGCTGTCTCAAAAGAAAAAGGGGAAAAGAGAAAAGAGGACTAGGGAGGGATGGGGGAGGGAGGGTGAACACCCCCAAGAACAGGTTGAGACCAAGGAAGGCAGTTGCTGGCACACAACAGATTAGTGCCCCAGCGGGTGTTAGCTGGAGCCATCCAGGACCCCTCCCTCTTTGCTCAGGGAGCAGTTATTACATGCCAAGTGTGTGCCAAACGGCATCTAAGGGTGAACGGCTGCAAATGTCTTTTCCTTTCTCAAAATCCCCCCCCCACATCAGCTGCCCACAAGAAAGTCCTGATAGTGAGAGATCTCTATCAAAACTCAACTTAGATGGGGCCCCTTCACAGCCCCAAACTCTGCAACAAATCCCACCTCAGAAAAGCCACACACCTGCCCCTGCCAAGTCCCCCTGGGACCCTCATCAACCAGCTCACCACGCTCCCTCAATCTCTGCAGCCACACCTCCTTCCTCACACTCCCAGGGTACAGGCTGCCACAGGGCCTTTGCACTGCTCTTCCTTCTGCTCATCATCCCCGTCTCATGTTCTCACCTACTCTAGGTCTCTCCCAGGGACTGACCCCAGGAAGCACTAGGTGAGGCCTCTACCACTGTGCGTGAGCCCTACCCTTACAAAGAAGAGCCTCTGCTCAAAAGTCCCATCCCCTTTGTTGGACTTGACATCCCAGAGCTCCATGTCTGCATTTTGCTTCGTAGCATCTAGGATCATAATTATGTCCCGTCCCCACCCCCCACACACATGACAACAGAGCCCAATGAAGCCAAGAGTACACAACTGTGCTCACAGTTGACTCTCCAGGGCCTTAGACCAATGTGTGCACATAGCAGCTGAAAAGACATTTATTGAATACGTACACTGATCATCAGAGGCTGCATTGACCAAATGGCAAGATGTGCCAGACACTCTGTTTGCAGTTGTGACTTTCTAATTTCCACTTACTTAGGCATGTGTGCATGTGTGTGCATGTGTGTGTGTACACATGTGTGGGGGTACATGTATGAGCGTGTGTGTGGCCATGTGTGGGGTACGTGTGTGTGCATGTATGTGTTCATACCTGTAAAGGGTGTATGTGTGTGCATGTATGTGTACGCATGTGTGGGGGTACATGTACATGCATGTGTGTATACATATGTATGAAATATACATGTGCGCGCATGTCTGTGTGCACACCTGTGGGGAGTGCATGTGTGTGCATGCATGTGTACACATGTATAGGATATACATGTCTGTATGTCTGTGTGCACACCTGTGAGGGGTGCATGTGTGTGCATGTATGTGTGCACACATGGCAGGGTGTGCGTGTGGGGACCAGAAGTCAATCCTGAGATTTGTTCCTCGGGTGCCACACCTTATTTTTTGAGGTAGACTCTCTCCCTGGCCAAT
This sequence comes from Arvicanthis niloticus, assembly GCF_011762505.2. NCBI lineage: Eukaryota > Metazoa > Chordata > Mammalia > Rodentia > Muridae > Arvicanthis > Arvicanthis niloticus. The sequence goes on from NC_133432.1 coordinate 2,868,025, forward strand.
GAGCCCCAGAGATCCTCTTATCTGGTGATCCAGCACTGAGGCTGCAAGTGTTCCCCACTATGCTTGGTCACGGGGATCAGACTCGGGTCCCTGTGCTCTTACATCAAGGGCTTGGCTGATTGAGTCATTTCTTGAACCCCAGTTTTTTTGAGACATTTGTTTAGAGACAGGGTCTCACTGAATGACTCCTACCACCATGGGCCGTACTGTAGCCCAGACCAGCCCCCAACATGTAACCCAATTAGCTTCAGCCTCTGCACACTAAGGTTACAGGTGTGTATCCTCATACCCAGCACTGACATTTTAAAGAACATTTACAATAGAGAAGATGTTAATCAAGTAGCCGAGGACCCAGGCAGCCTTTTCCCAGAGGTCCCTTCCAAGCTCAGCCTGGAGAGTGACAGGGGACACTCTGGAGGCCTCCTGTCCCCCCAGTGCAGCAGCAGAAACAAGGACATTTGCCTGTCCAAAGTCCTGGCCTGGCTTGCTGGGGCAGCTTGGGCCCCGGCTACCCACTGCCAGGGTGGGTTCCCTCCCAGGTATGATTTACAGCTCGACTCATTTTCTCCTTTTTGGATTCTGCTGCAGGTTTTCTTTCTTCTTGGCCTTTTCCCGGGTCAATGCAGTCCTGATATTTGATTTACTGTTAACAGTATTGACTGCATAGGATTGAGCCAAGAAATGGAAGAAATTGCTTTTTCTTCCTTCCGTCTCTTACTTGACAACTCAGTTTGAGCACCTGGTTGGTCAAGCTCTCTGCAGGTGGAGGCAGGGGGATGGGGCTGGAGGAGGGATCTCTGTGTTATCCCCCACTGGAAGGTGACCCTTAGAGGGAACTGTCCCCACCCCTGTCCTAAATGAGGCAAAGTTGTGGAAAAGGGAGTCAGGAGCGTGGGGTATAGAGACTAGCTGTGTGGCTTCGGGGAGGCCACTCAACTTCTCTGAACCTTGGTTTGCACGTTTCAAGACAGAGGTCATGATACCCTCTCACAAGTGGACAGCAAAATGTTCACACATGAGAAATGCTTTGTTCGACCTCTGTAGTCCTGGGGAGCCTCCATGGCTGCTGCTGTCACCACAGCAGTGTCCCCCTCGCTGTCCCTATTGTCACTGTCTCTGCATCATCCTTACTCCACCCAAATACAGAAACAATTGTTATCTCTTTCCATGAAGGGATTTGTGGAGCCTAGATGCTGGCTCGAATGTTTATTCTGGATTTGTGACAAAACCTATCCTGGAGATGTGACGTGCGTTGAGTTGTAAGGCTTACTCTTGGTGACGTGTGTTGAGTGCAGTCACAATTGTAAGGCTCACTCTTCAAGCGGCCCAGTAGGTGAAGGGCTTGCTGCACAAGAGTTAGGACTGAGCTCTGGCTCTAGAGCCCACATAAAGGCTGGGCTGCCATAATCCCAGGAGCGGGGAGGCAGATGACGGGCAGCCACACAAGGACAGCTGCTGCTTAGTCTAATCAGTGAGACCTGGATCTGAGAGACCTGGGGAGCAACACAAACTCTGGTCCACGTGCAGCACAGTGTCTCTGTGTGCATGCGCAGAGAGGTGGGGGGGGAGACAGAGACAGAGAGAGAGATAGAGAGAGACAGAGAGAGACAGAGACAGAGACAGAGAAACTTAAGGCATGAAGGGGTCATTTTGCCTTTGAGTTACAGGACACAGTCCACCACAGAGGAAACATGGTTACAGGAGCCAGAAACAGCTAGTTACATTGTATCTACAGTCAAGACACAGGGGCCAGGAGGGGGGTCCAGGCTATGAAAACTCAAGACCTAGCCCTAGTAGCCTACTGAGGGTTCACCTCCCAAAGGTTCCACAGCCTTCCCAAACAGTGCTAAGCATTGGCATCACTGGCCAGCCAGGCTAGCCAATGGGTCAAGTTCCAGGTTCAGAGAGACGCTGACTTAACGAATATGGTAGAAGACAATGCAGAAGACATCAGCATGGATCTCAGGCCTCCACGAGTGTGCACAGGTGTGCTATACACATGCACATGTGAATCACACATATTAATCGATGCCCCTTTGTGGTTTACTGCACTTAGAATAATTCAAGTTTCATCCTCAGGATAGCACTAACTGAAAAATAAATAAAAATTAAAAAATTTAAAAAAAAAAATCAAAGTGGCCCAGGGTCTGCTGTTCACCACCCACTGACCAAGGAGAATCTGGTGACCATGGCACCATGGGCAGGTACGGTTTGCACCTCGGGTTTATGTGCAGGAGTGGAGTCTTTGCTGTAACCGTCTTCAGAGGTGATGGAGTCTGAGGGAGAGCAAGGTGGAGGAAGTTGGGTCACAGGAGCAAAGCCTTGGAAGGGTCAACACCGTTCGCGTGGAAGGAGCTTAGGTCTCAGCTTAGGTGTGTTACCAGAACACACAGAACTCAGTTTGTTGTCCTCATCTGCCTCTCTGCCCCCAGCCTACCTCTCCCACCTAACCCTTGTCACTCTTGCACACACAATGTCATCTGCTGTGTGGCAATGTAGCCGGAAGTCCTTGGCTGATACAGCTGTCCTGTCCTGAACATCCTGCCTGCAGAACTGGGACCTGAACAAGCCTCATTTCGTATGACATTCTGGCCCCGGAATCATGTTACAGCAAAAGTAAGCAGATTCAGAAAGCTGGCTGAGGCTGGCATAAACTCATCATAGCCAGTTGTTCACTTACAGGAAGTGTCTGGGCTATTTATGAATTAAGTCCAGATAAGTTGATAAAAGTTACTAAAGCCACTCCAAATGAAACATTTCCTGGTTACTTTTGAACACATTTTACTTTTTTGTTATGCCCTTGGGGCTATCTGCTGTAGGAGGAGCTAAGGTGGGAGGAGTAAGGAGAGGAAGAGGAGGAGCTAGAGAGCACAGAGATGCAGGAGGATGGAGAGCCACACAGGTGTGGAGAGCAGTCCTGGGTAACAACTTATATTTAGGTTAGATAATTGGGAAACACCTCTAATTGTACGGGCATGTTGTTATTGAGCATTCCCAAACATATAAAGCCTTTGATTAATGTTTAAGCATTAGACTCTCATTTTCCTACCAGGCCCGCATGGATGGTCTGGGCAATGCCCAGCCTTTCGGAGACAGCATAGAAGATTGGCAGAGCCATCTCCCACGCTGGCGCCTCGTGGATGGCAGGGTCTCTGACCGCCCGAGCGGATGGCCCGAGCTGAGCGGCAGCCATACAGCCACTGCTGCTCCTGGCCGCAGGCCTAGGCTAGTTGGGAACATGGCGGCTGATTAAGAAAAGCCAGACTGAATGCTGCCATTTTAAATATCTCCCACAACAATCTGCCTTCTAGCACACCTGTATGGGGTGATGGTTGATCTTCAATGTTAGTTCAACTGGATTGAAACTCACCTAGGACGTGGATGAGGCACCTCTGTGAGCACAAGGGCTGCTTCCCGAGAGGATTGACTAAGAAGAGACGCTCACCCTGAGTGTAGGCAGAACCATCCCTCAGGCTGGGGACCTGGACAGAAGAAAAGGAAAAGGGGAAAACTGCCAGAGCCACTTGCGGTCCCCTGCTCTCCGCCTTTTGGCTATCATGGTCTGAGCTTCTGGGTTCTGCCACACCCTTCTGGCCATGATGGAGCCCCACATCTCTAACCAGGAGCCAAAACAAATCCCCTCTCAGCTGCATCGTTTCGGTCAGTCAGGATTGAGCTCACCAAAACAGAGAAATCAGAATCTGATTCTAGCTGTGACTAGCACTCACCTTGAGGTTTAGAGCCTTTAGAAGTGGTTTGTGGGAAGAATTTGAGGAGTTTAGAGAATCGATGCCGGACGTGGTGGCGCACGCCTTTAATCCCAGCACTTGGGAGGCAGAGGCAGGCGGATTTCTGAGTTCGAGGCCAGCCTGGTCTACAGAGTGAGTTCCAGGACAGCCAGGGCTACACAGAGAAACCCTGTCTCGAAAACAAAACAAAACAATAGAGAATCGAGCTTCAGAGTCCTGGGGCTCTGTCAGCAGAGCTTGTGGGCCCCTCTAGTGTGAGCTCAGAAATGCAGGGCACAAATAGAAAAGCAGAAGGTGAAGACTGGGCACATGTGGCTTCAGATAAGAGCAGTGACTCACGGCACCTTCTAACAACAACAGGCTGTGTTTTATCCTGCCCTGAGACTTTGTAGAAGAGTTTAAGGAAGGAGATTAGTTAATTAAATTTCAAGGCAGTACAACATTCAGGCCATGGTGTGGTTACCACTGGATACTTTGAGTTACACTGAGAGGCAGCTGCAGAGTTGAACTTGGGAGACAGCGTATTGTCTGACCAGAAGAGGAATGTCAGAAGCTGCAGACAAGGACCATGTGGTGGTTAATGGGATTTAAAGAATTAAAAAGAAGTGAATGACTTTAGCCTGGAGTCGTAGGAGATTTGCCAGGAGGGAGTCAGGAGGGTTGGCCACACTCCAGCCATTGTGGGCTCAGGGTGTCAAGTTGTTAATGCAGTTCAGAGACTAGGTTGCATCAGGGAGCCATGCTGGCACAGGGCTGCCTGGGGGAGTTTTCCCAGGGCAGGTATACAGGCCTTGTACACCTACACACCTAAGAGAACACTGCGTTCACCATCCCAGTGGTCCTGGATACTACTCAGGCTGACAACAGCCCCAGACATGTGGCAGCGATACTGATTTTGTGGTTCTCATACTTTTCTGGTTGTGATAGCTCCACCCAGATTTCTAAGGAAGGCTGGGGTGGTCAGAAACTCCAGGATGGAGAAATGCCAGTTCTGAGACATCCACCAAAGAAACTTGCAGGGGAGTCAGCACAGAAAAGAAGCGATGTGGGCTAGAAGTGGCCGGGCAGTTGGGGGTGGGACTTCCCAAGCCCATTGACAGTTACGTCAGGACGTACCGCTGAACCAGAGTTGTGGACATGTTGCTTATCCCACTGGTCTCTAGTGCTATCCCGCTTTCTAAGCTCCGAGTCTTCCCTTTGGGAATGAGAGTTACTCTGTATCATTGTATAGCCAGTTGAGATTTTCTTTTTTTATTTTACCGGAGTTTGCAGCAGTGAGTGTCTTGATTCCCGGTAGGTACTTTGGACCTTGGGCTTTTAAACCACACTGCTGCTCTGATGACCTTTGAGGTTAAACTAAGTGTATGTTATGTTGTGAGGTGCCTTTGGGGAGGGTGGGGTGGAGGGTGGGGTAGCCCAGGAGCAGTAGCATAAATTTGAAAGATTCTGTGAGCAGGAGATGAGGCCTGGCTTGAGGAAGTGAATTGTGGAGATGGGACCTTATTCACAGCTATTTCCTGGCTCACTCAACATAACAGAAAGAGCCTGACTGCTGTCCCACCTGCTATGACAGATTGAACCCCCCCCGCAACCCAAGCATGAGCTGAATCCACTCTCCCCTAAATTCTTTGTCAGCTATTTTGGTCATGGACAAAACACAGATAGAGGGACTTTTAAGAGGTGACAATGGTGCTAGTTGGGGGTGGGGGGGCTTCAGGAAATTAAGTGTGTGCTGTTAAAGAGGACTGTAGGCTGTGGTTCTTGCCTTCTCTCAGTTCCAGGCTGCGAGAATAGGTCATTTTGTTTTGTTTCGTTTTGTTTTGTTCTGTCTTTTGTTTTGCCAGGCACTTCTGCACCAAAGCCCAAAGAGCAAGGGGCCAATTAGTTATGGACCAGGCCCTGAGACACTGTGAGCCCGAGAAAACCTTTTCCTCTCATGAGCCTGTCTCTCTCCAGTATTCATTATACTGAAAGGAAGCTGAGACAGAGCAAGCACATTCCTGTTGGAACATCACAGGCATCCTGGAAAGGCCTGATGCAGCTCTGGTGCTGTTACAGCAGGGTGGACTTGGTGCAAACGAGGCAAAGAGACTCCATCGTGATCCAGGAAGCACAGCCTGCCAGCGACACATTTTGCGTAAGAAATCTTCATGGTTGGCGAGATGGCTCAATGCGGGAAAGGACAACCTGAGTTCCAACACCAGAACCCAGGCAGCGGCCAGAGATGGGTGGCACAGCCAGCCAGTCCTAGAGTGAGGTGGGAGGTAAAGACAACTGTCTGGAAGCCTTTGGACCAGTTAGCCCAGAGCACACAGTGCAGCAGCAGACATGGTGCCTTCTGCTTGGCACTGCAGAGACCCAAGCACAGAGTTTTTGCCCAGCACAATATAGAGACCTTGGGGTTGGGCAGCCTGGTGGTGGGCAGCCTGGGGTTAGGCAGCCTAGCCTACAGCAAGACCAAGAATGCCTTGGGCAGGGCATGGTGTCTAATGCCTTTAATCTCAGCAAAGCTCTGAGAGTTCAGGACCAACCTGATCTACATATCAAGTTCCAGGACAGCCAGGAGAGAGAGAGAGACCCTGTCTCAGAACAAAAGCAAAATTAAACAAACCAAAAAGAATGTCTTGGCAGAGCTGGAGAAATGGCTTAGTCGGTAAAGTACTTGCCACAATACTTTGAGCACCTGAGTTCAGTTCACAGGCCCCACACAAGAATCTCATGTGTGGCGATGCATGTTGAAACCCCGTCACTGGGCAGGTGGAGACAGGTGGATCCCAGGGGCTCACTGGACAGTCGAGTTGGCCCAACCAAACTGGCTTGCTCCAGGCCATCAGAAAAACCCCATCTCAAAAGCTGAACAGTGTCCCTTAGAATGACACTTGAGGTTGTTCTCTGACCACATGCACACAAGTGGAGACCCACCTGCCACACACACACATCCAGACTCACAGGTTTGTGAGCACAGGTGCAGGCACACACACACACATTCATTCATTCATACATACATACACAAACACACATATACACACATACATACACATGTACACACACATACATATACGCACATACATATACACACACATTCACACACAGGTACATACATACACATATATGCACACACATCCATACACACACAAACACATGCACACACACATACACATACATTAATACAAAAAAGTATCTTGGGAGAGACCTGGGTCTCCCAAGACCTATCCCTTTCCCTTCTCTCCCTGCTCGCTGCTGACAGAGCCCCGGTCCTGGCACCCTCTACCCCACGTGTGTGGAGCCCCTCCTACCTCCCACCAGCAGTGCAAAGATTTTCTAGCCTGAGCCCTGAAGGATAAATGTTGTTTTTTTTATCCCCCTTCCAGGGTGCCAGAGTTCAACTCAATTTTCTCAGATTAAATAAAATTTCAAAGTGTCAGTCCCCGGCCAACGACAAGTGTGAAGGTGGTGGATTCTCCTAACCCGATCGCCTGCCCAATTACAATTTTTAATCTATATGTAGATAATGGTGAACAAAAACCCCATAGAAATGGCAAGAGTGAGGAGGGCTTAGTTTTAATTACTGTCAATCATGCTTAGCAACTGCAGGGACCCTGCAAGGGAGGGGAAGGCCATAAGACCCTGCTCTGCAGGAGCTGAGCGTGGGGGGGGGGGCAGGCAGCTGCTGCAGCCCCTGCCACCCCCAGAGCCACCCAAGAACAGCCAACGCTGTGGGGGGCTTCCCACCAAGAAGGCCCCAGACCCAGGTCACGTCACACATATGGACTGATGCGATGTGACCGGCCTCGGCCTCGGCCTCCCTCCAGGCTGCTGTCTTTCCCACTTTCCACGCACCCTGTCTAGAACATGCCCACTTCAGTAAACATCACTCTTATGTCTGGATAGTAGGAGAAGCACATGCTCACTGGGGGAGAAAATGTATAAAGTGGAGAAGGGAGAAACTCAGAAGGAAGGAAAAAAGAATGTTCTTAGACGCTCCAGAGACATGGCTGACATTCTGCAGGATCTCCCCATGACTGTGCGTGTCCATTAGATATACATATATGTGTGTGGTCATAGGCACACAGTGTATGCATGCATTTACATATAAATAATATGCAAATAAGTGCACACTATAAACAAACATATTGAACATTAAGCATATAATAAAATATATAATTGTAATTATTTTAATAACATTATAAAATAAATATACGCCCACCCTGCATGTATAGAGTAGTGGGAATTACATGACATGAGGCTGTCACATCTTTACTTAGCATTTGCCGTTGGTTTTGGTGCTGAGAATAGAGCTCAGGACCTCCGTCTCCAAGGTTGAGCACCAGGGTTCTGCTGGCTTCCGGCTAAAGTTCTCTGTGAACATCTTCTGGCCTCACAGATGTCACTTGCAGGCATCATCTTGGTGGCTGAGCTCCTGGGTACAGTGTGAGCTTCAAGAAGCCCCTCATTTTGATGTGGCACAGGCTCTGGGTTCCACTTTATAAATGCTCTCTGTGGTGTTCTCCATCCTCTAACTACTGTGTCATGCTGAAGATGGAGTCCAGGCTCTGTTCATACCTAATGAACTCTCCGTCACTGGGATGACCCCCAGCCCGGCACTGGCCTCCCGACCTCTCAACCTCAGACAGGTGTTTTGAGGATGCTGTCCGCGCCCAGCAGTGTGCTAACCAGTACAAGTGCAAAGATGAAAATCTTAGAGGAACAGGGATCCCAGGCTCCATAGCCCTGCAAAAACACACCTTTTAGTGAACTGCTTGCCTGCTGAGCACACCAGCTGTTCCCGTGCTACAGATCATGAGACTGAATGAAGGGTTCTTAGTGCTGGTTGCCACAGGTGTTGCTGTGTGTGAGTCTTCACCACTGTTTGGAGTAAGGGCTGATAGAAGCCTCCAGGTGTGAGGCGTGGGTCCAAAAGATTCATGGGGGTTTTTTTTGGTTGGTTGGTTGGTTTGATTGGTTGTTTGTTTGTTTGTTTGTTTAAGATTCGAGTGTGTATGTACATGTGTTTATGGGGATGTGTACAGGTGTGTATGTTCATGGTTTTGTGCATAGGTGTGAGTATGCATAGGGTATATGTTCATGGGAGTGTGTATATTCATGGGTGTGTGTATAGGTGTGTATGTATTCATGGTAGTGTGTATAGATGTGTATGTTTATGGGTGTGTGCATAGATGTGTATGCATGGGTATGTGTATAGATATGTATTGTGTGTGTATAGTTGTGTATGTGTATTCATGGGAGTGTGTATAGGTGTGTATGTTCATGAGTGTATATATAGATGCATGTGTGTGTGTTTATGGGTGTGTATATAGGTATGTATGTGTGTTCATGGGACTGTGTATGGTGTGTATGTGTGTGTGTGTGTGTGTGTGTGTGTGTGTGTGTGTGTACAGGTGTGCAATCCCTATGATGCTCATGTAGAAGTCAGAGGACCACCTCAGGTGTCTGTCTTTCTCTTCCACCTCATTTGAGACAGGCTCTTCTGTTCACCACTGCATACACAAGGCTAGGTCTTCCCCTCCCATATCAGCATGTGACACTGGATTACAGACATGCACTACTGCTCCCAACTTCATGTGAGCTCCAGGGATCTGATGTCAGGGCCTGATGTTGTACAAGGGCTTTACCCACGGAGCCTTCTCCTCAGCCCCCTCTTCCGTCTTTAGGCAAAGTCTCTCATGATCCTGGGGTCCCCCTAAGTAAGCCATGTAGACTGGCCCGTAAACCTCAGAGATTACCTCCCTTGTGCAGGCGAGGTGATACAAGCACACTCCCTCACCTCTGACCTTTTCCACACCAGTCCTGATGACTGAACTCAGTTCGAGGAAAGATGCTACACAGGGACTCACCTAGAAGCCAATAAAGATGGCTGGGAAGTTATGGGGTTATGGGGTGCCCTGTACCCATAGGGATAGGGAAGCAGTGTGTGTCCATGGTAGGTACTATTACTGAGGATATAAGAAAAAGTCTTTACTCACCCCAGATAAGGAGCCAACCATAAAGGGAAGAGACCACTAAAGTCTGACTTAGTGAACTGATAAGTTTTGCTGGGTTGCTTACAGGAGTGGTGATGAAGAGTTATTAACATGAGCAGAAACGATTCAAAGACTGCTCCACCATCAAAGCTGAAAACCTGGAGCACACTGCACAACCGGCAGGGAGCTCAACAGCTTCCTTTCCAGGCAACTCGGCTGGTCTGAGCTTCTCTCAGCAGTCCTTGGATTATATGGTCTCAGGGAGGGAAGGACATAGTGAATCTGCTAAGTTTCTGGGACTTCCTGAGGCCTTTGTGTTATTTACTTCCTGGGCTGAAGGAACTCTCCTGCCCCTTGGAAAGTTGCACCTCCCTTCCACTATCCTATGTCTTAGAGAACGTCCCTGTGGGATGAAAGTCTCAATTGCTGCATAATATGGGTGAGAAACGGGGTGCTGCGTATCCAATAGTTTATGGTGGCTCTGGGATGCACAATGCCCACATGTCAGCCTTACCTTACCTCAAGGGCACCAAAAACAAGTGTAGAGGTCTCCTGAGTTGCCCAAGCAAGGCAGAGCTCTGATACTCAAACGTCTGGCTCTCGGCCTTTGTAGGAGAGGTTAAGAAGGAAGCGGCCAACCCACTTGGATGGCACCCAATACCCTTTATGGGCTTGATGATCACTCTGCCACTGAGTCCCACCCCAGCCCGAAGGAGCTTGTAACCAGGAGCTTGTGGCTGCACCCGTCTCGTACCTGTTCTCAATGGCTCTTGGACCCCTGTGTTTTCCAGGCTTGCTAATGAATCTGAGGTGTGCCCAGAACAGAGGATGGCTGGTCAAGGTCATCTCAGTCAGGACACCTCTGGATAGCATCCCGTCCACGAGCTGCGGCTGGAGAACCCGCTCCCATGGGTCTCTCTGTCTGCATCGGCATTCTGGAAGACTCCCTAGGTCTCTGCTTTCAGGGTAATGAGGCTAATGGCCAATCAAACCCTAATGAGGATTGATTCGTTTATTAAGCTGCAATTATATGCCAGGTGCTTCCCACTCCTGGAGCCCAGGAGACTCAAGGTTGAGCAGGACACAGCCTGGGAAGGAGGTCTAGCCCAAGGGACAGCAGAGAACAGGGCCTCACAGGAGTTACAGGGATGGATTTGGGGTCCCCCGTTCTGGGAACTCTGCAGCTGCTGAGGTACCAGGTTGAGTGGCCTGGAGCTTGGCCAATTTCTGTGAGACTGGAAATTCTCTGATGGAGTCTGCTGAGATCCTCTGCAGAAGTGGGAGAGGGTGGGTAGAGAGTGGAGACCAGAGTCCAGTGGCTTTCAGGGTCCCTCCTCAGACCCTTACAGGCCCTGGGGTGCCAGTAAGAAAGGAGGGTCTGGTATGGCTCCAGTGACAGGCACTGTCAGGATAGGACAGATGGTTGAGAGGGGTCATACCCACTATCTTCTGCCAAGAGTCCCTGCAGTGTACCCCAGATCTTCTCCAGATGGAAACCACAGTTCCTGCTAATCCTGTGACCTTCAGACCCCAGGGAGAGGGAGCAGACCCTAGTCGGTTGACATGTGTGTTTTCTACCTCTGAAATAAAGACCCAGAACTGCCTAGTCATGGCAAGGTCAGGGCTTGGCAGCACCCTGAGGCAAGTGTGGCCGGGCAAGAGGGATGCACGGGATGTGACCAGAGGACAGTGAGATATGACAGGACAGGACTGGAGTGGGGGAAGGAGGGGAGCGACCTGCAGTGGAGAGGGCAGAGTGGATGAGAACATACCGAGGAAAGATGGATGGTGGGGGAGGGGCCACAGAGGCAGGAACCCAAGCAGAGCAGAAAGGGTTGGGGGAGGAGAGACACTCCAGTCTCCTCAGCTTGAAGTCTTCAGAGTGGTTAATTCAGCTCACAGATCAGGAGACTGATGGTCCCGATGGCACTCACAGGCTATACCCCCAACATGCTGTCCATCCCGGCTCACAGATGCACAGAGAGCGTCAGGGTCATGCTAGGACCCAGTGTTTTGGCTAGGGAGGGATCAGAACCCATAAACACCAAGGCAAGCAGGAGCCAGTCAGTCAGGTCTATTTAAAGTCTAAACACGGGGAAAGAGGCACTTAAGAAGGCATTCTTCCAACAGCCTTCTTAGCCTCCACTTGATCCTCCACAACCTGAAACAGAGCCTAGCCAAAAGTCACCTGCCCTGGACAGAGACTGAATAGCCCACTATGGTGTGTAAACCCCTCTCTAACCTCATTCATTCGTGCTAACACTATACTGGCTTCTGGGATTCAGCTGTCACCGAGACAGGCACAGACGAGAACTTCTCCTGGATTTCCTGTTGATCCTGGTCCCTTCTGCTGACTCCTGCTGATTAAGCTGAGGCATGCCACTGCTGCTGCTATCTGAACACTACCGAACTGGACTGCTTGCATATGTGTGAAGTGTTGGCGAGTGGATCAAGCTGCCCTTGCTGACCTGTGAACTGAACTGCTGATTTCCTAGCAATGCAAATGGGATTTGCTCCACAGAACCTTTCTAAACAGGTCATCTCCTGGCCCCCTGTGTCCTTTCTTTTCCACTACCTCTGGTGGGTAGTGGGCTAGAAGGGAGGTTAAAGCATTTAAGAACCATCATTAAAAATAGGCTGTGAAAAAATAAAGTTACACCATAATCTAGGACACATTTTTCCCTGATTGTCATTTATCAGGTATTGTATCACAGCTACACAGTAGATCAAAAAATGTCCCCCCAGGCCACATAAAAAGGTATCAGGCCTGAATACATCTGGGACCTTGGGCTATGTGATGGTTGATCTCAACTACCCATTAGATGAAGCCTACAGTCATCTGGAATCAGGCCTGTGGTCATGCCCATGAAGGAAGGATTATCTTGATCAGGTTAGCTGAGGTAGGAGGACCTGTTTACTGTGGGTGCCACCATTCCTTAGGCTGTGTAGTCCTAGACTGTATTAAAAGGAACAAAAGCAGCTGAGAGCTAGAACTCATCCCTGTCTGCTTCCTGACTTCTGTGGATACAATGTAAGAAGCCACTTCCTGACTGCTATAGATACAATGTAAGAAGCTACCTCACACTCCTGCTGGGCTCCCTTCCCTTCATGACACATGTACCCTCCAGCTGTGACCAGAGTAAATCCTACTTTCCTCCAGTTGCTGCTATCTGGGTATTTTGTCATGGCAAGAAGAAGAGTACTAAGACTGGCTGGCGTGATTATCCTTCATTTGTGGACAGGGGAGAAAGCCAAAGTCGAGTACAGAGATGAAGACTACACAGAGCTCAGAGAGAGATGGTTTCTGTTAGCCTTGAAGTTGGAGGAAGTAGCCATGATCTAGAGATCCTGTGGCTGGGGAAGAGAAGGAAACAGCAGCTTCAAAAACCCCAGAGGAACATGGATGGCCCTGCTGGTTCGTCACAGCGCCTAAAAGACTGAACCCACCTTGCTCAAAGCAGCAAGTTCCAGCCATCAGGGTGGTGATAGGAAACGAGGCATCAACTATCGCTCTTGGACAATGGGGCGGGATCAGAAGTTCTCAACCTGTGGGCTTCCACCCCTTTGGGAGGCGCATATCAGATATTTGCGTCACAACTCATACCATCGCCAAATTAAAATTATGAAGGGGCAACAAAATAATTTTATGATTGGGGGTTACAACATGCGGAACTGTATTCAAAGGGTCGCAACATTAGGAAGGTTGCAAACCACTGCCCTAGAATGTTCTGGAAACAAAGGATTGCTCACAAAGCATGGCCCTCTCAGGAGTTCTGGTTCAGTCCCCTGGCTTAGGGCAGATGCTGTATGGATTTCCATTTTCTCTTGGAACATGTCTGGGAGAATTCATAGAGGACAGAAGCTTCTCTATTCCTTTTTCCTTCCTCAGCCTCCAATTGCAGCAGTAAAGAGAAGAGAAAGAGATGGCGTGCGCACCGGTGGGTTCTCCAGGAGTAGAATATATGAGGTTGCACCGTTACTTCATTTGGCTTACACAGTAGGAGGGTAGGTGGTCCAACAACGGGAGTCTGCAGGTTAGAGATCTAGAGAAGCTGTAACTGCTCAACCTGAGAGAAGCCCAAGGTTGCCCAAAGGAGACCTGGGATGTAGGTCAGTCTGAAGCCCAGACACCCTCTGGAGACTGGTGTGCTGTGACTACAGCTGGAAGCTTGGAGCAACTGGAGGACGATATCTGCAGGCAGTGAAGGAGGCAAAAGACATGCCCGGGAAGAGAAACTGGTGGGCCGGCTTCTATCCCATCAGAGCCTAGCCTATTAGAAGGTGCAGCACATATCCAGGTTAGTCTTTCCTGGTCCATCACTGTTCCTCATGACAAAACAGTGGAGACACATGGGCCTAGAAGTTCAATTCACATGTCCTGGGCAGGTCACAGTCCTGTCAAGTTGACACTCGACCATCCCTAGGAGTCACCATGGCCAGGAAACCTCTGGCTTGTTAAGGACAGGAGTCACTCACATGACTGTCTCCTCCTTTTTCTGGCTGCCATGCTGTCTCTCTTCTGTTTGCATGGTGGCTCTCAGGACACAACCCCGATGTCATGAGCCTGGAGCTATGTGCACCATGGCCGGGAGTGTGTCCATACTCTCGGAACAAGAAAAAAAAAATGATGAATGATCCAGATTCATCACCTGCATCTTCCCCATCTAAGCCAGCTAGTCATCCCAGAATTCCCTAGCTCAGGCATTGTGCCCCAAAGTGAAACAGGAAAACAGCCTTGCATGCCCCAAACTGTCAGCCACTTTTCAAAGAAGTTAAGGCTGTCACATTTTTTCCCTTCCCTTCCCAAAATTAAAATGTGCCTCCAGTATAGCTTGTTATCAAAAATAGAAGCATTTTATCCATCTTTATTGCAGAACAGAGATTACACGGAGACATTCAATTTGGAGTCAATTTAAATTTCAATTGTCTGTGAAATCTAAATCAATAGGGTATAGTTCAATGACGCTTTAATAAAACAGGACATAACAGAGAATCATTAGGAATTACATATGATGGGAGCTGGGGCAGAGCCTCTCTAAGGGTGGAGGGGACATTAGAAAATTACCCCCAAGCATTTTTAAGTAAACCCACAGCCTCCTTCCCCCCACGAGACGCCTGAGAACGTTTAATTGTGCCGGGAGGTTGGGTATCCGTCTCTGTCAGCCTAGTGATTGGAGGACAATTTACAGTGAGTGACAAAGATGAGAGCTTACGTGGCCCAGAACGTGCATTTCTGCTTCTCCAGCTCAGTATTTAATTCTGTTCTTTCCAGCCTCGGACCTTCCTCTCCATCCCTGGCCTCCACTGCCTGGGTCATGACCCTGTAGGAGTCCAAAATCAAAGGGCCCAGTCTGGGATGAGCTACTGAAAGGCAAGGTGGACACACAGAGAACACACACTCTGTGCTGTGCACAGAGACAATCTGGGAGCAAAACCCCAGCCTCACTGCTGTGTGTGTGTCTAGATGCTTCAGCCCCTGAGGTGTTCACTTGTGTGTTCCTCTGCAGAACACGCATTTTGTACCACAGAACCATCCAGCCAACATGTGTGAGGGACAGAGCCCCAGGGTGTGGGCAAGGGAGAGTACACAGGGCAGCTTCCTTAGGATGAACCAGAAGGGGCACCATACAGGGCACTGATTAAGCCTGAGCCTTCTACATCAATGGCTGTATGCCTTCCTAATGCTGCAACCCTTTAATACAGTTCCTCATGTTGTGTTGCGGTCACCCCCAACCATAACATTATTTTCCTTGCTACTTCATAACTGTAATTTTGCTATTGTTAAGAGTTGTAATGTAAATATCTGACATGCAGGATCTCTGATATGTGACCCCTGTGAAAGGGTCTTTTGACCTGCCTCCTCCCCCAAAGGGGTCGAGACCCACCGATTGAGAACCATTGTTCTATGTGCATGGAAAGCTAGAAGGATGGGTGGCAGGAGCCACCAGCATCGGACGCAGAGGA
Organism: Arvicanthis niloticus; assembly: GCF_011762505.2. Taxonomy (NCBI): domain Eukaryota; kingdom Metazoa; phylum Chordata; class Mammalia; order Rodentia; family Muridae; genus Arvicanthis; species Arvicanthis niloticus. The sequence continues at coordinate 2,883,719 of NC_133432.1, forward strand.
CAAAGAGAAAAAACCACAGATCCAATGGTATCTTTATTTAAATGTTTTAATGTTTTTCTAGTGATTGTTTGCATTCGTGCTGGTATCATTCGCTAAATATATATGTTGGGGCTAGAAAGGTGGTTCAGTGGTTAGGGGTGCTTTACTGCTCCCCCAGAGCACCCGGGTTCAGTCTCCAGCACTCACACCCTTTGAGTGATTTACAACCCCTGGTAACTCTGGCTCCAGAAGATCCATCTGTAGGTGTATATACAGATGCATGTAAATGAAAATAAATGAATAGATCAATCTCTTTTAAATATGAAATCGCATGTGTTATTATTATTGAGACCTGAGGGGATACCCCCACTTCAGTGCTGTACCTGGGACGGTACTGTTGTGTTTCATAAAAAGGAAAAAGAAGCCAGGGATATGCTTGGTGGAGGCGCGGTATGGTGTGGGGGATGGGGAGTGCCTCTGTGGGCTGTGCTGAGACATCCCTTTCTCCTGAGAGACCAGCCACACAATGGTATAGTATAGAATAGAGTTTATTCAGGGCATGGGGAGGGGAGTTGAGGGAGTAGAGACAGAGAAAGGCAGAGAGAGAAAGACAGACAGACAGACAGACAGACAGACAGACAGACACAGAGAGACAGACAGCACACAGAGAGGGAGGGAGGAAAGAGAGAGAGGGAGGGGAGAGAGAGGGAGAGAGAGAAAGAGAGAGAGAGGGAGAGGGAGGAGGAGGAGGAGGAGGAGAAGGAGGAGGAGGAGAGGCTGGCCATGAACAGGTAAAGAGAGAGGGGGAGGGGAAAGGGGAGAGAAGGGACAGAGGGAAGAGAAGAAGGGGGTAAGAAGAGTGAGAGAGGAGGGGCAAGCAGCCCCTTTTATAGTGAGTCAGACACACCTGGCTATTGCCAGGTAACTGTAGGGCACCAAGCCTAGAAAGAATGCCAACAGGTTCCTCACTTCCTAATTCCAGCACTGTGGGAAATTGAAGACACCAGCCGGTCACCTTTGACCTCCAGTGGAGTCTACACCTCACAAATGCATCAAACAGAAGCCAGTAACAGGCAGAGTAGCTGAGGAGATCGTGGTGAGGTGAAGTGTGGAGACAGGGAGCCAGCCACACCCTCTCTGCGTGTGATCTAACCTCTGCAGAGGCTGGGGACTGATCGGCAGTAAGAGCCGACCATGCCATGGCTCAGATGAGACTCCTCAGTGATGGATCACATCGGCCCACACTGGTGGGAAATCAAGAACACCCACTGGGTGACCCAGGACAGGACGCCCCACAGTCCACTCTGCCCTCTCCTGGACTCCTCATGAGGACCTGTTCCCTTGGCTCATTTTCACCCAAACCTTTCACTGGGATAAACCAGCACCAGACTCTGGCAGAGTCTGTCTACCTCCTGCAGCCTGCTACTAGAGGATGTACAGGGATCCTTTGCAAATGCCACGGACTCCAGATGGGCCGGGGACCCCAGCAACTCACTCTCTACATCAGCACCACAGTCCAGGAGGCTGTGTGTGTGACCGTGGCCCTGTGATGTAAAGGAGGGCTTGCATTGTCCAGTGCAGCACTGCTGGGTGCAGGCGGGCCATGTGGGCAGGAATTCAAGTCAGAGACTGAAGCAGAAGCCATGGTAGAATGCTGATAACTGGTTGCTAACCCGCTTAGGGTTGCTGCCACCACCTCCAGTGGGCTGTTCCACATCGGTCGTTAACCGTGAAGATGCCCAATGACTTGTCTACCGATCTTACAGGAGGTGTTTTCCCAGTTAAGAGTCCCTCTTTTCCACTATAACTGGTTAATGTCAAGTTGGCAAAAACCAACCAGGACAATGGTTAGTAATAATTGTAATTAATATTATTAAAAATATTATTATATTAAATTTATTGTTAATTAATATTAAATTATTAAATATTATTAAATTAAATATATAATATTAAAAATAATTGTAGTGATTAATAATAATAATCTCACCACAGGGTTTCTTCCCACGTTTGATCATTTATGTTCTCGGATGCTGTGCATTGCCGAGGGCTTGGGGGAAAAAGCCAGAACCCAAGATAAGGTAAGGGTCACCTGGGAAGGTTTTCTAGAGCAGCTTATGGCTGCATCTTGGAGGACCACCCACACCTAACTCCACCACCCGCCTGCACCACAGGAGAGGGGCAGGGCAGGTATGAACCATGGGGATCTTGCACCATGAGCTGGAGGGTATCCTATGGCCACAGTGGAATGGAGGTTGGGAGCAGTGGAGCCGAACGCACCTTGGGGACTCACACGGGGAAGAACAGAGGAGCTCAGATTAAGCCCTTGGTTTGAGAGCCAAGTGATAGGGTCCCCGTTGTTGCTGAGGTGAGAGTCTGAGGTGTACAGTACTGCAGAACAGACGGGTTCGAATACCCAGTGTCCACTCCCTCTGCAGTGGGACTGCTGGTCCTTGACTCCATTGAGACTAAACTCAATACCCACTAAATGCCTGGGTAGAAGGACTGTTCATCTGTAGATGCCAGCAGCTTCCTTCCCCCCACCCCTGACAACCAAGCTCGTCTCCAGATGATGACAAACGTCCTGGGGGAGGAGGCGGCAACATCGCCCTCCTTTGAAAATCATTGCTCCATGGGGATTTCTGTAAAAGCCACAGCCAACATCCACAAAGACCAGCGCTGACAGTGAGGAGAGAAATCTTACATCCCCATGGCGCCTTCTTGGGAGACAACCGCGCTTGCAGCCCTTAGATCATGAGAGAAATACTGTCTATCTCTTCCCGCTGTCAACATCCCACAGGGGCGGCGGGGTGGGGGAGGGGACGGGGGAAACGGAGAGGGGGGAGAGAAAGAGAGGTGGGGAAAAGAGAAGGAGACGGAGAGGGGAACAATTCATGCGCATCAGATCTGGAGAGCCTGGAGGAAGTGTAAACCCACTGGCACCAAGTTGGAAGCTGGCGAGAACTGAAGCCAAGCGGCTTTCTTCAGTCACACAGCCCCTTGCCGACCGCGATGGGCTGCCTTGCCCTCTGCCTTGCGGTTGGGTTCTGTCCTGGAAGGAAGTCGGAGGGACGATGAGATGCGCTGGAGTATTTACTCCACACTTGCAAAAGGTCCACTCTTTCTGCCTAATCCTCCGTCAAGGGCAGGATGGAGATGGCGCCCCCTGGTGCTTGGTCCTAGGAACTGCATGCTCTGTGTGGCTTCCGTCACCCACACAACACTTTGTAACAATTTTTCCCTGAACAGTTTCAGTGAGAAACATCCTCTACAGACTTCCTGGGTTCAACACTTCATCCGCTGATGGCGGGTGCCATTTGGGAGGCTGTGGAAACTAAGCGGTGAGATCTAGGCGGAGGAAGTAGCTCACTGGAGGTGGATCCTTGGCGTACATTATCCTTGCCCATTGCCTGTCACTCTCTCTGTTTCTTGATTGGCCGTGATGTGTGCACCTGTCCTCAGAGATCATGCCTCTGCCATGAGGCCCAGGTCAAGTGCATACAGCCAAATGAACTGAACTCTTTAAAAACCAAGATGCACCCTTCTTTTTAATTTGTTCTCTGGGTGTTGGGGTAGAGTGGGGTGTCAGAGTGGCAAGACAGCTAATAAGTACATAATTCCTTTAGTAAACCATTCCCAAGTTAACCCACTTTAGAATCTAAGGTGTATTTCAGTAGAACACATGCTTCGCACATGCAAGGCACAGGACCCTCATCGCAGCTGTGAGAGCCATCATTCCTGTGTAGACATGCTGTACAGCTGTCACGCCACACCCTGACCAAAGACAGACATTACTCACAAAAGCCCTGCAGGTGAAATGATCGGAGGAAGTTACTGTGTCCACCCAGAGTTTAGTCAATGTTATCCTATATCTCACAGAAACCAGGGGCTGGAAGCTAAGGATAACTGGGAAATAAGAACCACAAAGTCCTTGCTGATTGGACTTAATGTCCTTCCAGGGGCAAGGTGAGACCAGTAGCCTGAGCTCCTTGGTTACCCACACAGCCTTTGTGAGCCCCTGATGGTGCAGAATGTCGATGCCCATGGCCTGCTTCCCTTCCCTCTCTCCCTCATTTTCCATACAGGGAAGTTGAGGCCATTGAAAAAGAAAAGAGACACACTCGGGCATCTTCCACATTGAGAGCTGAGTGTTTGGGGAATCCTGCCCTCTTCTGGTTACAGATCTAGCTGTCGCAGGTGCTATCAAGCCAGACCCTGGGCTGAATCCAACCCACCATTTAGTCTCAGCGTCCTCCAGGGTGGAATCAACAATCGTCACTGAGTTACACACAAGACCAGGAGATGCACGTGATCCAGCAATAAAGAACCTGAGCTGGACTAGATCTGAGGTCGGTGGTCAAGTCTCTGGTCCCTCTCTATCTCCCGTCTGCCATAGAGAAGAAAGAGACTGAAGAAAAATGCACCATCAGAGAACTTCCTGGATGTACCAGTCACTGTGACAGAACACCTAGCAGAAGCAACCTGAGAGAAGAAAGGTTTGTGTGTGTCATGGCTTCAGGGTAAGAATTCAGCCCACTCAGTGGGGGAGGGGGCTCGGGACAGTTCTTTCCATGGTAATGAGAACACACAGTGGTGACATTTTACCTGGTGGAGACCAGAAGGCAAAGGGTGTGGACCAGATGCAGCGATGACCTTTTAAGGTCAACTTAGAGTGACTTCCTTCTGCCAGTCACGCCCCACCCCTAAAGGTTGCAGGGCCATAAAAATAATACCTCAAGCTGAGGGCTGAGTGTTCAAAGCTCTAGCGTGTGGGAAACAGTTCAGAATCAAAGTTTTTCATTCTCCCCAACAGGTGTATGGCCACAATTCAGACCACATTCAGCCCAGGAGTTCCCACGGTTTAAAAGTCTCAACACCATTAAAAAGGACAAGGTCTCTACTGAGCCTCCAGTCTGTAAACCTTAAATCTTGAAAATAAGAATGCATATCACTTCCCACCAAAATTAGTTTATTTCCAATGTACACTGGCACAGAACAAACAGCCCCACTCCTAAGGGCGAGAGAGGTAAGCTTTCAAGCAGGCAAGCTTGAAACCCTGCAGCTCTACATCCAGGGCATGAGAGACATTGTGTGAGCTCCAGCAGGCCTGGGAAGCTCTGTCCGCCAGGTCTCACTGCCTGCAATACACGCAGGCTTTCTCTTGGACCAGCTCCATTTATTCGGCAGCAAACACTCCACACACCTGGCATTTCCACTATTCTGGGGCTTTCCATAAAACTGAGGCTTCACAATGACTGATTCACAAGATGGGCCCCTTGCAGCCTCCTGGAAGGGATCCCCTCTCTGCTGAACATTTCCCAGCCTTGGGGCTCTTTCCTCGAACCTCAAGGCAAGCATTCTTGACCCTGTGATCTCCTCCCCCACTCAATGTGCCTCCTAGACAACACCAAGATCCAGCTTCAGAAGTAGCAAGGTCCCTTTTACAATGGATACAGTTGCCTTTGAATGCCTAGAGGCTGGAAATCACTCCCCTGCATGGCCCTTTTGGAGGAGAGAACCTCCCCAGTTCTATGACCTCAGGTACTCTCACTGTTAAAGGGAAGTCTTTGTATCTGGTATTTGGTATTTGCGTGCTGAGGTCCTGCTGTCCCAGTATGTTGTGCCTCTGTAGTTCCTTTAACGATTACAGCCACTGCACTGGGAGCCTCCTTGTGTGTAGGCTTAGCACTGGCTCACACTGGTTTCCTCATCACACACAGTGTTTTCCACGCCCTCCCGTCCCCAGCATAAATCTTACTAAAGCAATGAGTCGTAACCACACCACAACCAGAATGTCTGCTGCTGTGAACTTTTACCTGCCAGAGACTCTGGTCCTTGGCTTCTTAGCTCAGCTTTGTTGAAGTCATTCAAGACATGGGCAGACATGCAGCCAGGCTTTTCCAGACTGTAGCATGAGTGGCCTCCGGCTCCTCCTGACAGAGTCCTTGTTTCCACATGAAGCCTCATGAGTGCAGCCTTTACTGCCCACACTTCTTCCAGCATTTCTGTGAGCTTCTGGACTCAGGCAGAATGCCCTGTCACTCTCCTGGTGGTGTTGGCTTCTTAAATCCATGTCTCCAAACTCTTCACATTCCTCCTACAAACCAGTCCTAAAGTCCAAGGACCAGGTCAGCTCTATCTCAGAGGTGGGAGAGCTTATGGTTCATGGTTTCACCATTTCAATGGAATACCCGCCCCCAGCCCCCATCCATCATGACGGGAAGGGCTGACTTCATAGTGGCAGATGTTTATGGCAGAGGTTTCTCACCTGCCGGCCAACCAGGGAACAAAAGAACCAGAAGAGGTGCAACCTTCACAATCTGTCCCTGGTTAGCCCTGTGTCAAACAGGTCCCAGCTTCCAAAGGTTTCTCATGCTCCCAAAACAGCGCCACCTGCTGAGAACAAAGGGAATGAGCACATAAGGAACACTAACACTGGGGCTGGGGTGGGGCTTTTCATCTTCTTATGGCCATTCCTGGAGAAAAACAGGAATGGGTGGGTGCTGGGCCTTCTGAGTACCCAGATACTGACTCTAATTCAGAACTGTCTCAGCTGAGTGAGGTTGGTGCTGGAGGCAGGATCAGGCTCATCCCTGTGGTGGACTCTGGAATGGCATGCACCCAAGCCTCAGATAATACCTTCAGCATCTCTGGGTCCTGCAGAAGCCCTGGAATGCCACTCTCAGTGTCAGACACACACTCCTCAGAGGAACACAGGGTATGGGCCTAAATCACCTGGTGCAGGAGCCACCTGGACTAGCAACAAAAGACATATGTACATAGTCAAGAAGAAATGGATACAGAAAATAGCTCCCTTTGCTCGCCCCATCTGACCGTGGGCAGGGCACTCAGGGGGCAGGTGTTTCTCTCAAGGTGAACAGGCCAGAACAGGTGAGCAGGGGATCTGTTGCAAATATTGTCACCCCAAGGAGACTAAACAATGTCTACTACTTTCTTCAAAAGTCCCAGTGACAAACCAGTTCACCCCCGGGAACTGTTAAGATTACTTAGAGAGTGTGTGGGTGGCCCAAAAGCTGTGCTCAGAAAGGTCGGCACCCAACACGGAAGATAAATCCCTCATGGCTGTGTAGATGGTGCCTTTACACTCCAGCCCCTCCCAAGACCTGGAGTCCACATGTAGTTACAGCAGAAGTATACACAAAAATCTGGGATGGGGGCTACATACTCAGTTGAGGCTTCCATGACCTCCCCGTTCCCAACATCAAACTTTGACCAGCCCAGCTCTGATGTTCTTTTGCAAACAGCCCAGCCGGTCTTAGGCAATGATGGTTTATCCTGCTAGAGGACTGAAGGTGCCACCCAACAGACTCCGTGGACTGTGGCTGCGGCCAGCTTCTGCTGGTTTCCATGTTGACTCACTAGCTCCAAGCGATTGTCAATGGGCTAAACTGGATCTCAAAGAAGGGAGTCCTGACCTCCTTGTCCCCATGCTGCCCAATCCATACCCAGCAGTCCCCTGACTCTTGTCCCATCCCTGTGTGTGGAGCCAGGCAGTCCAAGAAACATCTCTTGTCTGTGAATAACCAACCTTCCTGGGCCTCCCGGGCACTCCTCGGATTTACCTCATCATCTTGTGGTCCTTAAAGAGGCAGGGTGCAATATCTGTTTCAGCCAGATTGCTCTTCCTGACACAGTGCTACTTCTGAATGTCCACTTTGCTTCAAGCCGCCTGTGCCCCAACCCTGCCAGGGTCAGAATCCAAGCATGGTCACTAACACTCAGTTGTCTGATCTTCAGCTAGGGCATCATCAAAACCAGGTTTGTGGAAGATTTCCAAACACAAACAACCTTAGGGAGAATCACAAAGGTGTCAAAAGTGAATTGATGGTGTCTGTCTGGACAGGGGCAGAACAGAGAAAGCTATACAAAGAAGGGCTTTGGTGTGACTGTGAACCAGAATGGGACAGGGGACAACAAGCAAATGTTAAGTGGCCATTCTAAGGGATCCTTATATAGAAACACATGTACAAGATCATGTACCAGTCAGTTCTAAACCATAACCCACTGGGAACACAGCCTCCCTCCCACTCCTTCAGGATCAGCTGCAACTCTGTAGATTGTACAAGGGGAAACTGGTCTCACTTGCATTTGGGAACTGTAAGGAGACTACATGACCATCCAGAGAACCAATTAACCATCACTTAGACCATATGTGCTAGACTAGAACTCCATGAGTTCAAAGCCCGAGTCTTCTCCCTAGCTGTGCAACTGTAGCAGGTTGCCCCTCTCTGAGTCATGGTTTCTCATTATGTAACAATCAGTGTTTCTTCAGCATACAGGGGGTAGGAGAATTGAATGTACCAAGGCTTGTCATGTATCCAAAATACCCGAGGTTCATGTTTTGTGTTGGTTAAATAAGTAAGTGAATGAGAGAGAGACAGACACACAGAGACAGAGAGACAGATACAGAGAGAGATGAGGTGACTGAGTCAGACTTACATCTGAGTCATCCATCTTGTCCTGACCTTTTGAGTGACAGAGATGGGGAGGACTCTCAGGCAGCACAGGTAGGCATAACTCTGATACAGGGACCCCATGGCTCACAATGATGATGCCAAACATGGGGCTGAGTTGAGTCCCAGATGACTAAGAGACCCACCAGTCCTCACAGGTTGGAGCCAGAGCCCCCCCCCCCCCAAACACACACACACACACACACCCCAGCATCCTCCACCGAGCTGAGAGCAGGGAACTTAAAGGAAGGCTGGAACGGCTGCTGGTTAAGAATTACTAGGCAGCTTCGGGCTTGTGACTGAGGCACAAGAAATACCACCACAGCAGGGCAGAAAGCTAATGAGAAACCCAACGGGCCCTGCAGAAGCTTAACAAGAAATACGGCCAGGCTCCCTGGAGGAAGAGTTGCTGGGAACTGCCATCTCTCCCCAGTGGGGATCGATCTGGCTGGAAAGTGAGGTACACAGAAAGCAGACACCTGGAAGATCTACAACAGAGGGGTGCAGGGCTGGGGAAGAGGGGTACGAATGTCCTGTAAATCAAGGACCAAGTGTGTGAGAGCCGGTAGATAAGAGGATTTGTGTTTGTGGTGAGAGACCGGCTGGGAGACTGGGCTGAGGCAGAGAATGGGGAGGAGGGAGAGGTGCCCCAAAGGATCGGCATCAGGAAACAGGAAATACCACCAACATGCCAGGCCCTCCTGGTCTGTTTGGGTGTACCCCTACCCCAATCCTTCCCTTTGAGCCCTGAAGGCTCTTGGTCTTTCTAGACACCCTGAGCACTGAGATAAGGAATCCCCATACCTGACCCTTCTCCTTCAGAAGACCTCAAAGCCCCCACCAGGACAGCAGAGAACTCCCCCCCCCGCCCCATCCCGCCCCATCCCGCCCCACCCCGAGAACTTTGTACCTGACAAGTACTGTGGCTTAACAACTGACTCCAGCCACCCTGGGACAAAGTCACCTTGGTGTTCCTGTCCTGCAGTTGGGGAAACTGATGCTGGAGGAGGTTGAGGAATTGGCTCTACACCACAGGCCAGGGTTGGAATCCAAGGCTGGGCCACCTGGCTCCACCCTGTTCCTATCCTTGGCCTCAGATTAGCTCACTGGACTTCTGTGTTCTGATGACTGACAGGAGGCTATGCCTGGAGCACAGCTTCTTGAGCCCCCTACTGTCTGTCAGGGTTTCACACACTAGCGGTGTCTCCTTTGAGACAAAGCTAAGATCTGATCCAGTCAGCTCTTGGCATCCTCAAATCGCAGATGTGAACTCAAATCTTGGGAAGTGGATGATCTTGCCCACCAGGGTCCCTCTCTGCAGAGGACAGCTGCATGGGATGAGCAGGCGGATGGACTTCTCCACAGATCCTGGTTGTTTTAATGTCCCCAACCCCCATTGTCTATGACAGACTTTCCTTGACTCCCAGTTCTGGAGGCTGGGAACTCCATGATCAAGAGGACACACATGGGGCACCATGGCAGAAGGTTTCCATCAGGAAGAGAACAGGAAAGACCACAGTGTCAGCCCATTGACTGGGCTGAAGCCCTTGGAAGCAGCTGCCTCCCAAGAGCCTTCTTTTCCCCAAAGTGCGATCATCCTGGAATACATGAGTAGTTCGAACTACTGCAGAAGCTCATTCTGCCGAGAACATCTTAGGACCTTGCAAAGCCTCAAACCTGTTTCCACTCAGGAAAATGGGATATGTCTGGGCATCTGAGGTGGGAGGATTTTGAGTTCTGGACCAACCTGAGCTTCATAAGGAGACCCTGCTTCAACAATAATGAAAAGAAATATGATCCCCCCCTTCACAGAACTCTAAGACAGCAACCCATCTCCCCTCACCTGCCATCCCATCCCATCTCTCCTCCTCCCCTTCCCTCCTACCTCTCCCAACTCCTTCCAATTCTGACTTTGCTCACAGGCAGCCTAAACTTAAAACAGGACCACACCATTGTTGGAGCAACTAAGCAAAGAGAAGGAAGGGTCTGGTAGAAGGGACTTCTGTTGATCTGGTTTATCTATCCCTCAACCTGGGAAGTGGGAGTTTCAGCCCGTGCCTGTCCCCACTTAGCCATCCCCTGGTGCTAATTTCACCGGTGGCTTTGACTGACGATGCAGATGACAGTCTGACTTCTGTAAGCCACAGAATCCAGTGGACTTCAAAGCAAGACAGCCCTTCCTAGCCACCAGCTCCCCCTGGATCTCTGCCACACTCACCTGCCTTCCTAGGTTCCATGCAGCTGGCCTTTGCCTACACACACACACACACACAGAGTTATAATAAGCTGCACACCTAGGTTGGGCAAATATATCATTACACTACTCTATTCCTCAGCTATGAGATCCCTTGCTACTTGTGACTTCTATCTTCCTCCCCCTCCTCTTCCTCCATCTTCCTCTGTCTCCTCCTTCCTCTCTTCTTCTCTAAAACCTCCAGCCCCACCTTTCCCTTCCACTGCCCAATCACAGGCTCTAGCCTTTATTTGACCAGTTAAAATGGGGAGAAGGTTCACATGAAATCACCCAAGCACATGGTCCACTCTTCGTAGGGGCAGCCCCTCTTGAGGAAGCAGAATTAGCATCAAACTACAAACAGCACCAGGGCAACCCACAACACTCCACAGCAGCTGACTATGATTTGCCTGGAGTGGGGCGTGGTTTTGCCAGCTGCCAGCTGTTTCTGCACTTGTGTGACACTAGAAAATCTGGGGACTTTTTAGAGGGTATATATATATATATATATATATATATATATACCCTCTAAAAACGCTAGGGCCTCAAGAAGGGTGGTGGGTTGTTGGTTGCAGTTTATTTAGTGGTTGTACAAAAAAGAACAAGAATTTAACTATCCTGACAGAGAAGATCAAACTTGCCCCCGAGGAACTCCTTAATCATTAGAAAGTAGTCTAACCGTAACATAAACCCCTTTCTGACCCCTGACTTTATTAAGGGACCTCTTCCCTTTCCTCTCTCTCCTGTTCTCTCTCTTAGCTAGTATTAGGGGCTTGAGAAGGGCTTAAGAAAGAAGCTACAAAGTAGCCAACTCCAGCTACAGGCATGTGTGTCTTCCACCGTCATGGAGCTCAAATAACCTCTCTCCCCATTTTGTTACTTTTTATCACAGCAAAGGGAACAAAGCACCAGCGCGTTCCCTTTCTTCAACAGTAGCCCTCACACAGTGGCTGTAAGTCAAGCAGCTCAAGGGGAAATTGAGGCAGTGAAAACCACTCTGGGCCACTATCCAGACCACACACCTGCAGAGCAACCATGGGCAGGTGGCTCAGCTTTCTCTGAGCCTCAGTTTCCCTATGTGGTGTGCCAGGTTAACAATGACTGTGGCTGCTTCACAGGGCACACCGTAGACACCCTGCTTATTTGGGTTCAGTGGGGGTGTGGCCCACCATAGCAGTGAAATGGTAGTGGAAACGTCACGCCGGGCCACAGTCAGGAAGCAGGAATATGAAGATGGAGCTTGGCTCACTCTCCTGTTCACTCAAGGACCCCAGTCCACTGCACTGCCCACATCCGGGTGGGTCTTCCTTCTCCCATTAGCCTCATCTTGAACCGGCCCCACAGATAGATCTGAAGTCAGTTTCCATGGTGACTTAAATCCCATCATGTTGACAACCAAGATCAACCACCAAAAAGTCAAGAGAGAAATTCAAAAGACTGATCAGGTAAGGGGGTGACCTTCACCTCCACCCACAAAGCCTGCCTCCTCATTCCCTTCAGAGCTGGTGTCTGGTGAGGGCTGCCCAGCTTCACGTGACCTTCCAACCATCAGCGCAGGCTCAGGGTGGCTTGTTCCACTCAGGTGAGAAGATTGCCCTGATTGCTTCTTCTCCAACGTCTCAGCATTTGCTGTTTTGACTGTTCTCTGGGAGTCCTACCCTAAGTGATGCTTGTATGGGTAGACTCTCAAAAGGAGATCATCCAAGACAGGCTCATGGCGTGCGTGGATGGTGTCTGATTCTCAGCAAAACTGAACAAAAGCAGAGCCAACTGGGACCCCAGACCTTCCAACCTTTCCCCTCAGAAAGTCACCTAATCCTTTTCAAAAACATGTCTGTAGCTGAGGCTTCACTAAGAAAGAACACAAAACTGGGAATCCTAGATGCTGAGGGACCTGAGCTCATACGACAGTGGCTTGGTCAAGTTGTAGGCAGAGACAAAGAAAAGGAGAGCTGGAAATGATGTGTGTGCAGGTGTATGTGTATGAATGTGCCTGTGTGTGTATGTATGCATACATGTATGTGTGCATGTGAGTGTGTATGTGTACACACATGCATGCATGTGAGTATGCCTGTGTGTATGTATGCACACATGTATGTGTGCATGTTTGTGTATGTGTGTACACATGTTTGTGTGCATGTGAGTGTGTATGTGTACACGCATGCATGTGTGCATGTAAATGTGCCTGTGTGTGCACACATGTATGTGTGTACGTGAGTGTGTGTTTGTGTGTACACCTGTATGTGTACATGTGAGTGTGCCTGTGTGTATCTTTGTGTATATGTGTGTGCACACAGTGTATCTCTGCAAGTGAGTGTTTGTGAAATGCGTATACATACACCTGTGTGTACATGTGTGTGTGTGCATGGAAATGTGCATGCGAGTGTGCTTGAGTGTGTGCAAATCTTCAAAATCTGAGACCAGTTGTTAAAAGCTCAGCAGTACAAGCTGGAGGAACAGCAGTGCACAGGCCCTGAGACAGGAGTGGGCACACTTAGTGCTCCAGAGCCTGGTTGGATGTAGGAGGGTAGAGCAGGCATGGAGGAGGCTGATAGGCCTTTGCTGCCTTGGTGTGTGTGTGTGTGTGTGTGTGTGTGTGTGTGTGTGTGTGTCACTCACAGGCGCCTGTGACAAGCTTCTAGCTGGGCATCAGCTTTCCACACACAGACTAACAACGCCCCTCCTTGCTAGGAGATCAGCATCACATTGGCGTCGGCTGGTGACAGCTTTGCATTCTACAGTTTGCCCGTTCGCGAGCACGAGGCTTTTCGCCCATCAGCACAGATGGATTTGCTTTCAGACTTCCATGAAATCTCTAGCTCTCCCCCCAAGTAATCTAATTCTCACGGTCTAACAGAAGTGGAAAGAAAAGAGTCTTCCAGGCTAACGCCAAACAAAACGTTACCAGCTTAGGCCCGAGAGACTTCAAAATGGCATTTGGAGTTCTTGGCGGGAGCCTGTGGGTCGGCGGCTGTCTGCGGCCCATGTGGGCTGGGAACCGACGGTGGGCAATGTGTTTAGAGCTGGTTCTTTGAAATGGAGGCGCCACGGAACTTTCAGAATCTGCCTGTCACGAGCAGCTGTAACACTAAGAACAGTCCTCCTCCGAGGGTCTATGTCTCCTGTCCTTCAAATTCAACTCTGTCAGACACACACCCAAATGGGCAAACGGAAGACTGGAATGCCAAGTGCTGGTCCTGGGGTATCAGTGTCAGCAGACACTGAGGGAACTGGACCACTTCTGTTGGTGGACAGGGAACGAAAATGGTTAACCACTTTGAAATCCAAGTTAGCATTTTCTTAACACATGAAGCATGTCCTTGCCAAGGGGCCCGGCGATCACGTTCCAAGAATTTACTAACAGAAAATGAACACACATAACCTCAAGAAGCCTTATGTGGAGATGCTCACTTGATAAAGCACTTGCCCTGGAAACATGAGAACTGAGTGCCACGGGCATGGTTGTATGCAGAGACAGGAGGATAGCCAGTCTGTCTTAGTTAGGGTTTTATTGCTGTGAACAGACACCATGACCAAGGCAAGTCTTATAAAGGACAACATTTAATTGGGGCTGGCTTACAGGTTCAGAGGTTCAGTCCATTATCATCAAGGCAGGAACATGGCAGCATCCATGCAGGCATGGTGCAGGAGGAGCTGAGAGTTCTACATCTTCATCTGAAGGCTGCTAGGAGAAGACTGGCTTCTAGGCAGCTAGGATAAGGGTCTTAAAGCCCACGCCCACAGTGACACAACTACTCTAACAAGGCCACATCCACTCCAACAAGGCCACACCCACTCCAACAAGGCCACACCCACTCCAACAAGGCCATACCTCCTAATAGTGCCACTCCCTGGGCCAGGCAAATACAAAGCATCATATTCCACTCCCTAGTCCCCATAGGCTTGTTCAAACCCACGAGTCTATGGGGCCTATACCTAGTTAGAGCATAATGCAAAATAGATTCAGTCCAACTTCCAAAGTCCTCGTAGTCTATAGCAGTCTCAACAATGTTAAAAGTTCAAAAGTCTAAAGTTCAAAGTCTCTTCTAATATTCATCTAGTCACTGAACTGTAACCCCCAAAGCAAGACAGGAAACCAGCTGGGCAAACTCCAAACTCTGCATCTCTATGTCTGATGTCAAAGTTTGTTGACTGCAACAATCTTCTTTCTCCTGGGCTGGTGTCCCTCCCTGTTAGCAGCTTTCCTCAGCAGATAGCCCACGGCTCTGGCATCTTTAACATCTTGGGGTCTCCAAGGCAACTTCAATGTTACAGCTTCTCCTTTCAATGTCTGGGATCCACACATGATCTTCCAGGCTCCTCTGAAGGGCTGGCATCACTTCTCCAGCTCTGCCCTCTGTAGCACTCTAAGCTCAGGCTGATCCACTCCACTGCTGCTGCTGTTCCTGGTGATCATCCCATGGTACTGGCATCTCCAATACACTGGGGTCTTCTGCTGCAACTAGGCTTCACCAATAGCATCTCATAGGTTCTCTTCATGGTGCCAAGCCTCAACTCCTTTGCATGTCCCTTTTAGTCCTGGGCTGTCAACTGCAACTGAGGCTGCACCTTCACCAATGGCCTTCCCTGGCCTCTCACGGTGCCGAGCCTCAGCTGCTCTTCATGACCCCTTCATACCTTCAAAACCAGAACCACCTGGGTGGCTCTCAGGCATCACCAAGTCCAGCTGCAGCACGAGGTACAATCTTGGCTATCTCTGGAACACAGCTTCTTTGTGCTGTCAGACAACACTTCCCAGAAGATTTCACCTCAGTGATGCTGGTCTCTTCTTAATCACCACTAATTTCTTAGCTCCAGCAGACCAGCATCAATTGTCCCAGTAGTCTCTTCTATTCTTGACTCTAAAGCCAGAGCCACATGGCTGAAGCTGCTGAGTTCTGCTGCTTGCAGGAGCTGGAACATGGCCCCTTGTTCTATTACATTATCACTAGTTTACCGTTTTCAATGAATTCATTCAGTGCCTAGGCTTAATCATCCTGGAACTTGCTTTATAGACTTTATAGACTGACTTTGAACTCAGAGATCTGCATGTCTGTCTCCTGAGCGCTGGGATTAAAGGTGTCTTCAAATGTACAGATGACCTCTGCTTAGCTCTCTTCACCATTCTGGTGTAGAACACACATCTCACAGCCAGGAGTCAGAGGACTGGGCTTGGGGTGTCTACACATCTGAGAGTGCAGACACTATCCGCAGCCTTTGTCACTAGTGGAACTCAGGGCTACTCAAGGCAGGGCTCGAACCAGAAACCATGGCCTACACTGCTCACCAGCTCCATCAAAGCCTCATGCTTAGCTGGTTTTCTTAAACAGCCCAGGGCCGCTGACCAAGGAATGTTGCCACCCAGAGTGGGCATCATTGAACAATCAAGACAATGTTGACAAAGCTAACCAGAATAGCTACGCCAACAGGGTCACACCTACTCCAACAAGGCCACACCCACTCCAACAAGGTCACACCTCCTCCAACAAGGCCACACCTACTCCAACAAGGCCACACCTACTCCAACAAGGCCACACC
Organism: Arvicanthis niloticus; assembly: GCF_011762505.2. Lineage (NCBI taxonomy): Eukaryota > Metazoa > Chordata > Mammalia > Rodentia > Muridae > Arvicanthis > Arvicanthis niloticus. Next base: position 2,899,940 of record NC_133432.1, read on the forward strand.
TATTCTAACAAGACCACACCCACTCCAACAAGGTCACACCTCCTCCAACAGGGCCACACCTACTCCAACAAGGCCACACCTACTCCAACAAGGCCACACCTATTCTAACAAGACCACACCCACTCCAACAAGGTCACACCTCCTCCAACAGGGCCACACCTACTCCAACAAGGCCACACCTACTCCAACAAGGCCTGAAATATTCCAGTCGTCCTATTTATTTATGGATTTGACATGTAGTGATGTTTAGCTTGGCATAAACTACATATATCAGGATTTTTAAAATACTTTTTATTTATATGCCAACCTCGAGTCACAGAAAGGCTGCCTTGCTGAGTTCCTAGTAACCCTTCACACACCCCAGTTTGAACGTCTGGGTTCTGTGAGACTTAGAAGGGACCAGCCCCATGTTAGTGACAGATCTGCAGCTGGGATTCTTTCTTTCTAGTCACTAATTTCCTTTCTCACCTGCCCTCCCCATCTGGGCACCTTCCTAGTTTCTACACTCCTGATCCTTTGAAGGGTCCCTGTGCAGTTAGGTTTAATTTAACAGATCCTGAGAACAGCTGGGATAAGGAAGCAGGGTGAGTGTTTCACTGATGTCACCCCGACAATGAGGGTGTGCACACAGATCTTTACCACGCTGGTAGCCTCTTACACCTCCATCTGGTTACCCACAGGATTGCATTTCTGTGGGCCCCCAGCTTGATGGTTCGTCAGAAAGAAGTGAACCGCCCTCAGAAGCCTACTCAGGAGGTCTGGGAAGGAATGATGCTCAGAAGCCTGAATCCAACTTACCATCCTGTGCTGTGGAGCCAACCCAACCATGTCTGTCAAAGAGCTGTGACCTTGAACTCATGGACAAGAATCTGGTACCCCTGTGGTTTTTTGCAGAAGCTAAGCACCGCCTCTTTGCTCGGCATGTACCGACCACCACAGAGCACCCAGACAGCGCCACATCTGCCCAGAAGCATCACCAGAGAGAGGAGCAGGAAGACAGAGAGAGAGGAAGACAGACAGAAAGAGAGAGAGAGAGAGAGAGAGAGAGAGAGAGACAGAGATGCTTTGGGCTCTGGGGGAGGCTGGCACCATCTACAGAGAAATACCAAGAGTGGCCTCCAGGGAGGAAGCAGAAAGATTTGGATGTAGAAATTTTAAAAATCTCCTTTTGTAGCTGAGGAGATGGTTAGTGGTTTACAGCACATACTGCTCTTGTAGAGGACCTGAGTTAAGTTCTCAAAACCCAAGTCAGGCAAGCTCACACACTCATACACACACATGCACACACACACACACACTCATACACACACATGCATGCACACATGCACTCATACACACACATGCACGCACACATGCACTCATACACACACATGCACGCACACATGCACTCATACACACACTCATGCACACATGCACACACACTCATACACACACATGCACACACACTCATACACACACTCACACATGCACATCCGCACTGACACACATACACACACTCATACACATGTGCACACACTCATACACACACACATGCACTCACACATGCAAACCCACACTCATACACACACACACATGCACTCACATATGCAAACCCACACTCATATACACACATGCACACAGGCATGCATTCACACACACACACTCATACACACACATGCACACACACACATTCATACACATACATGCACGCACACATGCACTCATACACACACTCATGCACACACATACACTCACACATGCAAACCCACACTCATACACACACATGCACACAGGCATGCATTCACACACACACACACACTTAAAAATAATACAAACACATCTTTTAAAAGAATATAACGTAAGGATAAAATATGATATACTATTGGTAGCTCCTACGTGCGGAATATATTAACACTAATAGCCACAGACAATCATATTTACTCGAAGTCCCCACAGAAATAAGAGATTTTTCTCTATAACCCTTCAAATACACTCAGACATATCATATGCAAATATATTAAACATATTTAACTGTGTGTATGAATAATGAATAAATCACTCTCTCAAAAATTACATAAATACCGACTCGGGCAATCATTATCTTCTCTTATGCGCCAACTTTTCAGTTATATTGTTACAGAAAAAAATGATGTGTATGCTTGGTACCATTTACACGTTTCTTTATTTTTGAGACAGGAGCCCACTGTGTCACTCTGGCTGGCCTGAACTACCAAGATCTGCTGCCTTCAGCTTCCTCAGGATTAAAGTGGTGACCTGCCCAGCTTTTGGATTTGTAGTTTTAAAAAGTTAACCACTGAACCATCTCTTTAGAAAGAGGTTAAAAGCATTGACTGCTCTTCCAGAGGTTCTGAGTTCAATTCCCAGCAACCACATGGTGGCTCACAACCATCTGTAATGGAATCCGATGCCCTTTTCTGGTGTGTCTGAAGACAGCTACAGTGTACTCATACATAAAACAAATAAATAAATCTTTTTCAAAAAACAGTGTCAGTGAGGGATGCGTCTCAGCCATGCAATGATTACCTAGCAGGTGTGAGACCCTGGTTTTACCCCAGAATTTTTTTTAAGGTCTACTATGTGTGATGGTTAAAATTTTCAGCTGGAAGGATTGAAGTGGAAAACAAACTATACCTGGGGTTGGGGGGGGGGGGGCATTCCAGTCCCTGAGTGTATAAAAGGGAGAAAGCCAGCTGAGCCCCAGAAGTCATCTCTCTACTTCCTGAGTGTGGGCACGAGTGTGACAGCTTCCTCAGGCTCTGGCAGCCATGGTGTCCCCACAGTGACAGACTACATCCTTCGTCTGTGAGTCAGAACAAACCCTTTCTCACTCAGATTTTGCCAGGTACTTTTCAGTTATATGCGTGTACATTACACACACACAAAACCACACATACACACACACACACACACACACACACACACACCTCTATGCACACACATCCCTGAAAGCATCTACCCCTGGAAAGTTCCCAAGTCTGATGCTGCTGCTGCTACTCCTGGCTTTTCTTGTCCAGGGGACCAGGAGACGGACATTAGGGACTGTCCACTCAAGTGGACACCGTGTGCATATTGCAATTCTTTAATGTGTGAATGGCATCTGAGGTCAAGGGTCACTGCAGCAAGATTTTCGAAGCAAAAAATGTAGAAAGAGCTGAAATGTTTTCCCTGGGGCACACATGGCTGCATGAACTTCAGCTGCCAACACTCTGGAACGTGTTCCAAGTATTAAATGCTGCAAGAGTAAAGCAGATTTCACAGGACTTGCCCAACACACACCCTCAGGACATTACCAGCCAAAAGAAAGTTCCAGAACCCAAAACACCATGCTAGTGTAGGCTCCTCTCTGTGCCCTTGGGGTCTGGGGATTCTGTGCTTTTGTTTCATGGTACTGATTGGGAGGTTAGCGTTTCAATTTGACATGACCTTGATTAATCCAGAAGGTGAGCCTGTGGACACACCTGTGAAGGATTGAGTTGAGTGTGTCAATTGAGGAACTGTGGGTGGTGCCATTTCCTGCCTGGGGTCCTGAGTTCCCAGCCTCTGCTTCCTGATAGTGGGTGTCATGTGACCCACCGCTCCAAGTGCCTCGACCTGCCATTACGATGCCCCAAAATAAGCCTGTTCTCCATTAAGCTGTATTTTATGGAATCAATGAGAAAAGAAATGAAGAGTGTGGGGCTGGGGGTGGAGCGCTGGGTCTTGTGTGTGCTAGGCTAACATTCTGCCTCCAAGCTGGGTCCCCAACTCAACAAGCATCTGGACTCCCAGCTTATTAGCTTATCAGGTGAGCTGGCACAAGCTACGGGGAACATGCCAGGCCTCTTAGCCAGTCCACCAGCTGGGAATCACACACCAAATTCTCCTAGCAGCCTCAAGGGCAGAGCCTGTCCCCAGCACACGCGACCAGGCGAATGTGACTGTTACAGTTGTTGCTATTGTTCATCACATCGTAGTGACATTTATGGGTCATGGAAACAGCCCAAGGTCCTCTGGTCACAGTCTACATGGTGCCCTGGGCTGTTGGGTTTGAGCCCAGTGAGAAAAAACATCACTTTCTGCTCCACACGCTTCAAATAAACGTCCCCTCTTCTACAACAAGCTCACGCTCTTTTATAATCAAGAGAGAAGAGGCAAAGAGAAAAAGATACATTTGTTTCTATTAGTAGATGCTACACAAGTTTCAGGGGTGGGGGGAAGGCTTGGGCTTTGGGGATCAGCTCTGTCTGGCCTCGGATCACACACCTATAAAACAGGGAGACAGGACCCGATCGGCATGCACATGGCCCGCAGCTAAATCTGTCCACTTTGCCCAGCCTGGGAGACACAGGTTCTGGGAGGCAAGAATTACACCTGCCTGTTCAGATTTGCGGTTGTTTGCCCCACTCGCTCAGGAAAATCAGCTCAGCGGGACTGTTCATCAAACACCACCAATGGAGGGGACAGGAGAGAGGGGACAGGCTGTGAGCCAGGACCAACCCCTGTGTTGACAAAAGTGAGTCTCCTGCGTTAGTTTGACCCTTGACCTCCGTGGGAATCAAAGCTGTAGCAAAGACACTGACTGACCTATTTACTCTCACACACACACTCCCATCCCCTGATCCTTTTGTAGACAGGTTCTCCCTATGCAGCTCTGGCTATCCTAGAACAACATAGCCCAGGCTGGCCCCAAACTCACAGAGATCCCCCTGCCTCTGCCCCTCTGCCCCTCTGCCCCTCTGCCCCTCTGCCCCTCTGCCCCTCTGCCCCTCTGCCCCTCTGCCCCTCTGCCCCTCTGCCCCTCTGCCCCTCTGCCCCTCTGCCCCTCTGCCCCTCTGCCCCTCTGCCCCTCTGCCCCTCTGCCCCTCTGCCCCTCTGCCCCTCTGCCCCTCTGCCTCCAGAGTACTGGGATTAAAGGTGTCCACCTGACCTTTCCAGTTTAAAGTGGTTAAAACGAGGGCGGGGAGAAGGCTCAGGTGGTGACCGTGCTCGCTGTGGAGCTTGAGGACCTGAGGGAGATCCCAGGACCCACGATAGAGTACAAGCCTGTGTGCTCAGCCATGCCTGCCTGTGCAACCACACTGTAGACACAGCACAGGGTAATCTCTGGGCCTCGCTGGGCAGCCAGCCTCGTTAAATCAGTGAGAATCTCTGCCTTGAAAACCAGAGAATAGTGAAGGAAGTTGCCTGTGGCTTGGGAGCGGGCTCTGGCCTGTCTGAGCCTGGAGTGTGGGAGGTACCATGGTCACATCCTCCATGATAAATTCCCCACTGAAAGAGCTGCGAAGCCATGTCTGGGCTTCTGACTCTGAGACACTGTGAGATACTCCTTGCACATGAGATACTCCTGCACATGAGATACTCGTTGCACATGAGATACTCCTGCACATGAGATACTCCTTGCACATGATATACTCCTTGCCCAGGACATAACTTGCACATGAAATACTCCTTGCACATGAGATACTCTTGCACACAAGAAACTCCTTGCACACAAAATATTCCTTGCACACGAGATACTTCTGCACATGAAATACTCCTTGCATATGAGATACTCCTGCACATGAGATACTTCTTGCACACAAGATACCTTACACATGAGATATTCTTACACACAAGATGGTCCTTGCACACAAGATACTCCTGCACATGAGATACTCCTTGCACATTGCTCCAGGTACTTGGTTATCTGTTAAGTTCTCAGATAACTAACACACAGGCCTCCATCCAGTGTGTGCCACCTCCCCACAGAGGCCTGCCCTGATTTCTCCTTCTAGAAACAGAAGGACTGCAAATAGCTAACTCTCACTAGTATGGAAACCAAGGCCGTCACGGGCACAGATGCCATTTTAGCTAAAACACCATGACCAAGGCAACTTACAGAAGAAAGAGTTTATTTTTGCTTACAATTCCAGAGAGATGGAGTCCATTGGGGCAGGAAGCTTGACAGCAAGTGACAGACATGACCCAGGCCCACACCATGAACTGTAAGTGTGAAGCAGAGCAAGAAATCAGGAAGTGGGGACTTTTCATCTCAAAGCCCACCCTCTGAGACATACCTCCTTCAGCAAGCCCACACCACCTACCCACCCACCCAACAACTGCCAACCAGAATCACCAACTGGAGACCTGGCATTCTAGTGCCCAAGACTATGGCGGACACTTTTTACTCAAACTGTTACAGGTGCCATAGGTGAAGATTGAAGGTCACAGAGCACACAGCTCCTGTCACACCAGGCAAATGTGTTTTAGAAGGCTGATATGCACCATGGAACCTATAGGCCCCAGGGTTTTACTGGACACCTAACATGTGCTAACAGGATACACATGTCTCTTGAGAGGAAGCAGGCATGTCCCCGGCACTCCCACAGTCAGGACAGCAGCCTGGAACATGGTGGGACAGACTTATAAACTGTTATTCTATTATAGTATTTAAATTTTATTTGGCAGTCCTGGGGCTCAAACTCAGGACTCGTGCACGCCAGCAAATGCTCTGTCCAGCACTTTGTCCCCAGCCCGTCACATGGTAGGATCTGCAATGCGAAATGACCATGACTGGATGATGGCCTCCAGATAGAGCCAGGGGACAGAGTTAAGAGGACACGAGCCTGTGAATGAACACTCCTGGGTCACGGTGCTTCTCAGCTGAGTCAGGATGCTGTGCTGGGCCCCAGTGGAATACATTAACTGACTGTTCCACTCCATGTCCGTATGCAGAGATAGTTGTGACAGAGGGACCATCCCTTGGGTG